>NC_134357.1:51439592-51771259 GCF_048569485.1 Anomaloglossus baeobatrachus | reverse complement strand
GTTGTTAGTGCAGCGGTGAGGTCTGGTGATCCCCACCTGCCCCTCACTAGTCAGGGTTACTATAGGGTCTTCTGAGAGTCCCAAGTTCCTGTTCGGCAACAGTTGCAGAGACTGTATAGGGACTGGTGAGGAGAGAAGGAACAGTTGCAGGTGAGGTTAGGAGGTGCTCACCTACCCCTCTTACTAGTTCCATGGTCTTCTGTTGTTTTTGTATCCCTGGTGCCCCCCTTTTCTTGTGTTTTTTGTTGTGCTTCAGACGCACATACGTCTGAACGCACCTCGCCACGCTTGCTACACCTGGCAAGCGTGACAGCAGCATATTCCACAAGGAGACATGTGTTAATGGATTATTGCATGCTTCCTCTGCACATCTTCATTAAGATATTAATTCTATACTGATTGAACAGTTCCTCCGATTAAGGAGAACTTGTTCCGTGGATGAGTTACTTTGGAAATTAACTGAGAACTTAAAAAAAAATGTTGTCGATCAAGGAAACAGCCGCCAATCCATCAAAAAGCATATAATAGTGCCAAAAATACTAAATGTCACAGATTAATATACTCATCAGAGACACGGGTAAGATTAATCACTTGAGCCATTCATTCTATTTGTTTTAAGGTTACATCTGGCAACTATTTTTTGTACCAAAAATAAAACAAACTTTTTTGTACCAAATAATATCTGTATTAAGGAATTAAAATGTTATATTTATTAGAAAATTATTAACGTAGATATAAGAAGAAAAAACTCTATAAAAACTTGTCTAATTTACAGGATATATGAAACTCCTGTTAAAAATGTAATCAGTCTTCTAAAAAGCAAACAAAGCCAGTCAAACGGTTGGAGAAACATGTTATTTGCTATCACGTGTCAGAAAAGTAAAGTAATTGGTTTTCCAAATTCTATAAAGAAGCAGGCGTTTCAGTGGGAGTTGTTCGTGAAACTAAAATTAGACAGAAATAATCACTGTGTGTAGGCAGCACTGAAAATGGGAACATGTCGGCTCTGCTGGAGTAGATAGTGACAGCACTGAAATGCAGCAAGGAGAACGCTGTAAAATATCTCTTCACGATGACAAGACAGAGGAACCAAATTGCTTTTTTTCGAATGGACATGAAAATGTTGCGATATTTAAAGGTTTTTTTTTTACCTTCCGTAAGAAAAGTACAGAAGTAAAGATCATCATGGTATGACATTTGAAGAAACGTATAGGTCACTTATGTCTATTGTCTAAACTTTCTCAAATGTTTATTAATTTGGTTTAGAAGCTAGATGGTACTGGTGTAATGTGGGCGTCACACGAGACGAGCTATCGCACAATGCAACGTCGGGGTCACGGTTTTCGTGACGCACATCCGGCATCGTTTCGTGTGACACCTCCGAGCAACGCAGAATCGCTCACAAATTGTGAGTCGTGAACTCGTCGCTTATTTTTAAAAAATTGTTTATTTTTAATGGCGTCGGTTATTCATTGTACCCGGGGCAGCACACATCACTCCGTGTGACACCCCGGGAACGATGAACAACAGCTTACCTGCGTCCAGCGGCTCCCGCCGGCAATGCAGAAGGAAGGAGGTGGGTGGGATGTTTACGTCCCGCTCATCTCCGCCCCTCCGCTTCTATTGGCCAGCCGCTGTGTGATGTCGCTGTGACGCCGAACGTCTCTCCCCCTTCAGGAAGTGGATGTTCGCCGCCCACAGCGAGGTCGCTCAGCAGGTAAGTGCGTGTGACGGCGGGTTAACGACTTTGTGTGCCACGGGCAACTAATTGCCCGTGACGCACAAACGACGGGGGCGAGTATGATCGCTCGTGCAATCGCACAATAGATCGTACCGTGTGACGCCCGCATTAGAGAAGAAAATGAGATTGGCGGAGCAAAATAAATTGAACTACACTGACCCGGCATGCAATTCGATCCTCCGTGACAACAGACTAGGACAGATTCACTTCCACTGTCCTGTATCCCATCTACCACCATAAAGGGGGCTTTACACGCTACGATATCGTTAATGTTTTATCGTCAGGGTCACGTTGTTAGTGACGCACATCCAGCGTCATTAACGATATTGCAGCGTGTGACACTTACCAGTGACCTTAAGTGACCTCAAAAATGGTGAAAATCGTTCACCATGGAGAGGTCGTCCCAAACTCAAAAATCGGTAAGGGTTGTTTTTCGATGTGGTTCGTCGCTCCTGTGGCAGCACACATCACTGTGTGTGACACCGCAGGAGCAAGGAACGTCGCCTTACCTGCCGCCGGCCACAATGCGGAAGGAAGAGGTGGGCGGGATGTTTACATCACGCTCAGCTCCGCCTCTCTGCTTTGATTGGCCGGCCGCTTGGTGACGTCGCGGTGACGTCGCTGTGATGCCAGATGTCCCTCGGGATTGTTCGGCAGTCTCAGCGACGCCGCCGACCAGGTAAGTGCGTGTGACGCTGCCGTAGCGATAATGTTCGCTACGGCAGCGATCACAATCGCATGCACGACAGGGGCGGGTGCTTTCGCGCTCGATATCGCTAGAAATTGCTAGCGATATCGTAGCGTGTAAAGCCACCTTTAGTTCTGGGCTGCAGAGATGTCATGACATTGTGGCTCAAAACACGTCATCATGATGTCATGGATACTGATGAGAAGTTTGACGATGCAGAAGTCAACACGACCTGGTCCAGTTGACAAGGAGCACTAAGCTGGACACTCGACCAATAGTAGTTAAAATCTTTTTGCTCATCTTTACCACCAAGCTCATTTCCTTAACCATCTAACTTCTAAATAGAACAATTTATGGTCATTATTTGTCCTAAATTGGTAGAAATAAAACTTGTACTTCATCCTGCAAACAAACATGAACAAAAATTTACAAAACGAAACAATAAAACTCATCTAAAATCATAAGTTCTAATAAATGTCATAGCTCGACTTGGGGATTCGATCCTGTGTGCTGTGATTCCACTGCCGGGCTATTGCCTTTTCTTGCCATCCTAATGCTGATGACTTCTATGGTCTTTGTTTTCCTTTCTGATTTGCTCCTCTCCATGTGTCTCCTTTACCCGTTATCATTTGCCCTATCACAATCTGGGTTGGGTTATATATGTTCACCCCTCACTGCATTTCCTTGCTGGCTATATATTTATGTGGTAATTGGTTTTCCAACTTCTATAAAGAAGCAGGCTTTTCAGTGTGAGTTGTTTAAAAAACTAAAATTATGGAGTCTTGGAAGGAAAAAACAGGTATCACACCGCGCTCATCACCAATTCAAGCCGGAATAATTAATCCAAGTGTTTATTGGATTAGCTAAATACAGGTCTATGCATTTCAAGGGTCGCAGGCCTCTTCCTCAGGACAATATAGCTGTGACAAGGAACTTGATCCTTGTCACAGCTATATTTTCCTGAGGAAGAGGGCTGCAATTAATGCAATAAAGACTTGGATTAATTATTCCGGCTTGAATTGGTGATGAGCGCGGCGTGATACCAGTTTTTTTCTTCCAAGACTCCATTATTACTTCTTCGGGGCTGCAGCTTTTCCACCCATTACTATGCGATTATAGGAGTTGTGACTTTTCACAACCCCTAGAGGTGAGTGAACCCATTTCTATATTGTTTTATATCTGGTAAGACCCTATGCACCTTTTGTTCCACAGACTCTGAAACAATTAAAACTAAAATTAGACAGAAATAATAACTGACTGCCTGCAGCGGCTTCAGTCAGACACTGAGTATCATTGAGTTTACCTATGGTCACAGCTTTAGGTTCCCTCAGATGAACTCAGTGACCTCACCTCAAGTGAACTCATTGAGTTCAATGAGACCTGCATCTCCTGGCAGAAGACGACATTTTTTTTGCCAAGAGAGGCTACTCCTGGCAAAAAAAAGCAGCAAAACACGATGCGATTTATAGGACCATTTACAGTTTCCTAAGTTGCAGAACTGCAATGTTGTAACGTCCTGGAGGTGGATTCACTGGGCCGTGCACCGGACTCCCCCAGTGAGGCAACCCGGAGCTAACCCCTATACAGGGACTGTCCGATCACCCCACCAGAGGGCATAGATGCACGGTAGCCGGAACACTAGGGGTACGGGATCAGAGTCCTTCATGGATCTTGTACGGGAAAGTCTCTGAGTCCAACGAACACCGGAGGCCGGACGGATGATTGGAACCGGATTCAAGTGCCGGGTAGGAACCGCAGACGGGGTCCGGGTCCAGCGAGACGTGAAGGCTGATGTTACCAGGTGAAGTCGGGGATCAGTGACGGGTTCAGGCTGACGGTAGATGGCGGGATCCTCAGCAGACGGTCACCGGGAGACTTCCTGGGGAATCAGCAGTCAGGACCAGGTTAAGGTGGCAGGACGGGTTCTGGGGCAAGGCACAAAGGGACCTGGACATCTAGCTATGGGAACACATTGATCAGGCACCGCCCACATGGAAAAGAAGTCCTAATATACCCTGTACCTGTAATTGACCATATCCTGTTTCCAGGACGCTGGCCCTTTAAGAAGAGGTGAGTGAGCGCGCGCACCCTAATGCGCATGCGTGAGGCTCATGTGCCAGAGACCAGAGCAGGAAGCGGTGCAGGAGATGCAGGGGGACCAGACAGAGTTTCTAGGGTCGCAGGGGGACGCCGGGACCGGCGGGGTGGAGGCACGGAGGACGCAGAGGAGGGAGAGTGAGGGCAGCCGCGGGCAGACGGACCGGGAACCGGAGCGGTGAGTGACAGCCGGCGCCGGGACCCGGGGAGCGTGACAAATGTATCTGTAAATATTGGATAACATACTGTAGTATTTTTTTTTTGCTTGCACCCATAGACTTGAATTGGTTAGCCTCATAGGATTTCCGGAGGAAAATTGTGCATGCTGCTAACTTTTTTCTCACACACATCACAAAAGTGATGTTACGCTTTTCAATCTTTACAACAATCTTTACGCTTTCTTTACAACATTTCCTAAGATACCTCTAAGGTTTGTTTAAAGTAACTTAGTTAAATTGTTAAAATGTAATGAAAATATCATTCTAACCTTACAATTCTGACCTTATGATTTACAGCCATGGACTGTTTTTATTAGGCCTATCGAAAAAATTCTTTGTCAGTCTGTCTCTTGCTGTGTGAGTCACTTGGCTCTGGGTGACTATGAAGTAAAGCAGGAAATGTAACAATACTAGCTGAAGTTTACAACATAAAAAAGCATAAAATAAAAATAACTAGTCTGTAAAGCCTTCTGATATTATCAGAGGCAGATAAAACATGAGCCGTCATTACTCATTTTATAGAAATCTTTTACTTTTAGCATATATAGCATATCGCACATCAGTAAACATAGGCTATTTTATGACACACTGTGCTACATTGTATAAAGGATAAAAGTAGTCTGTAATCTGCAAATGACTTTGAAAGACGATGACAAATACTTTCAACTGCTCTTTTTTTATTATTTAAAAATGTATTATTTATGTTTTATATTATTTTATATTTTGATGACACACGAGCAAGTCAATGGTAGAAGCAGTCACGTGTTGTAGAGTTGTGGACGTTATGCGATTGCGGCAGTCATGTCAACAGGGATCAGTGAGAAGTGTCGCTGGAGAAGCAGGATTTTTTTTTACTTATTTTAAAAGGAGATCCAGTTTTGTTTGGGCAATATTCTTCAAGAAACCAAACAACCCTTTGAATTCTAAATTCAGAACCAAAAGACTTGAATGCTGCTACTGATAAGAGTAGAGAAAATACATTAAATAGTTAGAAAACAAAATATGTGTGAGAGAATATAATCCATTTTGTTCTTATAGAAACCGTCTTGTCTTATAACTGAATGGGGACATAGGGCTTAGCTAACACTGATGGCTGAGGAAGTTTCACATTTCTACACACCCCCCTGCGGCTATTATTAGTGCATAGTTATTTCTTTGTTTGAGGTACTATATAAACTGGTCACATGATGTAATAAAGTAGAAACTTTCAGTACACCACAAAGCGTGTGCGCTGCAATGATTTCCCGAGAGCTCGTAAAATAAATCTTACTCATTTGGAGCTCAAAATGCATAGAAGGCATGTGTTACATTCACAAAGAGTGCAACATTTTCTCTTCCCTGCTGCATTTAAAAAAAAAATAAATAATAATAATAATAATAATAAAAAAATTGGATGTAAATTATCACAAGAGGATTGGATACCAACAGCTTTGGCAAATATTTAATCATTCATATTAAAAATTGTCTGGCATAGAATTAATCAGCAATGAGTTTGTATGTTCTCCCCGTGTTTGCGTGGGTTTCCTCCGGGTACTCCAGTTTCCTCCCACACTCCAAAGACATACAGATAGGGAATTTTAGATTGTGAACCCCAATGGGGACAGTGTTGCCAATGTGTGTGAAACAATATGGAATTACCACGCTATATAAATGAATAAATATTATATTATTATTATTATTATTATTATTATTATTAATAATAATAATTTACTAGACTTTCCTAGATTTGTGTTAAAGTAAATTAAGTGCTACCCCTTCAGTGTTTTTTTTATTAAAGGGGTGTCCCCCCAAAAAAACATGTATAGTATTACTGATTATACAGCATATAATTATATTTTGAATAATCAAAAATAGTTTGAGGTTTTGTACATACATTACACTCGTATCTCTAATAGTGCCCATTGCTGTTTTCTTTTGTGGCTGAAATCTTGGTCTAAAGGTCCAGTCACACTAAGCAACTTACCAGCGATCCCAACAACGATAGGGATCGCTGGTAAGTTGCTAGGAGGTTGCTGGTGAGATGTCACACTGCGACGCTCCAGCGATCCCACCAGCAACCTGACCTGGCAGGGATCGCTGGAGCGTTGCTACACAAGTTGCTGGTGAGCTCACCAGCAACCAGTGACCAGCCCCCAGCGCCGCGTGGAAGATGCTGCGCTTGGTAACTAAGGTAAATATCGGGTAACCAACCCGATATTTACCTTGGTTACCAGTGCACGCAGCTACACGTGCAGAGAGCAGGGAGCAGCGCACACTGAGCGCTGGCTCCCTGCTCTCCTAGTTACAGCACACATCGGGTTAATTACCCGATGTGTGCTGCAGCTAAATGTGCACAGAGCAGGGAGCAGCGCACAATGCTTAGCGCTGGCTCCCTGCTCTCCTAGCTACAGCACACATCGGGTTAATTAACCCGATGTGTCCTGCAGCTACATGTGCACAGAGCAGGAGCCGGCACTGACAGTGAGAGCGGCGGAGGCTGGTAACAAAGGTAAATATCGGGTAACCAAGGACAGGGCTTCTTGGTTACCCGATGTTTACATTGGTTACCAGCCTCCGCAGAAGCCGGCTCCTGCTGCCTGCACATTTAGTTGTTGCTGTCTCGCTGTCACACACAGCGATCTGTGCTTCACAGCGGGACAGCAACAACTAAAAAATGGCCCAGGACATTCAGCAACAACCAACGACCTCACAGCAGGGGCCAGGTTGTTGCTGGATGTCACACACAGCAACATCGCTAGCAACGTCACAAAAGTTGTTCGTTAGCAGCGATGTTGCTTAGTGTGACGGGGCCTTAATGGTGGAATCGCATGCTCAGTAGTTTCCATATTGTCCTGTAACTGCGTGATGTGTAATGATCTGATAGGGAAGAGGCTGATACTATGTGGTGATGACAAAAGAAATGGAGCCTGTTCAACAGTAAAAGTAGATAGCTAGACAGATAGATAGATAGAGGGATAGATAGGTAGATAGATAGATAGATAGATAGATAGATAGATAGAGGGATAGATAGGTAGATAGATAGATAGATAGATAGATACATGGATAGATAGATATCTAGATAGATAGATAATTGATAGATAGATAGATGGAAGGATAGATAGATAGATAGATAGATAGAGGGATAGATAGAGAGATAGCCAAATAAATACATGAAAAATCAACAGTGGGCTTTCCCTCTATTTTTGATAACCAGCAAAGGTTAAGAAGATAGCTGGAGGTTGATGGCAGCTATATAATGTCCCAGCCCCACTATATACTATACACTTCCACCCTTTAGTGCCTTTCAAATCCTTCTGGACAACGTCCAACCATAAGCAAAAAAGAAGGCAAACTCAAGCCAAGGTTTAAGAAAGGTTCAATAGATCTGAAATGTTGCGACACTGGATGGACTAATACATAGGTCCCATTTTTGCATCTATTTGAGTGGTGCCTTCTTTTTTGATTGATAGCCTAGGAGAGATAAGTCTGCTAGAGAGATTGGCATCAACAGGGTTTTTTGCATCTTATGCTGCTGCCTTTTTACAAGTAGATAGATAAATAGACTAATGGGACATTAGCTATTATTTAGTAAGTTTACTTGGGGTTGTATGTGAGGGACTATTTTCTCTGTAGGTTAGTGGAGGAAGACAGGAAGTGAGTAGAAGTTAGCAGAAGCAGCCTGCACTGCAGACCTGGGATATCCTGCTGCTTCCTGGTCATATATGAGGAGCCGCCTGCTCTGAAAAAGCTAAAAGGTATTTGTCAGCAGGTTTTTGCTTTCTCATCTGAGAGCAGCATAATGTAGGTAGAGACCCTGAATCCAACAACTCTCACTTAGATTACTGAGTGAATCAAAAATTAATAGACAAAATCAGAATTTATAGATTTAGCCATGTAGCAGAGCTGAGTGAGCTTCCCCACCACACCAGGCTCTATTTTGAGATGGTACATTGACAGTGAGATGTCACTCAGAGGAGGGGGTGTGCTGGACTCCTGTGCGCATGACTTTGTAGTCCAAGCAATGATAAGGGTCCTGCTGCTTAAACAAACATAGCAAATAAACAATAGATCAGACCTTGACAAGACAGGCATCCCTAAATGCTCTGTATTAACCCTTGCAGCATGCTGTCTTCAGCTTACATAGCAAAACCCTGCTGACAGATTTCCTTTAAGACACCAGAGCAGGGGATGAATGAGTGAAGAGGCTAAAAGGGTAAAAATGACACTGGAGAATGGCATTTTTGCATAAATATTGTTAAAATACGGTAATTGTGCAACTTTTTTATAATTTGTGAGATATCCTGAATAAGGCCTGAAACACACATCCGTGAAAAAACACGCACGTGTGTTACGTTCGTTTTTCGGGTCCGCGTCCCGTTTTTGTGTCTGTTTTTATGGTCCGTGTGGCATCTGTGTGAACTGCGTATGCTAGCCGTGTGTGCGTGTGTAATGCCCGTGTGTGCGTGAGATTTGTAACTGACGTGTGAGTGTGTTGTCCGTGTGAAATGTCCGTGTGTGATGTAAAATGTAGTTGCTACATACCCGCTGACAGCAGACAGAGTCATGCGCTGAGAATGAACTCGGGTGAACTTCACCCGACTTCATCCTCATACCGCGTCTCTGTCTGTGTGTCGCGTACTGATTAGCGGTCACCCGTGAAGGACTCACCGGTGACCGCTAATCCCCTGAGTGACAGAAGTGAGCAGCTCGATTTGCGCTGCCATCACTCAGGCTACCCGTGGATAGCTGGATCCTCCACCCGTGACCGCAACTCACCTGTGACTTCATTGGTGTCACTCAGGCGACTTGCTGTCACAGTTGGAGGATCCAGCGGTGGCCGCGAGTGACCTCAGTGACAGCACAGCTGATCGCGCGGCTCACCTCAGTTGCTGCGTGGAGCTGTCAGGAGCGGTGGTGTTCTTCTGCCGCTCCTGTCACCTTCATGTAGCAGAGCTGGAAGTGACGCGGGACCTCCGTGGATTACGCCGGACATAGATGGGTATATGGGGCATAATAAATTGGTGAACGAGGTTTTTTTTTCAGTGTTTATTATTTCAAATAAAGGATTTTTCGTTGTGTGTGTTTATTTACTGTAATTTACATATTAATCATGGAAGGTATCTCGGGGAGACGCCTGCAATGATTAATCTTTGACTTAGTGGCAGCTATGGGCTGCCATTAACTCCTTATTACCCTGATTGCCACCGCACCAGGGCAATTCGGGAAGAGCCGGGTAGAGTCCCAGAACTATTGCATCTAATGGATGCGGCAATTCTGGGCGGCTGCTGGCTGATATTGTTAGGCTGGGGGGCTCCCCATAACGTGGAGCTCCCCATCCTGAGAATACCAGCCTTCTACCGTGTGACTTTACCCTGGCTGATATCAAAATGGGGGAAGAACGCACGTTGGTTTTTTTTAATTATTTATTTTTTTTTTTTACTGCACAGTATAGACCCGCCCATCGGCGGCTGTGATTGGCTGCAGTGAGACAGCTGTCACTCAGCGTGCTGGCGTGTTTCACTGCAACAAATCATAGGCGCCGGTGGGCGGGAAAAGCAGGGAATACGAGATTGTTTAATGAGCGGCCGGCTTTTTCAAAAGAGGAAAAGCCGCCGGAGCAGTGTGAATGCCGTGCAGCGGCGCGCCGGTGATCGGGGATCGGTAAGTATGAGAGAGGGGGGAGACTGACCGACATGGACAGAGAGAGAGGGACAGAAAGACAGAGAGAGACCGACAGACAGACATAGAGACCAACCGACGGACTGAGGGAGATTGACCGACATACACAGGAAAAGAAAGAATGACCGACATCGCCACTAAAAAGCACAAAACGTACACGGGGAATACAGAGATGCATCTGTGTCAGGTTATTGTGCGCACATAACCATTGACTTTCATGGGGTCCGTTTGTGCGTGTTCCGTGCAGAAAACGGACATGCTTCCGTGCAAAACGGAAACACATACGGATCACGGACACGGACACACGGACATGATGGAATAACGCACGTGTGACCTCAATGATAGATTAACATTGGTGCATGTGTGGCGCCCCTGAGGCTTCCGTCGCCACAGGTCATTGCACCCCACCAGCGGTGTGATGCCCCATTCTGGGAGAGGAAGAGAGTGAACTCCGGTCCCCTGGTAAATCCACACTACACCCATTGTTAGGTACATACTAGGACCAGGGAAAGTGGCAGGCAACCCTCCCATGCTGCATGCTGGGAGGGGTCGTAAGACCCATCCCTGCTCCTATAGGTTACAGCTTAGCAACTGGGGAGGTGGGAGGAGCCATCTGAGAGCAGACACAGAGAGGAAGGTCAAGTTTAGCTAGTCTACCTCAGGGAGAGAGAGAGTGAGCATGTAGTTGGAGGAGAAGAACGAGAGAAAGGAGGGAGGAGGAGGCCTGCTGGAGGCAGGCAAGGAGGAGGAAAGAAAGAAAGAAAGAAAGAAGGAAAAGAGCTCCAAGTCAGTCAGGAGCAGAGAAACAGAAGGAGACACTTCCTGGTGAAGATCCTGGGACCCAGAGGTCCAGGTGACACCACGTAAGGGACAGAAGGAGTCGCAGGGCCGCGGGTAGTCCTGTAAGTATCACGAGCAGGCCTAGAGGTACCAAGGAGAGGGCCCTAGAAGTGCCACGGGTAGTTGCAAGCTGCGGTGGCCTGTTCCACAGTCACATCGGTGGAGGGACCAAGCTGCGACAGGGGACGGTCCCTAGAGACTGGAGGAGTGCAAAATCATCTCCAAACAGTAAAAACAGAGGCCCAGGGACGTTGTAAGCTCCCAGGGCCAGAACCCATAGCAGACTTCCAGAAAAGGGGTAATCAGCCGACAGCTGACCCCCCAGCCTGGAGGCTGTAGTGGAGGCCAAGACAGGTCCATCCTAACAAAGGCAAGGCTAAGGAAGACAGCAGAAGAAAGAGACACTAAGAGGAGGGCACCGGCTTTTGCTCTCTGAATCACCCAGAAACGGCGGAGGTCCCTGACAGTGGTCCCAGCAGTCTGAGGGTCCCTACAGCTGTGACAAGACTGTGAGTAAAGAACTTGAACTGCACCCTTGAAGTGGCCTCTGTTATTTCCGCTGCATAGACATTCACAAGCACCAACTGTGCCCTGGGCATTGCTCCACCTGTGGGGAGCAGTACTACCATTGCTGCCATAACATCATCCCGGAGGCCTCACACAGCAGCGGCGGCTTATTAGCCGCATACCACAGGTGGCGTCACGAACACAACCATTAACAAGCAAGCCACATATTCCACTGACACCCACCAGGGCCACGGAGCCGGGCCCAGCCACCACTGACTACCACCGGACTAGTCCGGCCCGGCACCGGGTGTCCCATAGCCCTGGGGTGGGCGAGTCACATGTTTGTCCGTTTCTCTGGTACATACGGAAATGGGACAAAGACGCACGTGTTTAACGGATGTGTGTTTCAGGCCTAAAACTGATGTATAAAACACTGGTAATAGTAAATATTCCCCGATATTTGTAAAGGTAATCCAATTTTCATTTAGTGTAAACTATAGAATGCTGTTATACAGCTCAAGATTAAAAATATACAAATTTCCCAGGCCGTTAGGAAAAAATAAATAGTTTTTATATCATAGTTAATAATAAGTTAAATAATAATAATCATAATAATAATAATAATAATAATAATAAGTTATAATTAAAAAAAATACTTTTTGTTTTTCATTTTTGTATCTAATAAAAGCAGTTTAGGAAATAACTTATTGTAGCACTTTAAAAAATCTGTAGTCAACATGTGCTAAAATGAAGCAATATAGATATTTGTTAACTAGGTGCGGACTGAACTGTATCTGGGATGCCGCCAAAATAAATTATTGGGACGGATTCTCAATTACACTGACATATGAGGAGATGATTTTCACAATGTATAATATTTAGTTAATGTCTTAGCCTTCAAAAACTCAAAGAGTGGAAACTTCCACTCATGTTATTCTTCTATATAGACAATTCAGGTAATACAAACTGTGCTGACACTAGAGATGCGGAACGGAGAGTGGTGGTAAACCATGAGAGGCCGGAAGATTCTGTTGCAAAGCTCTTATTATAATAATTAGGATCATTCCAAGAGCAGTTTCCTGATTCTTAGGGTTACAAAACCCTATCTGCAATCTACACTTACACTACCATTTCCAGACAATTTCAAAGGGATGTAAATATTGTGCCAATCCTCCTGACCGCAAATGTCAGATGTGACTGATATAATGTGCTCAATGGACTGGAATATTGCATGATGTGATTTGGTCCAAATGGGTCATTAGTCCATGTGGGAAATAAAATTGATCATGTGCACTTTCACTTAGGTTGATAATAGTCAGTGTGTTGGTCTCTTTGCACAGAGAAAGCACACCCATTGAACAAGGATTTAATATTTTACTTGGAAGAATTGATGGAATACTGAACCGGAAGACAGGCTATGCATATCAATAGATGTCAATCAGGCCCTTCTCCTCTTTCTACCTGTACTTTATTATTTTACTAGCTGTAATACCCAGCTTTGCCCAGGATAGTAACTAAGTGTTTCTGTGTGTCTCTCACTCTCCCTCTCTCCCTCTCTGACTGTCTGTCTCCATCTGTCTGTCTGCCTCCCTCTCTGTCTCCCTCTCTGTCTCTCTCTCTCCCTCTGTCTCTGTGTGTCTCTGTCTCTGTGTGTCTCTGTCTTTGTGTGTCTCTGTCTTCATGTGTCTGTCTCTGCATCTGTGTCTCTGTGTGTCTGTCTCTGTGTGTCTCTTGGTGTTTGTCTGTGTGTCTCTTACTCTGTGTGTCTTTGTCTCTGTGTGTGTGTCTGTCTGTGTGTGTCTCTGTGTGTCTCTCGGTGTTTGTCTCTGTGTGTCTCTGTCTCTGTGTGTCTCTGTCTCTATGGATATCTGTGTCTCTGGGTGTCTGTGTCTCTGGGTGTGTCTGTGTGTGTGTCTCTTTCAACGTGTCTGTTTCTGTGTCTCTGTTTCTGTGTGTCTCTGTTTCTGTGTGTCTCTGTCTTTGTATCAGTCTCTGTGTGTCTTCGTCTCTGTGTGTGTGTGTGTGTGTGTGTCTCTGTATCAGTCTCTGTATATGTCTGTAGGTTTGTGTCTCTGTGTGTGGCTGTGTGTGTCTGTTTGTGTGTGTTTGTGTGTCTCTGTCTCTTTGTGTGTGTCTCTGTATCAGTCTCTGTGTGTCTATGTCTCTGTGTGTGTCTTGGTCTCTGTGTGCGTTTCTGTGTGTGTCTGTCTCTGTGTGTGTTTCTCTGTGTGTGTCTGTTTCTGTGTGTCTCTGTATCAGTCTGTGTGTCTGTGTGTGGGTCTCTGTCTGTATCACTGTCTCTGTATCAGTGTCTGTGTATCTGTATGTGTGTATGTATCTCTGAGTGTGGGTCTCTGAGTTTGTGTCTGTGTGTCTCTCTGTGTGTGTGTGTCTGTGTGTGTGTGTGTCTATGTGTCTATGTCTGTGTGTATGTGTATGTCTCAGTATGTCTATGTCTCTGTATCTATGGCTCTGTTTGTGTGTCTGTCTCTGTCTCTGTTGCTGTGTGCTTCCCTGTGTGTGTCTGTCTCTGTGTGTCTCTCTGTGTGTGTGTCTCTCTCTGTGTCTGTCTCAACCAATATCATATTATCTCACACATAAGTTGTCTTATACTAAGAATATCCTTCTTTGCTTATAGCAACCAATCACAGCTCCTATTAATGACCAGTAGCTCCCAGCTTGACTTTAATGTAAGCAGGTTTTTTGTTGAATAACTGTAAAGTGCGGGGTTAAATTTTCCCCTCAAAACATAGAAGAAATTATAAGAAATGATAAGAAAAAAAAGGCAATCAGCAGCACTCTCTTACGGGACGCAAGGTCAAAAAATCTCCAAGGAACCCACTTGAAAGTGACCCACTACATAGAAATGACAACGTTTTGACCTTAAAAAGATTTTTATAAAGTACTCACCTTTTTAAGGTCAAATATTGTCATTTTTATGCGTGGCAGAATAAATTTTGTTTGACTTTCACAGTCGGGATTTGGACTCTATCTCTTGTGAATAAGCTTAGAAGAAATGCTACAATTTCTATCTAAGGCTATGTGCGCACGCTGCTGAATTAACCGCGGATTTGCCGCGGATTTGTTGCAGAAAATATGTCTAACATTTCTGCACTCAATCCCCAGCAAAACCTATGGGGATAAAAAAATGCTGTGCCCACACTGCGGTTTTTTTTATACCTGCGGATTTACCCGCGGATTTTCCGCTGCGGAATTAATGCGCATGTCAATTCTTTTCTGCAGATCCCTGTGGTTTTGCCATTAATTATTGGTAAAAATCCGGAACCAAATCCGCACCAAAAAAGCACCAAACCGCGGTAAAACAGCATGTGGATTTTGTTGCGTTTTTTTTACCGCAGGTGCGGGATTCTTTCAGAGGGTCCGGTTTTTCCTAAAGAAGAAGTCACTTTCTAGGGCGCATATGGCCTAATATCATTTTTGCATCTTAAAAAATACTGTTTTTAAGTCCCGCTATATATGGATGAGCAAAGGAAGGACCTGATGTGAACCCTTGTGCATAGTCAGTTTTTAATTGATCGGATCATTTTGCCAAGTTCCAGTATTTTCACAATAAATATATCTTCTGTTGAACCATCTGATAATGTGTCTGAACTTGAAGGACCTTAACATACCCCAATTGTAACAACATAATGTTTAGCGAGCGCTGAGGTTTTAACAACATGGAAATCTAAACATATCAAACTGTTTTAGATTCCCCTTTTGTTATATGCATCAAAAATCATATAAAAAATCCAAACAATAAAGTAATATGCTGACTTATGTTACATTACCATTGTTGAACTTTTGTGTATCCTGTTTGCCTTCACATTTACAAGCCAAAGACTCTTATTTACACCATATTTGGCAATGGAATTTCATACATAACAACCTTCCTGCAAAAGTAACTGCACCCTAAAATGAAATGTTTGTGTAAGTTATCTGAGTCCACTGCATTATTGTGCTTACAAGAACTAGAGATTGTTAATATTTTACTAAGCTAAACCAGGATATGTATCTGAAGCAAACACAATAAATGTCAGAACTACATTGTTTCTCCAAAAATAAGCCCTGGTGTGAGGGTTTTGGGGTTTTTCTTTAGGATTTTTGAGGATGCTCAAAATATAAGCCCACTCCAAAAATAAGCCCTAGTTACAGTTCATAAAAAAGGTTAATTGAAATAGTGTCCAGGCAGCGATACATGTAAAAAAGTAAAAGCAATTAGCAATAGAATGTATCAGGACAAAGAGACCATTCAATAAAGGACACCCCCCAAAGAATAGCACTCAAACGGCCCCATGACGCTCAAAGTAATAAGGGTTGGCAAGTGCCCGGCTATCACACAACACATTGATTTGGGTCTTTTGAGTGTGGCTCTTTTGGGGTTGTGTGCTTTTCTTAGTAAAGCATCTAGCTACCATATACTATGGTACAGTACTGTAATGGGTGTGTCACGAGTGACAGACAGTCCTGTGGTGTCCGGCTATAGAAGATCACAGTGTTTAGCTGCGCAAACTCCTCCCTGACCTATTATTTCTGCATGGCTTCCATCACCTTTCCTTTTAGGACCCTGCGGATTTCCTCAGCCTGTCAGCTGCTGTTCATCAGTACTTCCCTTGTCTGTGCCAGGTTCTCACATAACACATTGGTTTGGGTCTTTTGAGTGTGGCTCTTTTGGGGTTGTGTGCTTTTCTTGGTGAAGGGTCTGTCCACCATATACTATAGTATATAATACTGTCACGGGTGTGTCACGGGTGACAGACAATCCTGTGGTGTCCAGCTATAGAAGATTACAGTGTTTAACTGCGCAAACTCCTCCCTCACCTATTATTTCTACTTGTTTTTCATCCCTTTCACTTTAGGACCCTGCAGATTTCCTCACCCTGTCAGCTGATGTTTATCAGTAGTTCTCTTGTCTTTATATAACTTCACTTCCTATTACTTAAAGCTGGTGATATTTCATATATCTTTATCAAGTCTTCAGTGCTAGCAGTTGGTTTGCATTCATCTGCAGAATCTTGGTGGTTGTTGCAGTTTCTCTCCCTGAGTCAACTGGAGATAAGTTATATGTTGTTTTCCCTTGTTTGTTATCCCTGTGTGTCCTTTAGCGCCTAGTGGGGTTAACAAAGAGCTCATCTCATCCACTCCCTGCCTAGGGCCTAGATGAGGGTCAGCCTAGTGTCAGGTGTCCAGCTCACCGCATAGGTGTGGAACCTATCTAGGGCAGTGAGGGAACCCAGCGGTAGTCTTGGTCAGGGTTTACCATCTCCTCCTTGCCTTTCGCCGTTCGTTTAGTACTTACCTGTATTTAGTGTGACAAGTACCGTGTGTAAACAGATGAGCAAGAAATATATCATACAAGTATATTGACCCCCTGACAACATGAGGGCAAAAAGAAAGAGCTATTCCATTGAGTCCAAGAAAAAGACTGCAGAGGACTCTCAGGGCAAAAATTTCACTGCTTTCTGCAAACAGAAGATGTTGGATATCAAAATGTTCCAAAAATGGTGAATAGAGTACGATAACCTGAGTCAAAAGGTTACAAGGGAAATGCTCAGAAGCATAAGTATGGATCAGGTCGGCAACACTTGTTTCCTGACTTGGAAGACCCGATCTGTGAATGGGTTGCTGACAGGAGAGCAGCAAAGGCTTTGGTCATGAGTCATGACTATATTTGAATAAATGTAGATTTTTTTGTTCAACAATAAATGTTGATTGTTAGTCATGGAAAAATAAACCATCACCTGAAAATAAGCCCTAACGCATTTTTGGGAGAAAAAATGTATATAAGACCCTTTCTTATTTTGGAGAAACATGGTAAGAACAAAAACATATTAGCTACACTATGAGAAAATGTAATGTCCCATGAATGTTTCCAACTGTTACAATAGTGTGTGCAGATAGGTGTACGGTGTTCCCTACTATGCAATTTTTGAAGTATTAGTTTTTATCAGCATCAGTTTAGCAGTATCACATATGCAAATATGGCAGGACTATTTCGGTGGGGCTTCTCTTCCCTTTATCTCGAGCGGTGTCAGTATCACGCTAGGTACGGGGACGTACCAAGTGAGCCACAAAAGGTAAGGGAAGGGGACCCTTGCGTCTAGGGAAGGGGGAAATGGTGACCTCCTGATCAAACCTACTGCTGGTCTCTGGGGTCTCTCAACACCCTAGATAGGTTCTGCACCTATGTGCCGAGCCGGATATCTGACCCTAGGTATACCTAGTGCTGGACCCTAAATAGGGAATGGGTGGGATGAGCTCTTCGTCAACCCCACTAAAAACTAAAGGAAGACACAAGGAGGACACACGGGAGGAAAATGCATGAACTACTTATCCACAGATGACTCATGAAAAAATTAAAAAACAATACTACAGATGAGTACAAGACACCTGCTTGCAACCAGAACTTGAATGAACTGAATAATATCACCAGCACAAGTCCAGGGAAGATGGGAGTATTTAAGCACAAGGAGAATACTGATAATCGGCTGGTGGCCAGATATTTAGCTCCCCTCCTAGCTTCTAAAGGTGAATAGACAAAGACCCAGCTGGAAAGCAACCTAGTACAATGAATACTAACAGCAGGAACAACAGAAGGTCAGGGAGCATTTTGCACAGCCAAACGCTATGACCTTCTATTGCCAGAAACCACATGACTGTCTGTCATTGTTGACACACCCGTGACAGTCAGATCTTCTCATCACACCCGCCTCTCTCCCTGGACTTTATTGACAGCCTCCATTAAATTCCTTTTATGGCAGGACCATTATGGAGGCTAATAATGGTACCCGGGAAGGTGTGATTACAAGATCTGAGTAGGGGTAAGCGATGCCCCATCGAATAAGATCTGCAACATTTGCATATGTGACAAATTTAATTCTTCAAAAAAAAAAAAATCAGCGCTAGTATGTAATATCAGAAACCTTATTAGAATTCACATATCTGAACCCATTCTGCCTGAGCTGGGTTTGGAAACATACATGGTGCCTGACAGGTTTCCTTTAAAAGAAAACTATTCAAGATGCACATTCTGAAATTAATATCAGGTAATTTTCCAACCACATCTAAAAATTATAACAGTATAAAATCTAATCTGAAAACATTGTATATAATGTGAATTTAATTAATTTAGTGCATGCATTGATCTTTATGATCAAACATATATAAAGAGTCTCTTTTGGATATAGAATATAGTTTTACATCAACACCTTTTGTATTTTTGGGATTATTTCATAATATAATAATAAATAAATCTTTATTTTTATATAGCGCTAACATTTTCCGCAGCGCTTTACATACATCAGGAGCACTGTCCCCATATGGGGCTCACAATCTAAATTCCCTATCAGTATGTCTTTGGAGTGTGGGAGGAAACCCACGCAAACATGCGGAGAACATACAAACTCCTTGCAGATGGTATCCTTAATGGGATTTGAACCCAGGACCCGAGCGCTGCAAAACTGCAGTGCTAACCACTGAGCCACCGTGCCGTTGGTAACTAGAGATGAGCGAAAATGTTCGGCGGGTTCAACCGGACTTTTGATGAAGTTCGGTTTGGGACCCGGACTTGACCTGAACTCCAATGGAAGCCACTGATTGGGCACTTCTGGTCTCCACCCATATGGAACTAGCCATAAACAGAACACTTCCAGGGGAAGGTGGGAGGGTTTTTCCATATTTTTTGGGGGGGTGCACACTACATCCAATCATGCTTTTGTTTTCCCCAGTGTGAGCTGATCAAACACTGCAAGTGGCTCACACTGGGCTGAGCACTGAGTGTACCCGAGCACAGCAATGCTCATGCGAGTGGTTTGCATACGTAAAGCACCTGATCTCCAAACCCTTTTTTTTTTTTTGTAAAGTCTTTGTTCGGTATGTACACTTAACACCGAACCTCAGGTTCGCTCATCTCTATTGGTGACTGTCAATACAACACAAATTATATTATGCTTTCTCATGATCAGTCAATGTCAAACATCTGCTTTTAAAGTGCTCGCTAAAGAACATTGTTTGAATATATAATTTATGGTTTGTTTGCTTCTTACTGTATGTCCGGGGTATAGAATGGCCCCTTAGGCTGCAGAACTGTGGTGGATTAATAGGGGATGGTCAATAACGAGTAATTAAAGGCTCATATACTTGTGTGGCGCCCTGGACTAGCCAGGTCGTCACAGATAACACTCAAACACCCCCACCCCCCATTAGACAGTGACACCAGCCAAACATAAAACCCTTGTTGCCTCCCTCCAGTGTCTGATGTCCACACGAGGTGGGGCGGAGCCAAGCAGTTGGCCCCACCCACCGAGGAGTTCACAGGCCTGGAGGCGGGAAAAGAACAGTTTTGTTCAGGAGGTGGAAGTGAGAGGAGTAAACACTTGAATGTCTGGGTTTGTGGCCCAGGCACTGACAGCAAGGTTGGCAGACGGTGATGGCCGTCTGCAGGAGTGGTGAAGCAACGCGGAACCGTAGGACCGGGGTCGGGCATTGGCCCGCCGGTACCGACCGGGGAGCGAAGTAAAGCCAGCACACACAGGCAGGGCCATCGGACACCGACCAGGCTTGGAGCCGCCGACAATAGTCAAATCCAAGTGTGACCGGAACCCCAGGGGTTTCCTAACAACCAAAGACCCGATAGAAGGCAACCGCCCACACCGTGAGGGTATACAGCTACCGCCTAAGGCTAGAGACCCAAGGGCCAGCGCCTGCGGGCAAACGGGCTCCTCCGACATCCATCCATCGGGGAGCGGACTACCGTTGGGGATCCATAGTAGTCAACTAAGTACATCAAGGTGCAGGGAAAGACAGCCGCCATCACCTGTCCAGGGAGAGACACTGTGCAGCCGGCTCGGGACCCGTCCATCCAGCCGTTTGGTTTACCGAGGACTTTGTGCATCTCTTACTGAGTGAGTACACCCGTGCCATCCGGCACCGCGCCGCGCTGTCCCTGCAACTCTGCACCTTACCAACCTAGCCTCCCCGTCACATCACCGGGCCCCGGGACCACCGACCCCTACCCACGGAGGGGGAAAACAACATCCCAGCTGCTCCCTACCATCGCTCCCGGGATCCCCGTCACCAGCAGCGGTGGTGCCCATCTTCACCACGACCCGTGGGTGGCGTCACGGACTAAATCCCCCAAACCAACCACCCTTTTCACTCACAGGCGAGGAGCACCGCTCGAGTCCCCGGATCCGGCCCACCGCTCGAGCCACCGAGCAGCAGCCGCAGCAGCGCCGGACCCGAGCGTTAGCGAGCGCGCAACAGCGGCGGCGTCCTCCCCGCCCGTGACAACTTGGCGTCACGAATAGAATAGAACCTCTCTACTTACCAGTAGAAGTGCGCCTTGTGATCTCCGCCGGCGGTGTCCGGCCGAAAATTTTGAAGCGCCGCCATCTTGGCGCGAAAATCTCCCGCTCGAGCGTCTTCTCCGAGCAGGGAAGGCGCGAAAGCGAAGCCCCGCCCCCAACAAGCGGAAGTGCTGAAGAGAACCAAGGGGGGACGGGAAAAAGATGTCTGAGCCCGACGGAGCTGTTGGAGGAGTGGCGGTTGCAGCTCCCGCCGCACCCGTAGTTGGAAACGGGATAGCCCCTGCTCTGGCCGCAGGAGCGGGGGTACGCGGGCCCAGCGGTCGCCCAGGTGATGCCGTTCTCCCTGCCCTATGTGTCCGGTGCTACCTGGCTACCGCAGTACGATGGGAAGCCTGATGCTCTGCAGGTGTTCCGGAAAAAGATTAGCCCGGTCCTCGATTTATATCCCTTGGCTGATAGATAACGGGCAGCAGTAGTGCTAGGGCAGCTAACCGGCGCGGCTGTGAGCAGGAGGCGGAGACCTGGACCGACGCGGACCGGGCCTCGGTGACTATCATTTTCGAAAAACTACAAATCGCTTTTGAGACCCGCACCGAATCGGAGCTGAGGATGCAGTTCTATCAGTGTCGACAACGGCCTGCGGACAATGTAAGAGACTATGCCCTGCGCCTGCAAACGGCCTTCCGTACGCTGAAGCGGGCGGACACTATCAATGATGTGGACAGTAAGAAGATGCTAGTAGAGCAATTCCTGCAGGGGCTGGGGTCCGTGGAAGACCGCAAGCAGCTTCGGCTGTGGGCCTTAGAACACCCCAATCTGGACTTTGCCGTGATGAAAGAGCGGGCCATCAAGGCCCTGAAGGCCCCAACGCCAGATGCTCCTGAAGCGGCTTCATGGCCGGCTGAAACCGCTCCTATCACAGTGGCACCTCCACCCCCGGCTCTAACGGCCCCAGCAGCGCCCGTCGGGATGATGGAGGAACTAGCGGCCCAGGTCCGCCGCATGGATGGAGACCTAGCCGAGATCCTCGCCGCACTCCAGCTTCCGACGAGAGTCAATCCCCCAGGAGGGATCCAGCTCGCCGACAGCCCGGAGGACGTCCCCTGGATGCAGCGGAGAAGGACCAATGACTCACGGTATGGGGCTCCTATCTGTTACAGGTGCAGCAAGCCTGGCCACTACTCTAGGTGGTGCCCGTTAAACGAGCAACCCCTGGGGCCAATCCACAGGAGTAGACACCAATGCCCCCCGGATTGGCGAGACCGGTACATCGGAGCTTGCCCCATCATCCCCCTGGCAGTGGACGGCGTCCCGCTCATGGCCCTCTTGGATACAGGATCACAGGTAACCACTATACCGTATACATTGTACCAGCAGTATTGGGGCATTGATGAACTTGCCCCCTCTGATGATGGCCTGACCCTTATCACGGCCAATGGACTCCCGCTAACCCAGGTGGGATACAAGCAAGTGACCCTGACTGTGGGACGTGCGGAGCTAAAGGATCAAGGGATGATTGTGGTAATGAATGAACCCAGTGATCATACCCTGAAAGTAATCTTGGGGACCAACGTGATGGAGCATTGTATGAGTGAGGTGCTGAATCTGTTGCAGCAGTTGGCCGCCACAGCAGGAGGGGGCCGACAGAGGGCTGTGCAGCGTGAGATCCGGGCCCTCCTGTATCGGCAGCAAGTGAGCTCGACTGGCGGAGAGATTGGTGGAGTGAGGGTGATGGATGTGGCCCCCTTAGTAGTGCCACCCCGAAGTGAAATGATGATCTGGTGTAGGGCAGCAGTAGGCCCACAGGGGCGCGACTACCCGGCGATGGTGGAACCCACGCCTTCTGAACACTGGCCCACGGTGATGGCGGCCAGAGGGGTGGATGACGTTAAAAAGGGGAGAGTGCCTGTAAGAGTGCTGAATTGTGGAGAAGAGGAAGTCAGGCTCCCCCGTTACGCTACCTTCGCCAAGTTGCTCACCTTAGACCCTCACACCATTCACGAAGCTGTCCTTCCTACCTCAGCATCCCCTGCCAGTAACCATACACCCCCTGAACAGTTAGAGGAGTGGTGCCAGGAACTACACGTAGGTACTGAAACCACACCACACATCACAAAGAGGGGGTATACCGGGTAGTGCAAGAGTATGAACAGGTTTTCAGCAAGCACCCATTAGATTTTGGGAGGATTAAGGGGATTCAACACCATATCCCTACAGGCCTACACCCACCCATTAAAGAGAGGTATAGGCCCATTCCACCAGCACACTATCAATGCGCTAAAGACATGTTGAGGAACATGAAGGAGGTGGGGGTCATTGGGGATAGTTGTAGTCCCTGGGCAGCCCCACTGGTGCTCTTAAAGAAGAAGGACGGCACCATGAGAATGTGTGTGGCTTACCGGAAGATCAACCAGATCATGCATAAAGATGCCTATCCTCTCCCCCGTATCGAAGAGTCGCTAGCTACACTGAGAACTGCTAACTTCTTCTCTACCCTCGACCTCACTAGTGGGTACTGGCAGGTAGCGGTAGCGGCAGAGGACCGTGAGAAGACGGCATTCGCCACTCCCATGGGACTCTGTGAGTTTAACAGCATGCCGTTTGGGCTGTGCAATGCCCCTGGAACCTTCCAACGGCTAATGGAGTGCTGCCTGGGATATCTCAACTTCGAAACGGTCCTACTGTACCTGGACGATGTGATCGTGTACTCCCAGATGTACGAGGCCCACCTGGAACATCTGGCTGAAGTGTTCGCGTCCCTAGCCAAATATGGGATGAAATTGAAGCCCTCTAAGTGCCACCTACTGAAACCCAGGGTGCAGTACCTCGGACACGTGGTAGGCACGGAAGGCGTCGCCCCAGATTCTGAGAAGATCACTGCCATTCAGGACTGGTCGAGGCCGACCACGGTGAGAGAGGTGAGACAGTTCCTGGGCCTGGTGGGCTATTATCGTTGCTTCATTAAGGGGTATACGAAGATAGCCGCCCCCATGCAAGACCTCCTCATGGGACAGACCAATGGTGGCAGGCCCTCTGGAACCCCGTTGGCATGGGAAGAGAAGCAGGAAGAGTCCTTCCTCCAGCTGAAGACGGCCTTGACCGGGGAAGAAATCCTGGCGTATCCCGACTATAATCTCCCATTCATCCTCTACACCGATGCCAGTAATGTAGGCTTGGGAGCCGTCCTGTCCCAGGTCCAGAACGGAAGGGAAAAAGTGATCGCCTACACCAGCAGAAAACTCCGGCCCACAGAGAGGAACCCTGAAAACTACAGCTCCTTCAAGCTTGAGTTCCTAGCACTGGTGTGGGCCATTACTGAGCGATTCTGCCATTACCTCGCGGCAGCTAAGTTCACCGCCTATACGGACAATAATCTGCTAACCCATATGGACACGGCCAAGCTGGGCGCGTTGGAGCAGCGGTGGGTGGCCAGGCTGTCTAATTATGATTTCACGATCAACTACCGAGCCGGCCGCAAGACCACCAACGCGGACGCGCTATCCCAGATGCCCCACCTGTCGGATGAGGGGCCGGAAGCCGATGATCTCGAAGAAATCGAGCTGCCTGCATTTCACCGGCCACCAGTCAAGCAGTTGCATGTCAAGCAGCAGCAGGCGAACCTCGACCCACTGCCCAGTCAGGGATGGCAAGAAGCCCAAGACCAAGCGCCTGCCGTCCAAGTGGTCAAGGCCATGATTGAACAAGATTCCACTAGACTGGACCCTGCTGCTCCGCCTGAGGCCCAACGGCTGTGGAAAGAACGAGCCCGGCTGCATCTGGACCAAGGGAAACTGTATCGGGAACTGATCAACCCGAAGACCCATGAGAAGGTTCGTCAGCTGGTGGTTCCTCAGGCTAGTGTGCCCACAGTTCTACGGGCTTACCATGACGGTGCCGGGCGCTTTGGGTGGAAGAAGCTGGAGATTCTGTTGAGAGAGCGGTTCTATTGGAATGGGATGCGGGAGTCTGTGGAGGCCTGGTGCCGAGAGTGTGGTCCCTGTGCGCTGAGAAGAAGGGACGAGGCCAGCCAGAAGGCCCCTCTACGCCCAATCATCACTCATCAGCCGCTGGAGTTGGTCGCCTTCGACCACGTGAAGCTCACCCCTAGCCGAAGTGGGTACACCTACGCCCTAACCATTGTAGACCACTATTCAAGATTCATGGTGGTTGTCCCAGTCAAGGACCTATTTCTGCCGACCGCACGGGTACCCGGAGAGGGTGCTTACCGACCGGGGCCCGGCTTTTGAAGCGGAGGTGTTTCAAGAATTCTGCCAGTTGTACAGCTGCAAGAAGATTCGGACCACGCCTTACCATGCCCAGACTAATGGCATGTGTGAAAAGATGAACCACCTGGTCCTGGGTCTCCTCAAGACGTTACCGCTAGAAGAGCGGAACCTGTGGCCAGAAAAGCTGCCTGACCTGGTCGATATGTACAATAACATCCCTTCTAACTCTACCAAATGTACACGAGCGTATTTGATGAGAGCTCGGCCAGGCCGGTTGCCGGTGGACCTAGAAATGGGCTTAGAAGCTCCAGAAGCCCTCCCTTCGACTGCTGGATGGGACACTCGGCAGAGAGCGCAGTACCGACAGGTCCAGGAGTACGTAGAAAGGAACCTGTGTTGGAGCCGGGAACAGCAGGAACAGTACTTTAACAAGCGTGCTCCAGCTGGCCCCTTTAAACATGGAGATGTAGTGCTGAAACGAAAGAGAAGAACCCATAAGCTTGATGACCAGTGAGAAAAGACCCCGTATGTCATACAACCCACTGAATGAGAGAATGAGAAGGCCTACCAGATTAGTCGTGACCAGGGGAAGACTTCGGCCACGGTGTCCAGGGACCACCTGAAGAGGTGCCCGTCGCCGTTGAAGGTGGCAACTGAAGTTCCAACCCCCAGACCAAGCGGGGAGAAAGAAAAAGAGGTGATTCACACAGTGATGGGTGATTTCCCAGCGGACTGGCCTACACAGAATGGCGCGGTGCTTATTCCGGTAATAATGTTCCCACAACCCGTGAAGGAAAAGGAGACGGAAGTAACCGCCAGTGGACCAGTGCCCAGGGCTGCACCTGTACCCAGTCCCCCTGAGTCTCCACCGGCCCCACACAGTAGACGGGAAGAGGAACTGACTGTCTCTTCTGTCCCCTTGCCCTCCACTGATAGCATTGGACCCAGAAGGTCCACACGCCCCAACCTAGGCCAACCCCCGCTTAGTTACAGGGAAACTACCATTTAGGGGTGTCATATAATAAGTGTGTAAATATGTGAATGAATGACAAAAATCAACCGAGTTCTTCACCTGATTGTCCATTTGATTATTCCGGCCGTTGCCGGCAAGTTGTCCCCGGAGGGACTCTCTGTGTTTACCACCTGCATGAGAGACTACTCATGGACATGGCCGAGAACTGGCAGGCCACCCACGAACTGGTGGGCATGTAAATAGTTTCATGGGATGGAAGCCGTTGCCGCCTCCGGAGAGGCAGATTGGCGGAAGGGCCCGCAGCAGAGCAGGCTGGGGCCCAGCCACCACCAGGACCGGTGGCCATCCTCCGGGGGTCAGGGGTCCCCCAAGGATGTGGGGTCCCCTTAAGTGACAGCCGGGTGCGAGAAACCGTATCCGTTCCTGATCGGGCAGCCTGAACCTGGACTGGGGTCAAGGGGTGCTGCCCACTTCTTAGGGGCAGCATCAGGGCTAGGTTGCTTGGGTGGGAGAGCGGAAGACATCCGTCCGTCCATCAGTATTAAAAATGTGTTTTATATGTTCAACGTTTAAGTGACCTAACAAAAATGCTTATATGTTTGAAATGTTTACATGTTAATTTATATTTTTACAGTTTTTGAAAAAAAATAAAACCGGTGATGGACGGGCAGCCCGCGGACGGTCTGCATTTCACCAAGGGGGAATGTGGTGCCCTGGACTAGCCAGGTCGTCACAGATAACACTCAAACACCCCCACCCCCCATTAGACAGTGACACCAGCCAAACACAAAACCCTTGTTGCCTCCCTCCAGTGTCTGATGTCCACACGAGGTGGGGCGGAGCCAAGCAGTTGGCCCCACCCACCGAGGAGTTCACAGGCCTGGAGGCGGGAAAAGAACAGTTTAGTCCAGGAGGTGGAAGTGAGAGGAGTAAACACTTGAGTGTCTGGGTTTGTAGCCCAGGCACTGACAGCAAGGTTGGCAGACGGTGGTGGCCGTCTGCAGGAGTGGTGAAGCAATGCGGAACCGTAGGACCGGGGTCGGGCGTTAGCCCGCCGGTACCGACCAGGGAGCGAAGTGAAGCCAGCACACACAGGCAGGGCCATCGGACACCGACCAGGCTTGGAGCCGCCGACAATAGTCAAATCCGAGTGTGACCGGAACCCCAGGGGTTTCCTAACAACCAAAGACCCGATAGAAGGCAACCGCCCACACCGTGAGGGTATACAGCTACCGCCTAAGGCTAGAGACCCAAGAGCCAGCGCCTGCGGGCAAACGGGCTCTTCCGGTATCCATCCACCGGGCTGCGGACTACCATTGGGGATCCATAGTAGTCAACTAAGTACATCGAGGTGCAGGGAAAGACAGCCGCCATCACCTGTCCGGGGAGCGACACTGCAGCCAGCTGCGGGACCCGTCCATCCAGCCAGTTGGTTTACCGAGGACTTTGTGCATCTCTTACTGAGTGAGTACACCCGTGCCATCCGGCACCGCACCGCGCTGTCCCTGCAACCCTGCACCTCACCAACCCAGCCTCCCCGTAACATCACCGGGCACCGGGACCACCGACCCCTACCCACGGAGGGGAAAAACAACATCCCAGCTGCTCCCTACCATCGCTCCTGGGATCCCCGTCACCAGCAGCGGTGGTGCCCATCTTCACCACGACCCGTGGGTGGCGTCACGGACTAAATCCCCCAAACCAACCACCCTTTTCACTCACGGGCGAGGAGCACCGCTCGAGTCCCCGGATCCGGCCCACCGCTCGAGCCACCGAGCAGCAGCCGCTGCAGCGCCGGACCCGAGCGTTAGCGAGCGCGCAGCAGCGGCGGCGTCCTCCCTGCCCGCGACACTTATTGCAAAATATAGAAATACATCAGACATCCTTAAAAACAGATGAATGACTAAGCTCAACTCTAAAGACATGTGGTTATGTCTGGTAATTTTAAAATGATCAAAGTTAAAATATTGTATCATCATAAGAAAGGCCATTTCTGTCAGACAAAATAAAGACGAGGAAAGAAATTATATATTTAGTTTTGTTATTTGACCTGCAGAAAGATCAGGGTTGGGTTTTTTCCAAAATGACTAAAGCCTGCTTTACATGGGACGACAGATCGTGCGATTTCACGATCGATCGTACCAGCCCCCGTCGATTGTGCATCACGGGCAATTGATTACCCGTGGCGCACAAACTCGTTAACCCCCCCGTCACACGTACTTACCTCCCGTGCGACGTCGCTGTGGGCGGCGAACATCCACTTCCTGAAGGGGGAGGGACTTCCAGCGTCACAGCGACCTCACGCGGCGGCCGGCTAATAGAAGCGGAGGGGCGGAGATGAGCGGGATGTAAACATCCCGCCCACCTCCTTCCTTCCGCATAGCCGGCGGGAGCCACGGGATGCAGGTAAGCTGATGTTCATCGTTCCTGTGGGGTCACACGGAGCAACGTGTGATGCCACGGAATCGATGAACAACCGGCGCCATGTTTCATAAACGATTTTATGAAAGCTAGCGACGAGTATACGACTCACGATTTGTGAGCGATACTGCGTCGCTAGGAGGTGTCACACAGGCCGACGTCGCAAGCGATGCCGGATGTACGTTACAAAAACCGTGACCCCGACGATCTATCGCACGATAGATCGTCTCATGTAAAGCACCCTTAAGGTTTTCCTACACAATTTCGATACAGCGCATTGTTGTATACTCTTAAGGGGGCTTTACATGCAGCGATATCGCTATCGATGTCGCTTGTGAAAGCACCCGCCCCTGTCATTTGTGCGTCACGGGCAAATCGCTGCCCAAAATATCACTAGTACCCGTTACATGGACTTACCTTCTTAGCGACGTCGCTGTGGCCGGCGAACCGCCTCCTTTCTAAGTGGGCGGTTCGTGCGGCATCACAGCGACGTCACACGGCAGCCGTCCAATAGAAGCGGAGGGGCGGAGAGCAGCCGAAAGAAAGTGACGCCCACCTCGTTGCTGGAGGACGAAGGTACGGTGTTGTTCGTCGTTCCTGGGGGGGCACACATAGCGATGTGTGCTGCCTCAGGAACGACAAACAACCTGTGTCCAGCACCATCAACGATATTTGGGATTAGAACGACGTGTCAACGATCAACGATAAGGTGAGTATTTTTGATAGTTAGTGGTCG
The DNA here is from genome assembly GCF_048569485.1 of Anomaloglossus baeobatrachus. Classification (NCBI taxonomy): domain Eukaryota; kingdom Metazoa; phylum Chordata; class Amphibia; order Anura; family Aromobatidae; genus Anomaloglossus; species Anomaloglossus baeobatrachus. The sequence goes on along the minus strand of NC_134357.1, from coordinate 51,741,846 downwards.
CTCGTACATGTCACAAGCAACAACGCCGCTAGCGAGAACGGATGTGAATCACGAATTTCGTGACCCCAACAACATCTTGTTAGCGATGTCGTTGCGTGTAACGGGGCCTTTAATGGAATATATTATGGACCTTTCTGCTATAGCATTGCATACTGTACGTCAGGGGTGGGGAACCTTTTTTCAGCCGGGGGCCATTTGGAAATTTCTACCAACCTTCGGGGGCCACACAAAATTATCAATGTGAAAATGACTCTGCTATATTTGGTCAAACAATTAATTAACTTACCCCTACTGTGGCGGCCGGAGCGGCTTCTCTTTGCTGTGATGTTTGGTGATACTAATCATGTTGCTTCTCACAGCTGCTTTTTCATTTTTGTCTGGGTTTGGAGCGCAGTCAACTCTTTGTGATAAGATTGGTAAATCATATACATCACATAACAGACGCTGTATATACATCACAGGAGACACTGGGGGCACATACATCACACAAGGGGCTGGGGACATGTATATGTCCCCAGCCCCTCCTGTGATATATATGCCCCCAGCCCCTCCTGTGATGTATATGCCCCCAGTCCCTCCTGTGATGTATATGCCTCAAGCCTTCCTGTGATGTATGTGCCCCCAGCTCCTCTTGTGATGTATATGCCCCCAGCCCCTCTTGTGATGTATATGTCCCAGCCCCTCTTGTAATGTATATGCCCCCAGCCCCTCTTGTGATGTATATGCCCCCAGCCCCTCTTGTGATGTATATGCCCCCAGCCCCTCCTGTGATGTATATGCTCCCAGCCCCTCCTGTGATGTATATGCCCCCAGCCCCTCCTGTGATGTATATGCCCCCAGCCCCTCTTGTGATGTATATGCCCCCAGTCCCTCCTGTGATGTATATGCCTCCAGCCTTCCTGTGATGTATGTGCCCCCAGCCCCTCCTGTGATGTATATGCACCCAGCCCCTCATGTGATGTATGTGCCCCCAGCACCTACTGTGATGTTTGTGCCCCCAGCCCCTCCTGTGATGTATGTGCCCCCAGCCCCTCTTGTGATGTATGTGCCCCCAGTCCCTCCTGTGATATATATGCCTCCAGCCTTCCTGTGATGTATGTGCCCCCAGCTCCTCTTGTGATGTATATGCCCCCAGACCCTCTTGTGATGTATGTGCCCCCAGCCCCTCTTGTGATGTATATGCCCCCAGCCCCTCTTGTGATGTATGTGCCCCCAGCCCCTCTTGTGATGTATATGCCCCCAGCCCCTCCTGTGATGTTTGTGCCCCCAGCCCCTCCTGTGATGTATGTGCCCCCAGCCCCTCTTGTGATGTATGTGCCCCCAGCCCCTCCTGTGATGTATATGCACCCAGCCCCTCATGTGATGTATGTGCCCCCAGCACCTACTGTGATGTTTGTGCCCCCAGCCCCTCCTGTGATGTATGTGCCCCCAGCCCCTCTTGTGATGTATGTGCCCCCAACCCCTCTTGTGATGTATATGCCCCCAGTCCCTCCTGTGATATATATGCCTCCAGCCTTCCTGTGATGTATGTGCCCCCAGCTCCTCTTGTGATGTATATGCCCCCAGACCCTCTTGTGATGTATGTGCCCCCAGCCCCTCTTGTGATGTATATGCCCCCAGCCCCTCTTGTGATGTATGTGCCCCCAGCCCCTCTTGTGATGTATATGCCCCCAGCCCCTCCTGTGATGTTTGTGCCCCCAGCCCCTCCTGTGATGTATGTGCCCCCAGCCCCTCTTGTGATGTATGTGCCCCCAGCTCCTCTTGTGATGTATATGCCCCCAGACTCTCTTGTGATGTATGTGCCCCCAGCCCCTCTTGTGATGTATGTGCCCCCTGCCCCTCTTGTGATGTATGTGCCCCCAGCCCCTCTTGTGATGTATGTGCCCCCAGCCCCTCTTGTGATGTATATGCCCCCAGCCCCTCCTGTGATGTATGTACCCCCAGCCCCTTCTGTGATGTATGTGCCCCCAGCCCCTCCTGTGATGTATGTGCCCCCAGCCTCTCCTGTGATGTATATGCCCCCAGTTCCTCCTGTAATGTATATGCCTCCAGTCCCTCCTGTGATGTATATGCCTCCAGCCTTCCTGTGATGTATGTGCCCCCAGCTCCTCTTGTGATGTGTATGTCCCAGCCCCTCTTGTGATGTATGTGCCCCCAGCTCCTCTTGTGATGTATATACCCCCAGCCCCTCTTGTGATATATGTGCCCCAGCCCCTCTTGTGATGTATATGCCCCCAGCCCCTCTTGTGAGGTATATGCCCCCAGTCCCTCTTGTGATGTATATGCCCCCAGCCCCTCCTGTGATGTATGTGCCCCCAGCCCCTCCTGTGATGTATATGCCCCCCGACCCTCCTGTGTTGTATAAGTCACAGGAGACGCTGAGGACATGCACATCACAAGAGGGGCTGGGGACATACACATCACAAGAGGGCCTGGGGTGCAGACACCACACAAGAGGAAGAGGGGCTGGGGCGCAGGCGCCACACAAGAGGGGCTGGGGCGCAGGCACCACACAAGAGGGGCTGGGGCGCAGGCACCACACAAGAGGGGCTGGGGCACAGGCACCACTGGGGGGGCACAGATATCACTTGTGGAGCCCTGACATCAGTGGGGGGGAGGGAAACACAAATCTGGGGTGATACACAGCATTGGGACGCACACAACACTGAAGGGAGGGGGGCCACAAAGCACTGGACAGGGCACACAGCAGCAGAGGGCTGGCGCTGGACACACAGCAGCGCCGGACTCACAGCACTGGAGAGCAGGCACCGGACATGCAGCTCTGATGGCCGGGGGCGGGAATGCAGCTCCGAGGTCCGGGGGGCGGGAACGCAGCTCAGAGGGCCGGGGGGCGGGAACGCAGCTCAGAGGGTCGGGGGCGGGAACGCAGCTCAGAAGGCCGGGGGGCGGGAACGCAGCTCAGACAGCCGGGGGTGGCACGCAGCTCCAAGAGCCGGGGGCGGGAACGCAGCTCAGAGGGCCGGGGGGGCGGGAACGTAGCTCAGAAGGCCGGGGGGCGGGAACGCAGCTCAGAGGACCGGGGGTGGGTACGCAGCTCAGAGGGCGGGCAACGCAGAGCACTAAACCCGCCCACAAAGTAAGTCCTCTCTCGCTGGCACTGGCCAGCTGGAGAACGCATTGGTAAGCACAGCAGCACATGTGCAGATTTAAAGGGCCGGCGGCTCACAAGATGGCGGTGGCGGCTCGAGCACTGCCACCCCTGGGAATCTGCCCGGGTCCGCATAAAAGGGCATGGCGAGCTGTATACGGCCCGCGGGCCGGAGGTTCCCCACCCCTGCTGTATGTCATACTGTAAGTCCAATCATTTGATACATCTTTAAGAACATTTTTCCATCTTAGGTTAATGTACACAAGATGAATTTTTGGTGAGCTGTTACAGTTGTTTAGCAACTCACAACTTTAGGTAAAATACTAAACACTGCAACTGACGCTGGTGGTTCCAGCAGAGATTAGAGATCCCAGCCCCGCAGTCCCTTGAATTCTGCATGAGCTGGAATAACCTCACAGACTAAAGGATGGGAACTCGGGCCTATGCCACCTGATCGGCCATCGAGTGCTTCACGTTCCTCCTAAATAATTTTTTTCTCGTTACGTCGTTTGCTGATCAGATTGATTTTATGTTTTGATAGATTGGGCTTCTAAACGTGACAATGGCAAATATGAGTATTTTTTTATTATCATTGTTTTATTTTCAATGCGGCAAGAGGGGGGTGATTAGAACTTTAAGATTTTTTTATTTTTTTATATTTATTAAAACTGTTTTTTTTTTTTTTTCTGTTGGTTTTACTAGTCCCCTAGGGAACTTTATGATTACATAGTCCTATCGCTTCTGATCAGCAGAAATGCTGTGTTCCTGTTAGTGTCGGCACTCTGTCAGTATTCACAGGAAGTGAGTCATGGCAATGACAGGAGTCATCATCTGACCCCACGCTGCCATGACAACACATTGGTGACCCGTGATCACATCACAAGGCCGCCGATGGTGGTGGGAAAAGGCGCAATCTCCAACAGAGCGCAATAGATCTTGCTGTCAGAGTTTCACAGCACGATCTAAGGGGTTAAAAGGAGCAGATGGATATCCGGCATGTTAGGACTATTAGCCTAACATGTCTGCTGATTAAATTGCGGGCTTGCGGTAACGGGACAGACATGGCCAAGGGTATACAAGTACAACCTTGGTCGTGAAGGGGTTAAAGAGAATCTGTTACCAAGTTTTTGCTATATAATCTGAGAGCAGCATAATGTAGGAGAAGAGACTCTAATTATAGTTATTTGTCACTTACTAGGCTGTGTTTTGCTGTTTCAATACAATCAGTGTTTTATTAGCAGAAGATTATCACTGCAGGACAACTGGTTCCTGGTCAAAGCCCACCACCAGCACTGATCAGGAACTCTCTGCCAGTATACAATGTACACAGAAAGTTGTGGTGAGGGCTGTAGCCAATCAGTGGTCAGCGAGTGAGAAGTATGTGTGTATATATATATATATATATATATATATATATATATATACTAGCTGTACTACCCGGCTTCGCCCGGGTTAATAACTGCTGTTAACAAAATAGAATGTATTAACAAAAATGTATTCTGCACACAAAAACCACACAACAAATAGATAGAAATGTAATTATTAAATTGTTGCCTATATTAACCAATCAGAGCTCAGCTCATAATTAACTGTAGCAAAATAGAAGCTAAGCTGTGATTGGTTGCTATTGGCAGCCTGATAAATCTCCAGGCAACAGAAAGCCCTCCCCCCTGACAGTATATATTAGCTCACACATACACATATAGACAGATCATGTGACTGACAGCTGCCGTATTTCCTATGTGGTACATTTGTTGTTCTTGTAGTTTGGCTGCTTATTAATCAGATTTTTATTTTTGAAGGATAATACCAGACTTGTGTGTGTTTAGGGCGATTATGTGGCGAGGTTGGTGTATGTGTGGGGAGATGTGTGCTGGGGTGGTATATGTCACGCTTCCCGGTCCCCTGGTCCCGTTCTCCGGTCCCCGTGGCCCGCTCCCCGCTCCCCGGCGGCGTCCCCTGCTCACCACTCCGGTCCCGGCCTCTTCGTCCCCGCTTGCGGCCCCCATGCGTCCAGCTCCCCGCTCCCGGCGCTCCTCTGCGACGTGGGACTCCCAGCCGGGCGCTCCTGCTTCCTCCTCACCGCTTCCTGGACTGGCTTCTGGTACACAGGCCTCGCGCATGCACATTAGGGCGCGCGCACGGTTATTGACCCTTTCTTAAAGGGCCAGCACCCAGAAACAGGATATTGCATAGACAGGTACAGGGTATATAAGGTTTCTCTTTCCTGGTGGGCGGGGCCTGTTCTACGTGTTTAGCAAGCTAGTGTTCAGGTCCCCTATTGCTTTGCCTTGTGCTTTGCCTGCATTAACCCTGTCCTGTCTCGTAGAGCCTGTCCTGCCACGCCAGCCGCTCCGAACCACGCTCATTCCTGTACCCTGACGGTGACTTCGGCGGATGTTCCACCATCTCTGCAGCTCCGCCAGTCTCCAGTCCCTGGCTCCGTTTGGTGACCCGTTCCATCGCTCAGCAAGTTCCGGATCCCGCCTGACCTTACCACCTGGCCTCGGACTCTGAGCCTCGTCACCCGGACCACCGTCCAGAACTCCGTCCACCTTTCCTGCTCCCCTACGGACTGTCCGGCTACCAATAGTGCTTCGGCTGCCGTGCACCCAGACCCTCTGGCGGGGTGACCTGCCTGGCTGCCTCCTCAAGAGAAACCGGTGTACGGTCCAGAGGTTCCACCACCCGAACGTTACAGCTAGAACAGGCCATGGATCCCGCTGAAGCACTAGCGGCCCTGCAGCAGGAACTCACACGACAGCGCGAGACCCAGACCCGCATGCTGAACTTCATGACTTCTGTGGATGCCCGTCTGAACGCGCTACAAGCAGCGGCCACGCCTGTGGCATCTCGGGATTCCACTGCACAATCCACGTCCGCAGCTCCCGTGGCAACCTCCTCGGATGCTTCCAAGCTTCGTTTGGCCTCACCACCCCGGTACGCTGGAGATCCCAAGACCTGCAGGGCATTTATAAACCAATGCTCTCTCCATTTCCAGCTGCTGCCGCACCTTTTTGCCTCCGACCAAGCCAAGGTTGCGTTCATGATGTCCCATCTAGAGGGAGAGGCACTGGCCTGGATGAACCCCTTGTGGGAGAAGGAGGATCCGGTGACCACTGATATCCAGGACTTCCTGCAGGCTTTCCGTAACACCTTTGACGAGCCTGGACACACCGCCGCCTCTGCTTCATCCCTCCTCCGGCTACGTCAAGGGACTCTGATGGTGGGCCAATATGCTATTCGTTTCCGCACCTTGGCCTCGGAACTCGGGTGGAACAACGAGGCCCTAACCGCCGCCTTCTGGGAAGGACTCTCGGCTCGCATTAAAGATGAGCTGGCTGGTCGTGACGTGCCTTCTACCCTGGATGCCCTGATTGCTCTGGCGACTCGCGTGGATCTTCGCTTTCAGGAACGATCCAAAGAGGTGTCCCGCGAGAGGCGTCCAATACGGCACTCCTCCCCACCACAGAAGTCCACCGCTCCTCAGTCGGCGTCCCGTGGCGCGTCTACCTATGAGCCCATGCAGATTGACCGCCTGAGGCAGTCGGAGCAACGCCGAGCAGAACGACTAGCAAAGGGTCTCTGCTTCTACTGCGGTGATGGTTCCCACCTGCTAGGCTCTTGTCCCGAGAAGCCGGGAAACTCCAAAGCCTAGGCTTGGTAGGAGAGGCTACCCTAGGTGCTGGGACACTCTCAGACTCCGTTACCTGGACTATTCAAGTCACTACAGAAGAGACCCGGTTCACGGCAGAGGCGTATCTTGATTCCGGAGCAGCAGGCAACTTCATCCAGCAGGCCACGGTGGATAAGTACCAGGTGCCGGTCCTCCCACTAGAGAAACCGCTGGTGATCGCCTCTGTGGATGGGAGACCCCTCTCTGACACCGTCTCACTGATCACCAAGCCTGTGGAAGTACGGATCGGTGCTCTGCACACCGAGAAGATCACCTTCTACGTCCTCCCGCGTATGTCTCATCAGATCCTGCTGGGACTCCCATGGTTACGGACACACGAACCGTCGGTCAGCTGGAGTACAGGTGAAATCACCCGATGGGGCCCCTCGTGCCACGAGAGATGTCTGAAAACCATCCAGCCCGTTCGACGCTCTCCGGTTCCAGAGTCTCTACCAGGACTGCCTTCTGCCTACTGGTCCTTCTCGGACGTTTTTGATAAAAAGGAGTCAGAGGTACTACCGCCTCATCATCCCTACAACTGCGCCATCGATTTACTGCCAGGAACCACGCCTCCTAGAGGAAGAATATACCCCTTGTCCCCTGCGGAAACATGAGCTATGTCTGCCTATATTACCGAGAGCCTGGCAAAGGGGTTCATTCGGAGGTCCTCATCCCCTGCCGGAGCAGGGTTTTTCTTCGTCTAGAAAAAGGAAGGTGATCTGCGCCCTTGCATCGACTACCGGGGTTTAAACCAGATCACCGTAAAGAACAAATACCCTCTGCCGCTTATCCCCGAACTATTCGATCGGCTCCGAGAAGTCCGTGTATTCACCAAGTTGGACCTCCGTGGGGCTTATAACCTGGTTCGCATTCGCTCTGGAGACGAATGGAAAACCGCATTCAACACTCGAGATGGGCACTACGAGTATTGTGTCATGCCCTTTGGTCTGTGTAATGATCCGGCAGTCTTCCAAGAACTGGTGAACGACGTGTTCAGGGACCTCCTCTATGTCTGTGTCGTGGTATATCTTGATGACATCCTGGTCTTCTCTCCGGATCTACAGACCCACAGAGAAAACGTGCAGCTAGTTCTCCAGAGGCTTAGAGAAAACCGTCTGTACGCCAAGTACGAGAAATGCATCTTTGAGAAGTCGTCTCTTCCCTTCCTGGGTTATGTAATCTCGGACACTGGCCTGCAGATGGATCCTGAGAAAGTGTCTGCCATCATCAACTGGCCTCCTCCTTCCGGACTGAAGGCTATCCAACGCTTTCTCGGCTTTGCGAACTATTATCGGCAATTCATCCCGCATTTCTCTGCCTTGACTGCGCCTCTCTCTGCCTTGACTAAGAAAGGAGCTAATCCTAAGGACTGGCCCCCGGCGGCCGATGCCGCGTTCTGCTCCTTGAAACAGGCGTTTGCTTCTTCCCCGGTTCTCCATCGCCCTGAATTGAACCGACAGTTCACCTTGGAGGTGGATGCCTCTTCCTCAGGAGCCGGGGCAGTGTTGATGCAGAACTCCCCCTCCGGCAAGATGGTCACTTGTGGATTCTTCTCCAAGAGCTTCTCGGCACCCGAACGCAACTACACCATCGGGGATCGGGAGCTACTGGCCGTGAAGCTTGCCTTGGAGGAATGGCGCTACCTCTTGGAGGGAGCAGTATATCCTGTAATCATATACACGGACCACAAGAATCTGGCGTACCTGCGGTCAGCCCAAAGACTGAACCCACAACAAGCCCGCTGGTGCTTGTTTTTTGCTCGATTTGACTTCCAACTCCATTTTCGACCTGTGGACAAGAACGTGCGGGCAGACGCTTTGTCCAGGTCCTTCGTGCCCGTGGAGTTGGAGGAGGAGACGATCCAGCCCATCATCAACCCCAGCAAAATCATTCCGGTGAATCCTGTCGCTTTAACTCAGATACCCCCTGGGAAAACCTATGTCTCAGATACGGACAGACAGAGAGTCCTGCACTGGGGCCATGCCTCGAAGATCGCCGGCCATGCTGGTCAGAAGAAGACTTGGAGTACGATCGTCCGTCACTACTGGTGGCCGTCCCTCCGTAAAGATGTCACATCCTTCGTCTCAGCCTGTCCGTCCTGTGCCCGGAACAAGACACCCAAGCACCTACCATATGGACGTCTCCTGCCTCTGCCCATTCCTTCTGTTCCGTGGCAACATATCGCAATGGACTTCATTACGGACTTACCCTTATCCTCCAGACACACAGTCATATGGGTTGTGGTGGACCGTTTCTCAAAAATGGCTCACTTCATTCCCATGGCCGGGCTGCCCTCTGCCCAGGAGCTAGCTGACTCCTTCATCCAACATATATTCCGATTGCATGGCTTTCCCGCACACATTGTGTCCGACAGAGGAACTCAGTTTACCTCGCGCTTCTGGAGGGCCCTCTGCAAACATCTGGGAGTATCTCTGGACTTTTCTTCGGCCTACCATCCTCAGTCGAATGGGCAAGTGGAGCGGGTCAATCAAATCCTGACCTCCTTCCTGCGCCACTACGTTAATGCCCATCACGATGACTGGTCCACGCTTCTTCCTTGGGCTGAGTTCTCCCACAACCATCACATCAGCGAGTCCACCTCCAGCTCTCCATTCCGAGTCGTTTACGGACTTCAGCCTTCTGTTCCATTGCCAGTATCCTCGGCTTCCGATGTCCCCGCAGCAGATGCTCTGGTCCAGGACTTCTCAGCCATATGGAGCTCTTGATGTACTTTTTTCCTGTGTGTCCTGAGGAAGGGAGCAGAGACTCCAGAAACGCGTCGACCTAAAGATGAAATAAAGGAACATTAACTCTATATGTTCAGAGTGGTCACTGGCGCGGCCGTGCAAGCCCTACTTCACCATTCTCTGTTAAGACCTCCCTTGAGCGTGCTTCTTTGCGGATGAAGAGACATGCGGACAAAAGGCGCCTGGATCCCCCGTGTTTCTCCCCTGGTGATCTGGTCTGGCTTGCATCCAAGTATGTCCGATTGAAGTTGCCATCGTACAAGTTGGGTCCTCGTTACATCGGGCCGTTTAAAGTCATCAGCAGGATCAATGCAGTCTCCTACAAGCTGTAGCTCCCGGCCACGATGCGGATACCCAACTCTTTCCATGTCTCCTTGCTCAAGCCTGTTGTCCTTGGTCCCTTCTCCGCTGATGCCGGTACTGCTCCTCCTCCCATCGCTGACGATGACATCTATGCGGTAAGGGATATCGTGGCCATGAAGACCGTACGAGGTCGGCAGTATTTCCTGGTGGACTGGGCGGGTTATGGTCCCGAGGATCGGTCCTGGGAGCCCCAGGAGAATGTTGGCACTCCTCTGATTCGTGCCTTCCTGTCCCGCTTGCGGGGGGGGGGGGGCGTGGGGGAGGGGATACTGTCACGCTTCCCGGTCCCCTGGTCCCGTTCTCCGGTCCCCGTGGCCCGCTCCCCGCTCCCCGGCGGCGTCCCCTGCTCACCACTCCGGTCCCGGCCTCTTCGTCCCCGCCTGCGTCCCCCATGCGTCCAGCTCCCCGCTCCCGGCGCTCCTCTGCGACGTGGGACTCCCAGCCGGGCGCTCCTGCTTCCTCCTCACCGCTTCCTGGACTGGCTTCTGGTACACGGGCATCGCGCATGCGCATTAGGGCGCGCGCGTGGTCATTGACCCTTTCTTAAAGGGCCAGCACCCAGAAACAGGATATTGCATAGACAGGTACAGGGTATATAAGGTTTCTCTTTCCTGGTGGGCGGGGCCTGTTTTACGTGTTTAGCAAGCTAGTGTTCAGGTCCCCTATTGCTTTGCCTTGTGCTTTGCCTGCATTAACCCTGTCCTGTCTCGTAGAGCCTGTCCTGCCACGCCAGCCGCTCCGAACCACGCTCATTCCTGTACCCTGACGGTGACTTCGGCGGATGTTCCACCATCTCTGCAGCTCCGCCAGTCTCCAGTCCCTGGCTCCGTTTGGTGACCCGTTCCATCGCTCAGCAAGTTCCGGATCCCGCCTGACCTTACCACCTGGCCTCGGACTCTGAGCCTCGTCACCCGGACCACCGTCCAGAACTCCGTCCACCTTTCCTGCTCCCCTACGGACTGTCCGGCTACCAATAGTGCTTCGGCTGCCGTGCACCCAGACCCTCTGGCGGGGTGACCTGCCTGGCTGCCTCCTCAAGAGAAACCGGTGTACAGTCCAGAGGTTCCACCACCGAACGTTACAGTATATGTGTTCAAGTACGTGGTAGTGTCTGGCGCATTTTGTGTGTGTGTTCATATCCCCGAGTGTGGTGAGTATCCCATGTCGGGGCTCCACCTTAGCAACTGTATGGTATATACTCTTTGGCGCCATCGCTCTCATTCTTTAAGTCCCCCTTGTTCACATCTGGCAGCTGTCAATTTGTCTGTCTCTTTACCTGTCTGTGTCTGTCTCTTAACCTGTCTCTCTCTTTCCCTCTCTTTCCCTGTCAGTCTATTTCCCTGTCAGTCTGTCTCTTTGTCTGTGTCTGTCTCTTTGTGTCTGTCTCTTACCCTGTCTGTGTCTGTCTCTTTCCCTGGCGGCATTGTGACACGCCAACATTCCATATAAGGGCGTGGCTGCGCATTCTTCTGAAGTTCTGGCTGCACTGTGGCTCCCAGCTCCATTCGCTTTAATGGAGGCAGGTTTTTTGGCGAATAACCGAATAACTGCAAAGAGCGGGGTTAAAATTTCCCTCAAAACATAGCCTATGACGCTCGCGGGGTCCAGAAGTATGAGTGTGCAAAATTTTGTGGTTGTAGCTGCGATGGTTTTATCATTACGGGTGATATGACTTTCACGCGCACTTTGTACACTATTGCTCCATAATTTCCTTATTCTTTTTCTGCAGGATGATTGATAGACGCCTTTTGTACCCGCGGTTGGTCATTATTACTTTACAACACAGTTTATCGACCCAAATGTACACTTTATCAGGACAGACTGAGTAGACAAACAATTCCATTATCCTGCCTACAGCAGATTGTCTATATGATGCAGGAACATTAGAGAGAAGAGTGCATCCATTACTCCTTTAATATAATAGTAGCTACATAATGTATTTATATTTTTTTCATATACTATGAAGTTCCTGAGACTTATGACATTAAGTCAATCACTATGGGTAAGGTGTCTTGGCTCGCTATAGGAGTTTTTGGCACATAATGTTAATGAGTGGGAAAGTGCCAAGAGAAGATCAGATCTGTAATCAGGCCGCAGACGACTGAACATCCTTCCTACTTCCACTTAAATTGCTTGATTGAACGCCAATGAGAGGTTTGATCAAAGCAGCAGAGAAAAGTGACTGCGAGTGATCGGCTTTCTTTATCTTTCCTGTACTTCAATATCTGTGTGTTTAGTTATTTTGTCCTAAAGAACCCTAATAGAATGAGACAGTGGTGTCATTTACACAAATTCTCATACATATGTAAAGGGAACCTGATAGCAGGATTTACCCCTATAAGTAACTGCACTGTATGTATCTTCTACCACTGATTCCTATCATCTCCAGCATTTAAAGTTCATAGCTTTACAATCTACCCTATTCTGCTGACATTGTACCCAAGGAGCGCAAGCCATGTCGCAGTCAAGTCTTGTCTGCCTCTTCCCTGCTCCTTGCTGGGACATCAATCACACCGTTACGGGGGTGATATCAACAGTATAGTATAGACTGTAAAAGTGATGAACGCTTGGAGTAATCCAGCTACATAAAATATATGGCATCTGTTTAGGCTTACCTGGTAAGGTGGATCCTCCAAGCCCAAGGTTCAGGTGGGCACATTTGCCACTGGCATTGGTGCAGTGGGCAGATGAGGCTTGCGGGAAACGGGTAGTAAAGGTATTGGAAGCGGACATGCAGGTAACAGAGGTACAGGAAGCTGCAAGAAAACAGTAGACCGGTAGCAAAGGTATGGGGAAGCTGCAGGCAGATATGAGACTGGTGGCAGAGGTACTGGAAGCTGCAGATAGGAGATCAGTAGCAGTGGTACTGAAAGCTGCAGGCAGATTGGAGACCAGTGGCAGAAGTACTGGAAGCTGCAGGGAGATAGGAGACTGGTGGCCGAGGTACCGGAAGCTGCAGTCAGATAGGAGACCAGTGGCAGAAGTACTGGAAGGTGCATGCAGATAGGACTCCGGTGGAAGAGGTACCGGAAGCTGCAGTCAGATAGGAGACCAGTGGCAAAAGTACTGGAAGCTGCATGCAGATAGGACACCGGTGGAAGAGGTACTGGAAGCTGCAGTCAGATAGGAGACCAGTGGAAGAAGTACTGGAAGCTGCATGCAGATAGGACACCGGTGGAAGAGGTACTGGAAGGTGCAGGCAGATGGGAGACTGGTGGCAGAGGTACTGGAAGCTGCAGGCAGATAGGGGACCTGTGGAAGAGATGCTGGAAGCTGCAGGCAAATAGGAGACTGGTAGCAGAGGTACTGGAAACTGCAGGCAGATAGGAGACTGGTAGCAGTGGTACTAGAAACTGCAGGCAGATAGGAGACCGGTGGCAGAGGTACTAGAAACTGTAGGCAGATAGGAGACCAATGGCAGAGGTACTGGAAGCTGCAGGCAGATAGGAGACCAGTAGCAGAGAATCTGGAAGCTGCAGGCAGATAGGAGACCGGTGCGGTAGTTGCAGTTGCACCTGGACCCTGGAACTAAGAGGACTCAAAAAATTCCTTTGGCTCACATGAGAAAATTAATAATATGAAAGGTCTGTGATAGTTTGGGGCCCTGTTGGAAATTTTGCACTGGGGCTCAAGAGATTTAAGTTACATCACTCCATAGTGTCTGTTATTTAGATGAGAAAAATGTGATGGAATCAGAGGTGGAGGCTCCAAACAAAGCATCTGACGCAGACGTGAGCAGAGCTAAAACCTCTGACATGTAGCACTGAAAAGCCATAAAGAAACTTCTGGGGACAATAGACTCCCACTGTTTAAAAATACAGTGTCATGCAGTGTTCGGCTTTACACTCGCTGGGTGTCTTGGCGGTGTCAGACTCTGTTCACACAGCAGAGTCTGACAAGCAGCCGAGGATCTCTTACAGTATTTGCACAGCCTGTTATGGGCATCGGCTGTGTTTTGCTTCACTGCTCTCCAGTACAGCAGGAGTTAATTCCTGCTGGCTTGTGATTAGTTGCTAGGAGCTCAAGCTGCTAATGACCCTTCACAGCCGCCTTCACCATTTATAAGGTTCTGGATCCTGTTGCTGGTCGCCGGATATAGCTTCAGCGATTCCAGTCTTTGTGGTTATCCTGTTTCATGGTGAACTACAGTTGCTTTTCTGTGTGGTGTGAAAGTTCCCTAATTGTACGTTTATTTCCTACCCTTTGCTTTATTCCCTTGTACACATACTGTGCCTCCTTTTGGCTTGAGTGCAGCATGTACAAGCTTTCATTTTCTCCTGTCCGTGTCATTTCTGTAGGGTTTTTGTTATTGGGTTTCTGGCCTGCTTGCAGGGTGGGGGAGTAATATCAGGGCTCGGACAGGAGTCAGGGTCATGTTGGCAGCTTGGACCCAGCTACCATCGAGCCTAACTTCGAGATAAGGGACAGCGCATGGTTTCGAGTCTGAGGGTCAGCCTATAGGCCCCTGTTTCATCAGTACATACCCCATGACACATAGGGGAAGTTACACATTCTTTTACTGGTTTCCACTATATGGAACAGCACAGCACAATACATCATTATATACAGAAGAAAAGAATTGAAAAACATATAACAGCTCGATAGTGAATAAAAGGCAGTGACTGACATCCTTTGGATATGCCTGATGTATGTGTCCATTTGCTGAATGGATACTGCAAAATGCAATGTGAAGCTATACTAAAACTTGACAAACGGAACATTTATAAACATCTGTATTCATCTGTTTATAGAATAAAGATCTGCCCTTCTAAGTTACATTCACTTATTTCTTTATCCTATTTATTTTTGCTTCCCAAAAAATTATTGTAAGAAATAATAGCTATTCGAAATTCTCACTTTGCTTCTGAAGTGAAAGATCTCATATCGCCTATATCATATATCTCATCTAGAGATGAGCGGACATGTGGAAGTTCCATTTGGTGGAGTCAGTCGGACTTTAGATGAATTTTAGTTAGAGACCCGGACTTGACCCGAACCCCAATGGAAGTCACTAATTGGGCAGTTTGGATCTCCACTCACATGCAGCCAGCCATAAACAAAACACTTCCAGGGGAGAGTGAGTGGGCTTTTCCCATTTTTGTTTTCTGGGGTGCACACTACATCTGATCATGCTGTTGTTACCCAGAGTGTGAGCCGATCAAACACTGCAAGCGGCCCACACTGGGCCGAGCACCGGGCGTACCCGAACACAGCGATGCTCAACCGAGCGGTCAGCAAATGTAAAGCATCTGAACCCGAATCCAAACTCTGTTTTTTTGTCAACTCTGTATTTAGTATAAACATTGAACCCCAAACCTCGCTTATCTCTAGTCTCACCATTTTCCTCCTCCTAATTGCTAGCGTGCACTAGAATAGTCAACATTACTTTTTCATATTTTACATCTAATCGACGCAATGGCGGCAGAGAGGTTAATGAGATCATGCTTTGACACTGCGCATACATTAGCATGTTAGCACGCCCACAGGAGAGTACTGACATACTAATGGAGCCGACTGGCAAGGGGAACTAATGCCCTCGTGACTAGTCCCTGCACTCATTAGCATTACTTTTTCTAACGATCTCTTTGTCTATGCTAATGTATACAGGGACGGTTAGGCAGGGATTAGTAATATACACCCAGAACTGCTCGTGGTTCTGGGTGCATATTGCACCTGACAGGTTCCCTTTAAAACCTTTTTTTAGTCTATTTTAATTATATTCTACACAAGTTACCAAGCAGTAAATTCCAAGTAGTAAGAAGACAGCTCTGTGAAGCCTTATGGGATCACTTCCAGCTCTTGAGACACTCAACAGACAGCCCAATGTTTCTAAAATCTTTAAATGTGTAGATGATATTCAACCGGTTTAACACTTTATATCTGTATGAGCGCAAACACAACCAGAAGAGCAAAATATCATCTCAAATAAATGTATTTCGATATAGTACTCCATAAAATGAATCTATAAAAAAATAATATGCAGCATTTTTTTTACCTAGTGTTTTTGGGTTTTAGAAAAAAGAATATATTTCTGAAAACAATGTTCCACTGGTTTAATAGACAGATAGACAGGGAGGTGGCATGAAGCCTGGTCTTCTCAGAGAGGATCACCAGTATGCATTATAGGTGGTAGAAGTGAAAATCAGTAACATCCAAACTGGTTGACTAAGGGTGTGGGTGTTCTTAAAAGGATCTTCTTCTTTTTAGGTTTTACTGTAGATAGATAGATAGATAGATAGAGGGATGGATAGCTAGATAGATAGATAGTTTCATACCTGAGTCCCAGCACCAGCTAGTGGTAGCCTGTCTTGCTAAATTCTACTAAAAAGTGAGTTGTTTCCATACATGGTGTAACTCTTTGATCTGCTTCCTTCTCTCTTGCTCACCTGCTGTTCATCTTGTGTAATGAGACTGGTATAAATTTAGGGCATTAGGTCTGTGTACCTTGGTCTGTGTACTTCTACAAGTGCTTCATAAGTGCTCAGAAATATACCAGAAGTGACCAGAAGGTGAACTCTACTTCTTTAACTGTGTCTTTCACTTGCACTTTGCTCCTTCCCCCTTATTCCCACTTGAAAACCCAATTCACACCATGTTCACTTACGCCCTCACAGTCTTTGCTCCACTCCTCCTCACTCTCCTTCGCTATCCCCAAACCCCAGCACTCTCCAAACAAATATTCATCTCCCCTTCCCTCTTACCTCCCCACCTGTCCTCATCTGCTGACCTGCTCCTAAACCACAGATCGCTTCTAGTATCGCGCAGACTAGGCCGTCCACTCTCCTTCTCCCACCTGCTCTCCCTTTCTCTACTTCTCCTCACTGCTGGTGACATATCTCCCAATCCTGGACCCCCACAAATGGGACACTCCTCTTTATCACCCCCCTACCGCTCCCCATCTAGTAGTAACTACCGCAACCTCTCCAACATAAAATCCATTCCCCTCTCTGCCACTCCGCAGCCCCCTCTCTCTGGAGCGCTCTGGAATGCCCGTTCCATCTGTAATAAACTGCACTTCATTCACGACCTCTTTATCTCTAGCAATCTATCCTTTCTGGCCCTCACCGAAACATGGCTGACACCATCCAACACTGCCTCCCCTGCTGCGCTGTGCTACGGCGGCCTCCACTTCACCCACACCCCTCGCCCTGGCAATAGACAGGGTGGAGGAGTGGGCCTCCTCCTTTCTAACAACTGCAGCTTCACCCCAATGCCACCTCTACCCTCCCTTGTCCTGCCTTCCTTTGAAGTGCACTCTGTCCGCATCTACTCTCCCTCCAACCTCCAAGTGGCCGTCATATACAGACCCCCGGGCCCAACCACTGCCTTTATCGACCAGTTCTCCGCCTGGCTTCTACACTTTCTCTCTGCTGACATCCCCACTATCATCATGGGTGACTTCAACATCCCCACTGACACCCGCCAGTCAGCGGCCTCCAAACTCCTCTCCCTCGCCTCATCTTTTGGTCTAACTCAGTTGTCCGCCTCTGCCACCCACAAAGATGGCCACACACTAGACCTTATCTTCACCCGTCTCTGCTCTCTATCTAACCTCACTACCTCCCCTCTCCCCTTATCTGACCACCATCTGCTGACCTTTTCAGCCCTGTCCTCCTCACCTGCCCCCCCTGTCCAGCACATATCACACCCCCGCAGAAACCTTGCACACATCAACATACACACCCTTTCTGACTCTATCCTACCGCTGTCCTCCATATCTTCACTCCACGACACAAACAGTGCCACCATTTTCTACAACGCCACTCTCACATCAGCTATTGATTCAGTCGCTCCTCTTGTGAACGGCAGAGCAAGACGAATCAATAGACAACCCTGGCACAACAGCCTCACTAAAAAACTACGGCAAGTGTCTAGAGCCGCAGAGCGGCGCTGGAAGAAAACGCACTCCCAGGAAGACTTCACCACATTCAAAAATGCAATTCACACATTTCGCTTGGCCCTTACCTCGGCTAAACAGAATTACTTCAAAAACCTCATATCCTCTTTAACACACAACCCCAAACAGCTATTTAACACTTTTACCTCCCTCCTTCGCCCACCGCTGCCCCCTCCAACCTCCCTCATCTCCGCAGAAGAATTTGCCACATATTTCAAAGAAAAGATCGACCAAACCAGACAAGTCTTTTCTGCTGAACCACCACAACCCCTTTATATAACAGACCACTGCCCCTCCCCCATAAACTTCCTCCCCACTATCACCGAAGGAGAGCTTGCACATCTTCTCTCAAAAGCGCACCTCACTACATGCGGACTTGACCCCATCCCATCCCACCTCCTCCCCAACCTCACCACTATCCTTATTCCCGCCTTATCCCATCTCTTCAACCTATCTCTAACAACTGGTACCTTCCCTTCTGCCTTTAAGCATGCAACAGTCACACCTATCCTAAAGAAACCTTCCCTCGACCCAACCTCTACTACCAGCTATCGACCCATATCGCTACTCCCACTTGCCTCAAAACTCCTGGAACAGCATGTCCATGCTGAACTTTCCTCCCACCTCTCCTCTAACTCTCTCTTTGACAACCTACAGTCCGGCTTCCGTCCACATCATTCCACTGAAACTGCCCTGACTAAAATCACAAATGACTTACTTACCGCCAAAGCTAACAACCACTTCTCTGTACTCCTACTTCTAGACCTATCCTCAGCCTTTGACACTGTTGACCACTCCCTGCTACTACAGATCCTCTCTTCCCTTGGTGTCAGAGACCTCGCTCTCTCTTGGATCTCTTCATACCTCTCCAACCGCACTTTTAGTGTCTCCCATTCCCACACAACCTCTTCATCCCGTTCTCTCTCTGTTGGTGTCCCTCAAGGCTCTGTCCTGGGACCCTTACTTTTTTCTATCTATACATTTGGCCTGGGACAACTCATAAAGTCCCATGGCTTCCAGTACCACCTATATGCTGATGACACTCAGATCTACCTCTCTGGTCCAGATGTCACATCTCTGCTGTCCAGAATCCCAGAGTGCCTATCTGCTATATCTTCCTTCTTTTCCTCTCGCTTCCTAAAGCTCAATATGGCCAAAACTGAACTGATCATCTTTCCTCCATCTCCCCTGCACTCTCCACCTGATCTATCCATTACAATTAATAACATCACGCTCTCCCCAGCACCCAAAGTTCGGTGCCTCGGAGTGACCTTTGACTCTGCCCTGTCCTTCATACCGCACATCCAATCCCTCACCACCTCCTGCCGTTTTCAACTCAAAAATATCTCCAGAATCCGCCCTTTTCTCAATCCCCAATCTACAAAAATTCTAGTGCACGCCCTCATAATCTCCCGCATCGACTACTGCAACATCCTCCTCTGTGGTCTCCCTGCTAACACACTCGCCCCTCTCCAGTCCATCCTTAACTCTGCTGCCCGACTGATCCACCTCTCTCCTCAATACCACCCCGCTTCTCCTCTCTGCAAGTCCCTCCACTGGCTCCCAATCTTCCACCGTATCCAATTCAAATTACTAACACTGACCTACAAAGCTATCCATAATCTGTCTCCTCCATATATCTCTGAACTAATCTCTCGCTACACTCCAAAACGTAACCTCCGGTCCTCCCAAGATCTCCTTCTATCCTCCTCTCTCATTCGCTCCTCATGCAACCGACTCCAAGACTTCTCCCGAGCATCCCCAGTCTCCTGGAACTCACTGCCTCAACACGTCAGACTATCTACTACACTCGCAAGCTTCAAACGGAACCTAAAGACTCATCTGTTCAGAAATGCCTATAACCTTCAATGACCTCACTGCTTCACCCCCGTGCGGAGCTGCCGCCCCACCACCGTGCGGAGCTGCCGCCCCACCCCCGTGCGGAGCTGCCGCCCCACCACCGTGCGGAGCTGCCGCCCCACCACCGTGCGGAGCTGCCGCCCCACCACCGTGCGGAACTGCCGCCCCACCACCGTGCGGAGCTGCCGCCCCACCACCGTGCGGAGCTGCCGCCCCACCACCGTGCGGAGCTGCCGCCCCACCACCGTGCGGAGCTGCCGCCCCACCACCGTGCGGAGCTGCCGCCCCACCACCGTGCGGAGCTGCCGCCCCACCTACACCCCACCTACTGTCTCCTCCCCAAAATCCTTTAGGATGTAAGCCCGCAAGGGCAGGGCCCTCTTCCCCCTGTGCTAGTCTGTCTATTGTAACGTGTACATGTATTCTGTATGTAACCCCCTCATGTACAGCACCATGGAATCAATGGTGCTCTATAAATAAACAATAATAATAATAATAAAAAGGGGGCTGAAAGCCCGTACTTACGAAGCGCTCACTGATATCCTAATCAGGCACGAATACTAATATTATTTATAGCAAGATACTATTTATTTTAATAGCACATGAATAGTCAATGGTACATAGGCATTAGAACTATTAGTCATAGAATCTTATACAATAACAGAAATATGCATCAACATTACCATTTGTTGTAGCAATCCTTCTCTTCGGAGGGACTCGATTTAATGAGTAGGAAACAATATGGCATCACAGGAGCAGTGCGTGAAGGTTTCCCTAACATTAAGCGAGTCCGGTGTATTTTTATAGGAAAATTTGTAGTCGTGTGCAAATGCAGTATTGCAATTGTGAATGGTTAATTGGTGACCAGCATGTGACAGCTGAGTCATGTTCATGTAACTAGACCACAAGCTGCTGTGGGCACCAGCAGCTTCCTGCACATTTCCTGCACATTTAGCCAGTTGACAACTGGTCGACCAGAGTTTCCTGGAGATATTGCAAGGAGACGTTAATTTTACAGGCCAGCTTCCTTGCAACTGTTGTCAAATAACCACAAATTTCCTGACTGTGGAACTGTAAATGTTACTTCCTCATTATCGTGGTTTTGCTTAAGATCTGTTTGACATGTATTCTTTGGTCATAGTGAAATTGGTTATCCAGAGGACATCTCTCTTTGATACTGAATTATTGATGTATCAAATAATATCTGGGATCACTATATCTTTTGATTATGATCCCTATCTAAATCACATTCAGTCTTCAGTCATATCACATTGGTATCACATAGCCTGACACCCACTAAGCTCTAAAGAAGACACAAGGATAACAAACAGAAGCAAAGTAAATGAACAACTTGTCTCCAGATGACACAAGGAAAATAACTGCACAAACCACAAAGTTTCTCCAGATGTATACAAGCTGACTGCTTGCACTGAAGACTTGTTAATATATATGATATAAGAGCTATCACCAGCACTGAGCAATAGGAAGTGAAGGTATAAAAAGACACCAAGGACAGTGCTGATGAAAAGCAGCTCAAAGGCTGAGGAACTCCGCAGGGTCCTAAAGGGGAAGGAATCACAACAAACAGCAATAACAGAAGGTCAGAGAGCAGTTTTTTTCTCAAATATTGTTCCCCAATTTGTCTAAATATGTGTTACTGAGCACTTGTGCTTTGCCAAGATAATCCACCCACCTCACAAGTGTGGCATATCAAGATGCTGATTAGGTAGCATGATAATTCCACAGGTGTGCCTTAGGAAACCCTGGCAAAGTATAGTGACTAGTGATGAGCGAGCACTACCATGCTTGAGTTCTCTGTACTTATAATGAGCAGTCGGATGCTTGAATGGGTAAGATTTGAGTATTCATGTATAATGGAAGTCAATGGGGGACTCAAGCATTTTTCCAGGAAAGCTTCGAGAGGAGTCTGTCGACAGGCACCTTGTTCAGGGTGATTCCTCTGCTTCATTAGGGAGCAACCTCACTCGGAATGCCGCCAGTCGTAGTTTTGTGTTGCCTGGGGTTATGGGGTACTCGGTCCCGGGTAGTGTATAACTGGGGAATGTCACTTTGGTGGCCGATGCCCGGTTCCGTGCCCTGGATGCTTTTTGAAAAGGGGAATATTTACAGGGGATTGTTGAATAAATTTTATACGTGACACCACTTGCGGTTTTGTGGCTACATGGATGGAGCCGCCGCTGCACAGTTTTTACTACTGGGGCTGGTGTTAGGGGCAGCCTTGATATTGGGCCCTCCGCAAGCAGGGCCAGGCCCCAGAGGATAGGTGTTGCAGGTGGGTGTTGAAAGAAGGTAGGCCACAACGGGAGTTCGGTGTAACTAGTTGTTTTTACTCACCGTAAGCTTGTAACTGGTCACCCGAGGCCAGCTGGTCTTAACCGCAGGTCCTCTTAGTCCCAGTGCTGGTTTAGTGACCTGGTGGCTTCTTTCCCCTGCACCTGTCTTTGGTTGGTGGATCCCTGTGGCATAGAGCGGCTGGGTGTTCCCTCCTGGTTGTCTTCTTCAGCAGTCTGTATGACGGTAATGTGAACCCTGTGGGGTTGGAGTCTCTGGTCCTGTCCCCGGTTCTGCCTTTGCTACTGAGTCCCGAACTTCAAGGTCAGTGAGGTCCTTGATGGTCCCCTCACTGTGCAGATTTTATCAGGTCTGCCTAGAGCTTTTGCCTGACCTAGGAATCTGTACCCCGTTGGTGCGTAGTTCTGGGAGTACTTCACCATACTCCACCGGCAACTAACCGCCTGGGTCCTCAGGTCACTGTTCACTCCTGTCAGTCCGTCTGCTCACTTTCACCTCCTCCTACACACTCCTTTCTCAATCACTGTCTGACTCTCCACTGTCCGCCCCTCCCAACTGGTTGTCTATTGGACTGGAGTGGCTTCACCTCTAGGCGGCCATCCATTGGTCCGACCCTAGCCTTATACCATTCTATGGGGGATGTTTGGGGAAAAACAGGGATTACCTGGAGTGTTTGTTTGTTACCGGCACTTTGTTTGTTTCCTTAGGGGGAAGGCCCTGCATCCTGCTGGAAATGCAGTACCTTGTAGCTCCCTAATAGCTTCAGGGGTGCTACAGTTCCTGTTCCACAGAAAGTGCTTCTGCCTCCAGTAGTGTACAGTTCAGATCTTGTCTCTCGACCCCGGATCTTAGCTACCCGTCTCCATCCATTACCCTGACTCAGACGTTACCTCCAGGCTCCTGACTTCGGACTCATACCCCAACCTCGGCTTTACTTTCTCCCTGTGTTCCATACGTGTCCTCCAGGCTCCTGACCTACGGCTCGTACCCCAACCTTGGTTCTGCTTTCTCCCTGTGTTCCATACATGACCTCCTGTCTCCTGACCTTCGACTCATACCCCAACCTCGGCTCTTTCTCCCTGTGTTCTATACGTGTCCTCCTGGCCCCTGACCTCCAGCTCGTACTCTGACCTTGGCTCCGCTTTCTCCCTGTGTTCCTTACGTGACCTCCTGGCTCCTGACCCCTGGCTTGTTTGACTTCTCTATTCACCACTTACTAGTTGTATCTAGTCACACATAGTGATTGAGCATCACTGGAGCCCTGTTATATCTGTATCTGCCTTACACCCCTTTTCCAACATTTTAGCTGCTTTCTTTTTTCTTCAGAAAGCAAGTATTCCCAATTGTGTGACCTAACTTTACTTTTCCTTAAAAAATATTTCAGTTTTCATGCAGAGAAAACCATCATCTCTTCCATGCAACGTATCTCTCGCTGCTGGATTGTGGACGTGCTGTAACACGTCTTCTTTTTATGGTAGATTAAAGACAGGAAAAATAAACAGCCATTAAACTAGAGCACCGGTGTAGATAAACTGCATTATGTCATGTCCATAGAGAAGCTATAGGATGTTTCTAAGGATCCTTCAGACAATTCAACATCAAGAGCAAAAACTACACCGGCTCCTTGATCCCTTCATTTGAGCCCTACAACAAGCTGAAAAATCTAAATGCCTTTGAGACTAAAGGCAAACAGAAAAGACTTTGAACTTCAAGAAGCTAGATGAAAGACTTTGTCCAGAGCCTTCAGGATGCCTGTAATTATTCTTGCCAGCAAAGGCCTTTATAAGAGGAACGGTATTCTAAAAGCAGCCACAGCCAAACTGTGCAAAGTGTATTTTGTAGCTACGGAAGTTCAGAAAAACCATTAAGTGGCAAAATACAAAATAATTACTGTTTCTGGATATACCCCTATGTAATTAGTAGAGATGAGCGAACCGGTCGCGGTTTGGCTCGAGGTCGGTTCGCCGAATGGAGCTCCCGTTCGAGTTCGGTTCGTCGAACGTTCGACGAACCGAACTCGAACTGCATAGGAAACAATGGCAGGCAATCACAAACACATAAAAACACCCAGAAAACACCCTCAAAGGTGTCCAAAAGGTGACAAACAACTCACAACACAACACAAACACATGGGAAAGTGACAAGGACAAATTCTCATGTGAAAACAAAAC
Organism: Anomaloglossus baeobatrachus; assembly: GCF_048569485.1. Taxonomy (NCBI): domain Eukaryota; kingdom Metazoa; phylum Chordata; class Amphibia; order Anura; family Aromobatidae; genus Anomaloglossus; species Anomaloglossus baeobatrachus. The sequence goes on along the minus strand of NC_134357.1, from coordinate 51,717,710 downwards.
AGCGTTACGAGGAAAAAGAGGACGAGACACAGATATAGGCATGGCATGCCCTTCTAAAATCATGTAAAACACCGCAAGGTGACTCCAAGCGGAGTCTCCCTTTTTTCCAAAAATTGGGCCACACACACACCCTTCAGTGGCAGCACTTGTGCCCCAGTTGTACACTTCACAGCTAGATTTGCATCAAGCACATTCAAAAATACGCCATACTTAACCGTCCCCAGGATGACACCGGGGTAGGTAGCAAAGTCTTTCCTGATCCCAGCTCTGTTCATCTTGGATCATTTTTAAAAAACACAGCAAGCAAGGGTTACTCCAAGCGGAGTCTCCCTTTTTTTCAAAAAATTGGGCAACACAGACACCCACCCATTCAGTGGCAGCACTTGTGCCCTAGTTGTACACTTCACAGCTAGATTTGCATCAAGCACATTCCAAATCCACAAGCATTTACTCTCCCCAGGATGACACAGGGGTAGTAAATTCCTTGTGGATCCATGACTTGTTCATTTTGATGAACGTTAGTCTGTCCACATTGTCACTGGACAGACGCGTGCGCTTATCTGTCATCACATACCCAGCAGCACTGAAGACACGTTCAGAGACAACGCTGGCAGCTGGACACGACAAAATCTCCAAGGCGTAAGTGGAGAGCTCTGGCCATTTTTCTAGATTTGAAGCCCAAAATGAGCAAGGCTCCATTTGCAAAGTCATGGCATCGATGTTCATTTGGAGATACTCCTGTATCATCCTCTCCAGCCGTTGATTATGTGTCAGACTTGTTGTCTCTGGTGGCCTTGCAAAGGAGGGCCTAAAAAAATTATGAAAAGATTCCATAAAATTGCTGTTACCAGCACCAGATACGGTGCTACTGGTACGGGTAGACTGTTGAAGATGACGAGACCGTCCCATGTTTGTCAAGTTACAACTGGGAGATTCACTCCCTGCACCTGCACGGTTGTTTGGTGGAAAAGCCGAGCTAAGATCGAGTAACAGCTTCTGCTGATACTCCTGCATACGTGCGTCCCTTTCTATGGCTGGAATTATGTCACAAAATTTGGACTTGTACCGGGGATCTAATAGTGTGGCAAGCCAGTAGTCATCATCACTTCTAATTTTGACAATACGAGGGTCATGTTGGAGGTAGTGCAACAAGAAGGCACTCATGTGTCTTGCGCAGCCATGCGGACCAAGTCCACGCTGTGTTTGTGGCATAGAGGTGCTACCCGTTCTTTCTTCCTCTGACATCTCCCCCCAACCTCTTTCAACTGAAATTTGACCAAGGTCTCCCTCATCCGCTGAGTCTTCCATGTCCATGGACAGTTCGTCCTCCATTTCTTCATGTTCTCCTGCCCCTTCCTCAACATTTCGCCTGCTACCATGCGCCCTTGTTGATTCCTGTCCCCCATGGTCCCATGCCTGCCGCGTTGGTGATGATGAACGTCTGGACCTTGGTGATGTTGTTGTGTCTTGCGCATATGAATCCTCCTGTAGTTCCTCCCCTTCCTGTTGTCTCACCCCCTGACTCCGAATAGTGTTTAGCGTGTGCTCCAGCATGTAAATGACTGGAATTGTCATGCTGATAATGGCATTGTCAGCGCTAAACATATTCGTCGCCATGTCGAAACTGTGCAAAAGGGTGCATTGGTCCTTGATCTGAGGCCACTCCATCAGGGTGATCTGTCCCACCTCTGCATCTCGTTGGCCCAGGCTATACGTCATGACGTATTGCACCAGGGCTCGGCGGTGCTGCCACAGTCGCTGTAACATGTGGAGAATCGAATTCCAGCGTGTCGCCACATCGCATTTCAGGCGATGAACCGGCAGGCCGAAAGACTTCTGGAGTGATGCAAGTCGCTCAGCAGCGGTGGTTGAACGGCGGAAGTGAGCAGACAGTTTTCGTGCCCTGGTCAGAAGGCCATCTAGGCCGGGATAGTGTGTTAAAAATTGCTGGACAACAAGGTTCAACACGTGAGCCATACAAGGCACGTGTGTCACCTTGCCCAGGCGAAGGGCCGCACCCAGGTTTGCAGCATTGTCGCACACGGCCTTACCAGGCTGCAGGTTGAGTGGAGACAACCATTTATTAAACTCGGACCGCAGAGCTGACCACAACTCCTCAGCTGTGTGACTCCTATTACCAACACATGTCAAGCTAAAGACCGCCTGATGCCATTGCGCTCTGCTGCCAGCATAGTAATGAGGGGTGCGTGATTCCTTCTGCGCAGTGAGAACGCTGGTGGCCTGACCAGGCAGGCTTGGGGCGGAGGTGGAGGACACAGATGAGGTGGAGGAGGCAGAAGCAGTGGCGGAACTTGGACAGACAGAGGATTGACACACAAGTCGTGGGGACGGCAAGACTTGTGCAGCAGACCCTTCACCATCTATCACCATAGTTACCCAGTGCCCAGTCAGCGACATGTAACGTCCCTGTCCATGCTTACTGGTCCAAGTATCGGTGGTGAAAAGCACCCGTTCACACACAGAGTTTCTCAAGGAAGCGGTGATGTTGTGTGCGACATGCTGGTGTAGCGCGGGCACACCTTTCTTAGAGAAGTAGTGGCGACTAGGCATCTGGTACTGGGGCACAGCGACAGACATAAGGTCTCTAAAATCCTGTGTGTCCACTAGGTGGAAAGGCAGCATTTCGGTAGCCAAGAGCTTACAGAGGGATAGAGTCAACCTCTTAGCTTTGTCATGGGTCGCAGGAAATGGCCTTTTATTTGACCACACCTGAGGGACAGAGATCTGGCTGCTGTGTGTAGACGGTGTTGAGTAGGGTGTCCCTGGAAAAATGCAGGTTTGTGAGGAAAGTGCAGGCGGAGACATGATGTTGCCTTCATCCAATGTTGGTGCTATCGATGTCTGAGAGAGCTGTACACACTCACTTGTTTCCCCTTCCAAACCAACTGACGACCTACCAAGCAAACTGCCTGTTGCGGTTACAGTGGTGGAAGTTGTGCGTGGAAAACCAGGTGTGACAGTTGTCCCCACAGTCCTAGAAGATGAAGAGCGCGCGGATGCACTGGAAGGGGCAGGCCATGGATGGTTCGCTCCGCTAGGCCGCATTGCAGCACGGTGAACTTCCCACTGGGACCTATGATATTTATTCATGTGACGATTCATGGAAGAAGTTGTCAAACTGCTGAGGTTTTGACCTCTACTAACAGAATCATGACAAATTTTACACATCACATAATTTGGGCGATCTTTTTCTATGTCAAAAAAGGACCAGGCTAGGCAAGGCTTAGAGGGCATGCGACCTGCTGAGCCCCCTCGACTAGTGCTCAGAGGCAGAGTGGTGGCTGATGATGCAGTTGTAGACATGCTACCAGTGCTCCGACTCTGTCCAGGAAGGCGCAAGGTAACTTCGTCGTCGGTTGCATCCTCCTCCACTGCCTCTGTTGACCTCCTCGAGTGCCTGACTGGGGGTTGACAGTAGGTGGGATCTAGAACTTCATCATCAATTGTTGTGTTTGCACTCCCCTCCCCCTCAGACCGAGCCTCTTCTTGCCCTGACCGAATATTTAAGTTGTCATCCCAATCTGGTATCTGCGTCTCATCGTCATCAGTATGTTCCTCATTGTCTATAACCACAGGTGTTACAGTTTGTGACAAAGGGTCAACATTATGCTCAGAAACTTGGTCCTCACGGCCTGAATCAGAGTCACAAAGGTTCTGGGCATCACTGCAGACCATTTCCTGGTCTGTACTCACTGTAGCTTGGGAGCAGACCTCTGATTCCCAGGCTATAGTGTGACTGAACAGCTCTGCAGACTCAGCCATCTCAGTTCCACCATACTGTGCAGGGCTGATGGAGACTTCAGAGCTGGGAGAAAGCAAGTTTGATTGGGATGACAAATCAGAGGACTGGTGTTTTTTGGATGCGGTACTTGAAGTGGCTGAGAGGGCACTTGTTGGACCACTTGAGATCCATTCAAGCATTTTCCTTTTTTGGCCATCATCTACCTTTGTTCCAGTTGTTCGTGTCCGTAAAAAAGGGAGCACATCGGATTGTCCACGGTAAGTAGTAGACATCTTACTTTTGCTGGTAGATGGTCTATCTTCAGCAGATGATAATGGAGCTTTCCACCTTCCCCACGGACAAACCCTTTTTTTCCTTTTCCAACACGCCTCTTCCCCTTTCCACCAGCATCTGTCATTTTGCCACTCATGTTGATTGCGACAAGATTGTGCACTGAAAATGTGGTAGTAAAAATTGAGAGGTGGTGTAGATTGCAGCGGTGGTCTAGCTTTATTAACAGCAGAATAATAAAGAATAAATATCCCTGACAATGCAACTACGGCCCTTAAACTGGCAGCATAAATTGCTAGTATAATGGCTTAGTTATAATGAGTTTGAGTGTGCAATGCAGGCAGATGTGCTGCAAATATCTTTGCACTAGTGTGACTATAGCAAAGTCCAATAGCCACGTTTAGGATGCCACTAAGTTCACTTAGTGTTTGCTAGTATAATGGCTTAGTTATAATGAGTTTGAGTGTGCAATGCAGGCAGACGTGCTGCAAATATCTGTGCACTACTGGGACTATACAGAAGTCCAATAGCCAAGTTTAGGATGCCACTAGGTACACTGAGTGTTTGCTAGTATAATGCCTTAGTTATAATGAGTTGGAGTGTGCAATGCAGGCAGAGGTGCTGCAAATATCTGTGCACTACTGGGACTATACAGAAGTCCAATAGCCACGTTTAGGATGCCACTAGGTACACTGAGTGTTTGCTAGTATAATGGCTTAGTAACAATGAGTTGGAGTGTGCAGAGGACAGGAGGGTACAGTGGCAGGGTTGTGGGTCTCTGGGTAGAGGAAAGGAAGCCTGCCTTTCTATCCCTCCTAATGGGGAAATGCAGTGAGGAAATCCCTGACCTGGGCTACACAGACGCTGTCATCTTGTGTAGCTGTTAAACTCTGTTTTCAGGACCTGTCACCTATGGCTCTGACTCTGCCGGTATGAGCCCTTAAAAGGACTGATAGAAAGTGCTATCCCTAAGCTGTCCAGCGCTGTGTATGGAGCGTATACAGCTGTATCGGCGATAGGAGCTACGCCAGTGATGTCTGACACCAAGGACGCAGAAGAGATGATGGCGTCCGGACGGGCAGATACTCGTTTTTATAATGCAGGGACATGTGACATGGACATCCTATCACACATGCCGTTGCTTCTCTGGCTAAAAGTCCACTTAGCTGTGTGTGTGTCTGGGATTGGCTGACATGCTGGCCCTCCCCACTACACGCGCGCGCTTAGGGAAGGAAGACAAGGGAAAAAAAAAAAAAAGGCGATCGCCATTATCCAAACAGCAGTGATCTGAATGCGCTGTTCCTGCACACTATACACTGAAATTTCATAATAGTGTGAGTCACAGAGTGACTTACACTATTACAGCGGAAAGCCAGCTAGGAATTAGCTGGGTTTTTTGCTGCTAGAACCGTTCTCGAACGTATCTAGAACTATCGAGCTTTTTCAAAAAAGCTCGAGTTCTAGTTCGATCTAGAACAGCCCCAAAATCACTCGAGCCGCGAACTGGAGAACCACGAACCTAGAACCGCGCTCAACTCTAGTAATTAGCAAATGCAAAAGAGAACATTTCAGCGTCAGATGCCAAGCTTTTTATTACTTTGCTTCTACTTTAATGAACATGTCTTTTCTTGGAGGGGAGCACCGGTTTCCAATCTTAAGAGCGATGTAACATAAAGTGTTGCAATAAGTACGGGCTCTGGATATGACAAGATGCAAATATATGGTTAATAAAACAGCACAGGTGCTACAATACTGTAAGCCAACCTTCCAAATGGGATTCACATTTCTAAAATTAGTTACCTCGAAGCTTGCAGTTTCACACCTGCTACACTGAAACTATGTATGCTCATCTATATGTGTCACATTGGAAGAATATTTCATATAGTAGTGCGGCCGACATATGCACCTGAAGAATACACGTATGAGTTATTTTATTAGTTAAATTAGAGAACCTTAGCACATAACCATAAGAGGCCTAAAAGATATAACTAATTATGTCTATTGCCAATTTTTTACTCATGCTGGAAAATCTGATTTATAGTTTGTCTGATGCGTCTACTCTCAGCATTGACAATGAATGTGCATTTCTTTTCAGTAAATAGTATGTATCAACCAGTAAATAATTTGCACAAGGCTTTCATTCTAGTTTAAGAATTCATTAGCTTTCTTAAAGGCAAAATGTAGACATTATTATTATATTATTTAGGCTTTATCATCAGGATCACACCCAAATTCCATAGTCTTAGGCAGGCTTTACACGTTGCGACATCGCTACCGATATATCGTCGGGGTCACGTCGTTAGTGACGCACATTCGGCGCCGGTAGCGACATCGCAATGGGTAAATCCTAGGTGCGACGATGAACGAGCGCAAAAGTGTAAAAAATCGCTGATCTGTGTCACGTCGTTCATTTTCATAATGTCGTTACTGCTGCAGATACGATGTTGTTTGTCATTCCTGCAGTACCACACATCGCTATGTGTGAAACCGAAGAAACAACAAACATCTCCTTACCTGCTTCCAGAGGCAATGCGGAAGGGAGGAGGTGGGCGGGATGTTATGTCCCGCTCATCTCCGCCCCTCCGCTTCTATTGACCGGCCGCTTAGTGACGTCGCGGTGACGCCAAACTCACCTCCCAATTGAAGGAAGGATTGTTCGGCAGTCACAGCGACGACGCCGACCAGGTATGTGCGTGTGACGCTGCTGTTGCGATTATGTTCACTACGGCAGCAAACACCAGATATCGCACATACGATGGGGGCGGGTGCTATCGCTCTCGACATCGCTAGCAATTGCTAGCGATGTCGCAACGTGTAGAGCCCGCCTAAGTGGTCTTTGCCTAAGGCCCTCTTCACACATCAGTGTTTCCAATACATGTGGTGCCCGCTTTCACACGTACTAGTTCACACACATACTAATTAAATTCTCTATTCATGCCTTAGCATGAATGCTGATTTACTTATGTTTTTGTAATACTATTGAATTTAGTGCCTTGTGATAATTAATCAACAGTGCCAAGTGTTGACATATTCTCTCACTGCATCTTGTTTGTTAGTTCCTCATTTGTGCAGTCTAAGGCTGCGTGCCCACGATCAGTGTTTGCAGCGGTTTGGACGCAGCCTACCTCAGCTGCGTCCAAACCGCTGCGGTGTACAGTACAAGCACAGTGGACGGGGTTCTAGAAATCCATTGCCCACTATGCTTCTTTTTTCCCGCAGCAAACATTGACCTCTCAGTGCGTCTTTCCAGACCGAAGCATGTCAATTGTTTGCTGCGGAATCGCATGCATCCTCCATATAGAGAACACAAGCGAGAGACCGCAGTGCACGGAACCCTGATCGTGAGTACTGACAGGTGCAGTCTCCTGCGTTCTCCTGCGGAGGAGACATGCGGCCTCCCCAGTGAGGACTCGCTGGGTTCTGAACGCAGCGAGTCCTGATCGTGGGCACATACCCTAAGGGTATCTGCCCACGGTCAGGACCCTCTGCGACCTGGACATGGCTGGTCCTGACTTTTGGGGCAGCAAGTCTCCTCGGCAGGAGACCAAAGCTGCTCATGCCCACAATATCAAGGTTTGGGGCACTGCGGTCTCCTCTCTGTGTTCCCCCTAGGAGGATGCTTGCGACTCCGATGCAAAGAATTGCCATGATTGCAGCTCGGGAAGCCACCCTGCAGGTCAGTTTACGCTGCAGGCTGTACATGCACAGTGGACATGGGAGTTCTAGAAATCCCGTCCACTATGCTCGTACTGTACATCGCAGCATTTTGGACATAGCTGAAATATGCTGCATCCAAAACGCTGTGAACACTGATCATGCGTACGCACCCATCTATTGTGGCTGCGCAGAGGAACTGCATTTTAACCTAATCATCTTTTATACTAAGTATTGTCCTTTTTCTTGTAGTTTTACACTGTTCCTATCAATACAGGCTGTAAAGAACCACAGCCGCCCCAGCAGTATCCATTAGACATGCCAATTATGGCGCTTTGCCTGACTCTTTCTGATTGAACTGGTGTGGTAGCAATCAGATTAATGGTAGATGGGGTTGATGTCAGCTGTATAATGTCAGCTGGCATCAAGCCCTGTTTTATCAGACACCCCCATTACTAACCCAGTAAGTAAAAAGACGGACACAAAATTAGTTTGTTTTAAGAAACAGTCCCACAGGAATACAAATGAGGCTCAATAGGCTTTGAGCAGCTTCCACTCCCTGCTCACGCTGCAAACCATGAGACACGGGACACTAAGGAGAAGAGATGTCAGGAACGTCACCGCTTATCAATATGATGAGCAATGAGATCAGTAATGTCACCACAGTGATAAGCGGTGACATTCCTGACGTCACTTCTCATCAGTGTCACTGGATCTCACCAAGTGCAGCGCGAGCAGGGAGTGGCTACTTCTCAAAGTCTATGAAGCCTCGTTCTGAGGCTCCAAAGCCTTTGAGTGACATGATTGAAAAAAGTCATGGGAAGCACTGGACTGTGTCAGACTTGGGAACTTTGCATACTAATAAATCGATGAAATAGGGACAGTGTTTTGTTTTTATTTCCCTCTTTTTATGTCTTTCACGTTTCCATTTGTGGACTACATTGGATTCCCTGGATTATGTCCTACCTGCATGTTTGTTTGTTTTTTTTTAAATAAAGGAAAAGAGTCACAGAGTGTTTCTTAAACTATTTTTGTGTGCTTTTTTCATTTCACTTATCGGGTTAGTAATGGGGTGTCTGATAGACGTCTCTTCATTACTAACCCAAGGGTTTGATGCCAGCTGACACTACACAGCTGACATCAACCCCAACTACAAGTAACCCAATTACCAATGAACTTGGTTAATCGAGAAGAGCTCGGTAAAGCGCCAGTATAGGCACGTCTAATGTGATGCGCAACTTCTGGGGTGGCTACGGGATGCTATTTTTAGGTTGGGAAGGACTCAATAACCATGAATCTTCCCAGCCTGACAATAACAGCCCACATCTTCTGCTTTACCTTCTAAACATCTAAATTATTGTTTTAGTGTCATGCATTTGTTTCCAGTAGGTATCACATGGATGGCACACATCCACAGATTGTCACAGATGTACAAAACAGAATGGACCAGATGAGCGATTTTTGTCCGCACCTATGACAAGGGTCCAAGGGCCACCCCCTTTGTGCTTCAGTTCCTAGATTCATCTGGCAAATTCTGGACTGCTGTCCACTAAGGGTGCTTTTACACATCCGTTTTTTGCCGTCAGGCACAACACGGTGTAAAAACTGATGCAACGCATCAGGCAAGAAAAACGGATCAGTTGCATCAGTTTTTTCCATCAGTTTCTTCAGTTTTTGGACGGATCCATTGTGCTACTGAGCATGCTCAGTAGCAAAAAACGGAACCCGTCGCAGCAATGTGTTGTATGCTGCACTACAACAGATACGGCACCCATAGGCTTTCACTGTACAAGACGCCGGATGGCGCCAGATCCGGAGAGGTCCGTTTTTTTCGCAGCTGCCAAAAACGTTCCATGCTGCATCCTTTCTGGCAGCTGGGCACAGAATTTTCTCCAGATGCGGCACACGCCGGATGCAACGCAAGGGCATCAGGCACAATCCAGCGCTAATACAATTCAATGAGGAAAAAACACATCCGGCTCCAGATCCATTTTATGCGGTATTCGCCAGATTGTGCCTGACGGCAAAAAACGGATGTGTGAAAGCAGCCTAAGCACCTGAGTTTACTCTTTTGTATATTGTATTGTGAGACAGTGACAGGTGGTCTGAAATTGCTTTGTTCCCAAAGGATTCCTCCTATCCATAACAGACTCCAAAAATGTCAGACTTCACATATCTGGTTATAAGGTATCTAGTAGAGCTGGATCTCCGAGGAAAAGTATGGATTGCTGAAGGATTTAGTAATTCCTGTTTTTGGGCCTGAATCCTGATGGATTTTAGGTGTGAGACTGTCCTTCTGTTCTTAGGGGGGCTTTACACGTTGCGACATCGCTTCCGATATATCGTCGGGGTCACGTCATTAGTAGAGATGAGCGAACCGGTCGCGGTTCGGCTCGAGGTCGGTTCGCCGAACGGAGGTCCCGTTCGAGTTCGGTTCATCGAACGTTCGACGAACCGAACTCAAACTGCATTGGAAACAATGGCAGGCAATCACAAACACATAAAAACACCTAGAAAACACCCTCAAAGGTGTCCAAAAGGTGACAAACAACTCACAACACAACACAAACACATGGGAAAGTGACAAAGGACAAATTCTCATGTGAAAACAAAACAGCGTTACGAGGAAAAAGAGGACGAGACACAGATATAGATATGGCACGCCCTTCTAAAATCATGTAAAACACCGCAAGGTGACTCCAAGCGGAGTCTCCCTTTTTTTCCAAAAATTGTGCCCCACACACACCCACCCATTCAGTGGCAGCACTTGTGCCCTAGTTGTACACTTCACAGCTAGATTGGCATCAAGCACATTCAAAAATACGCCATTCTTAACCGTCCCCAGGATGACACCGGGGTAGGTAGCAAAGTCTTTGCTGAACCATGACTTGTTCATTTTGGCTCCTTTTAAAAACAATGTAAGCAAGGGTTACTCCAGGCGGAGTCTCCCTTTTTTCCAAAAATTGTGCCCCACACAAACCCACCCATTCAGTGGCAGCACTTGTGCCCTAGTTGTACACTTCACAGCTAGATTTGCATCAAGCACATTCAAAAATACGCCATACTTAACCGTCCCCAGGATGACACCGGGGTAGGTAGCAAACTCTTTCCTGATCCCAGCTCTGTTCATCTTGGATCATTTTTAAAAAACACAGCAAGCAAGGGTTACTCCAAGCGGAGTCTCCCTTTTTTCCAAAAATTGGGCCACACACACACCCACCCATTCAGTGGCAGCACTTGTGCCCTAGTTGTACACTTCACAGCTAAATTTGCATCAAGCACATTCCAAATCCACAAGCATTTACTCTCCCCAGGATGACACAGGGGTAGTAAATTCCAGGTGGATCCATGACTTGTTCATTTTGATGAACGTTAGTCTGTCAAAATTATCATTGGACAGACGCGTGCGCTTATCTGTCAGCACACACCCAGCAGCACTGAAGACACGTTCAGAGACAACGCTGGCAGCTGGACACGACAAAATCTCCAAGGCGTAACTGGAGAGCTCTGGCCATTTTTCTAGATTTGAAGCCCAAAATGAGCAAGGCTCCATTTGCAAAGTCATGGCATCGATGTTCATTTGGAGATACTCCTGTATCATCCTCTCCAGCCGTTGACTATGTGTCAGACTTGTTGTCTCTGGTGGCCTTGCAAAGGAGGGTCTAAAAAAATTATGAAAAGATTCCATAAAATTGCTGTTACCAGCACCAGATACAGTCCTACTGGTACGGGTAGACTGTTGAAGATGACGAGACCGTCCCATGTTTGTCAAGTTACAACTGGGAGAATCACTCCCTGCACCTGCACGGTTGTTTGGTGGAAAAGCCGAGCTAAGATCGAGTAACAGCTTCTGCTGATACTCCTGCATACGTGCGTCCCTTTCTATGGCTGGAATTATGTCACAAAATTTGGACTTGTACCGGGGATCTAATAGTGTGGCAATCCAGTAGTCATCATCACTTCTAATTTTGACAATACGAGGGTCATGTTGGAGGTAGTGCAACAAGAAGGCACTCATGTGTCTTGCGCAGCCATGCGGACCAAGTCCACGCTGTGTTTGTGGCATAGAGGTGCTACCCGTTCTTTCTTCCTCTGACATCTCCCCCCAACCTCTTTCAACTGAAATTTGACCAAGGTCTCCCTCATCTGCTGAGTCTTCCATGTCCATGGACAGTTCGTCCTCCATTTCTTCATGTTCTCCTGCACCTTCCTCAACATTTCGCCTGCTACTATGTGCCCTTGTTGATCCCTGTCCCCCATGGTCCCATGCCTGCTGCGTTGGTGATGATGAACGTCTGGACCTTGGTGATGTTGTTGTCCCTTGCGCATATGAATCCTCCTGTAGTTCCTCCCCTTCCTGTTGTCCCACCCCCTGACTCCGAATAGTGTTTAGCGTGTGCTCCAGCATGTAAATGACTGGAATTGTCATGCTGATAATGGCATTGTCAGCGCTAAACATATTCGTCGCCATGTCGAAACTGTGCAGAAGGGTGCATAGGTCCTTGATCTGAGACCACTCCATCAGGGTGATCTGCCCCACCTCTGCATCTCGTTGGCCCAGGCTATACGTCATGACGTATTGCACCAGGGCTCGGCGGTGCTGCCACAGTCGCTGTAACATGTGGAGAGTCGAATTCCAGCGTGTCGCCACATCGCATTTCAGGTGATGAACCGGCAGGCCGAAAGACTTCTGGAGAGATGCGAGTTGCTCAGCTGCGGCGGTTGAACGGCGGAAGTGAGCAGACAGTTTTCGTGCCCTGGTCAGAAGGCCATCTAGGCCGGGATAGTGTGTTAAGAATTGCTGGACAACAAGGTTCAACACGTGAGCCATACAATGCACGTGTGTCACCTTGCCCAGGCGAAGGGCCGCACCCAGGTTTGCAGCATTGTCGCACACGGCCTTACCAGGCTGCAGGTTGAGTGGAGACAACCATTTATTAAACTCGGACCGCAGAGCTGACCACAACTCCTCAGCTGTGTGACTCCTATTCCCAAGACATGTCAAGCTAAAGACCGCCTGATGCCGTTGCGCTCTGCTGCCAGCATAGTAATGAGGGGTGCGTGATTCCTTCTGCGCAGTGAGAACGCTGGTGGCCTGACCAGGCAGGCTTGGGGCGGAGGTGGAGGACACAGATGAGGTGGAGGAGGCAGAAGCAGTGGCGGAACTTGGACAGACAGAGGATTGACACACAAGTCATGGGGACGGCAAGACTTGTGCAGCAGACCCTTCACCATCTATCACCATAGTTACCCAGTACCCAGTCAGCGACATGTAACATCCCTGTCCATGCTTACTGGTCCAAGTATCGGTGGTGAAATGCACCCGTTCACACACAGAGTTTCTCAAGGAAGCGGTGATGTTGTGTGCGACATGCTGGTGTAGCGCGGGCACACCTTTCTTAGAGAAGTAGTGGCGACTAGGCATCTGGTACTGGGGCACAGCGACAGACATAAGGTCTCTAAAATCCTGTGTGTCCACTAGGCGGAAAGGCAGCATTTCGGTAGCCAAGAGCTTACAGAGGGATAGAGTCAACCTCTTAGCTTTGTCATGGGTCGCAGGAAATGGCCTTTTATTTGACCACATCTGAGGGACAGAGATCTGGCTGCTGTGTGTAGACGGTGTTGAGTAGGGTGTCCCTGGAAAAATGCAGGTTTGTGAGGAAAGTGCAGGCGGAGACATGATGTTGCCTTCATCCAACGTTGGTGCTATCGATGTCTGAGAGAGCTGTACACACTCACTTGTTTCCCCTTCCAAACCAACTGACGACCTACCAAGCAAACTGCCTGTTGCGGTTACAGTGGTGGAAGTTGTGCGTGGAAAACCAGGTGTGACAGCTGTCCCCACAGTCCTAGAAGATGAAGAGCGCGCGGATGCACTGGAAGGGGCAGGCCGTGGATGGTTCGCTCCGCTAGGTCGCATTGCAGCACGGTGAGCTTCCCACCGGGACCTATGATATTTATTAATGTGACGAGTCATGGAAGAAGTTGTCAAACTGCTGAGGTTTTGACCTCTACTAACAGAATCACGACAAATTTTACACATCACATAATTTGGGCGATCTTTTGCTATGTCAAAAAAGGACCAGGCTAGGCAAGGCTTAGAGGGCATGCGACCTGCTGAACCCCCCGACTAGTGCTCAGAGGCAGAGTGGTGGCTGATGATGCAGTTGTAGACGTGCTACCAGTGCTCCGACTCTGTCCAGGAAGGCGCAAGGTAACTTCGACGTCGGTTGCATCCTCCTCCACCGCCTCTGTTGACCTCCTCGAGTGCCTGACTGGGGGTTGACAGTAGGTGGGATCTAGAACTTCATCATCAATTGTTGTGTTTGCACTCCCCTCCCCCTCAGACCGAGCCTCTTCTTGCCCTGACCGAATGTTTAAGTTGTCATCCCAATCTGGTATCTGGGTCTCATCGTCATCAGTATGTTCCTCATTGTCTATAACCACAGGTGTTACAGTTTGTGACAAAGGGTCAACATTACGCTCAGAAACTTGGTCCTCACGGCCTGAATCAGAGTCACAAAGGTTCTGGGCATCACTGCAGACCATTTCCTGGTCTGTACTCACTGTAGCTAGGGAGCAGACCTCTGATTCCCAGGCTATAGTGTGACTGAACAGCTCTGCAGACTCAGCCATCTCAGTTCCACCATACTGTGCAGGGCTGATGGAGACTTCAGAGCTGGGAGAAAGCAAGTTTGATTGGGATGACAACTCAGAGGACTGGTGTTTTTTGGATGCGGTACTTGAAGTGGCTGAGAGGGTACTGGTTGGACCACTTGAGATCCATTCAAGCATTTTCCTTTTTTGGCCATCATCTAGCTTTGTTCCTGTTGTTCGTGTTCATAAAAAAGGGAGCACATCGGATTGTTTACAGTAAGTAGTAGACATCTTACTTTTGCTGGTAGATGGTCTATCTAAAGCAGATGATAATGGAGCTTTGCCACCTTCCCCACGGACAAACCCTTTTTTTCCTTTTCCAACACGCCTCTTCCCCTTTCCACCAGCATCTGTCATTTTGCCACTCATGGTGATTGCGACAAGATTGTGCACTGAAAATGTTGTAGTAAAAATTGAGAGGTGGTGTAGATTGCAGCGGTGGTCTAGCTTTATTAACAGCAGAATAATAAAGAATAAATATCCCTGACAATGCAACTACGGCCCTTAAACTGGCAGCATAAATTGCTAGTATAATGGCTTAGTAACAATGAGTTTGAGTGTGCAATGCAGGCAGACGTGCTGCAAATATCTGTGCACTACTGGGACTATACAGAAGTCCAATAGCCACGTATAGGATGCCACTAAGTTCACTCAGTGTTTGCTAGTATAATGGCTTAGTTATAATGAGTTTGAGTGTGCAATGCAGGCAGACGTGCTGCAAATATCTGTGCACTACTGGGACTATACAGAAGTCCAACAGCCACGTTTAGGATGCCACTAAGTTCACTCAGTGTTTGCTAGTATAATGGCTTAGTTATAATGAGTTGGAGTGTGCAATGCAGGTAGAGGTGCTGCAAATATCTTTGCACTAGTGGGACTATACAGAAGTCCAATAGCCACGTTTAGGATGCCACTAAGTTTACTCAGTGTTTGCTAGTATAATGGCTTAGTAACAATGAGTTTGAGTGTGCAATGCAGGCAGACGTGCTGCAAATATCTTTGCACTAGTGTGACTAGACAAAAGTCCAATAGCCACGTTTAGGATGCCACTAGGTACACTGAGTGTTTGCTAGTATAATGGCTTAGTTATAATGAGTTGGAGTGTGCAGAGGACAGGAGGGTACAGTGGCAGGGTTGTGGGTCTGGGTAGAGGAAAGGAAGCCTGCCTTTCTATCCCTCCTAATGGGGAAATGCAGCGAGGAAATCCCTGACCTTAGCTACACAGACGCTGTCATCTTGTGTAGCTGTTAAACTCTGTTTTCAGGACCTGTCACCTATGGCTCTGACCCTGCCGGTACGAGCCCTTATAAGGACTGATAGAAAGTGCTATCCCTAAGCTGTCCAGCGCTGTGTATGGAGCGTATACAGCAGTATCGGCGATAGGAGCTGCGCCAGTGATGTCTGACACCAAGGACGCAGAAGAGATAATGGCGTCCGGACGGGCAGATACTCGTTTTTATAATGCAGGGACATGTGACATGGACATCCTATCACACATGCCGTTGCTTCTCTGGCTAAAAGTCCACTTAGCTGTGTGTGTGTCTGGGATTGGCTGACATGCTGGCCCTCCCCACTACACGCGCGCGCTTAGGGAAGGAGGACAAGGAAAAAAAAAAAAATGGCGATCGCCATTATCCATACAGCAGTGATCTGAATGCGCTGTTCCCGCACACTATACACTGAAATTTCATAATAGTGTGAGTCACAGAGTGACTTACACTATTACAGCGGAAAGCCAGCTAGGAATTAGCTGGGTTTTTTGCTGCTAGAACCGTTCTCGAACGTATCTAGAACTATCGAGCTTTTGCAAAAAAGCTTGAGTTCTAGTTCGATCTAGAACAGCCCCCAAAATCACTCGAGCCGCGAACTGGAGAACCACGAACCTAGAACCGCGCTCAACTCTAGTCGTTAGTGACACACAATCGGCGCCGGTAACGACATCGCAACGTGTAAATCCTAGATGCGCCGATAAACGATCGCAAAAGCGTCAAAAATCGGTGATCTGTGTAGCGTCGTTCATTTCCATAATGTCGGGTCGACCGCAGGTACGATGTTGTTTGTCATTCCTGCAGCTCCACACATCGCTGTGTGTAAACCCGCAGGAGCGACAAACATCTCCTTACCTGAATCCTCCGGCATTGCGGAAGGAGGTGGGCGCTTCTATTGGCCGGCCGATTAGTGACATTGCGGTGACGTCGCTGTGACGCGGAACGCACCTCCCCTTGAAGGAGGGATATTTCAACAGTCACAGCGCCGCCGCCGAGCAGGTATGTGCGTGTGAAGCTGCCGTAGCGATAATGTTCGCTACGGCAGCAATCACCACATATCGCATGTGCGATGGGGGCGGGTGCTATCGCGCTCGGCATCGCTAGCCGATGCAAGCAATGTCGCAACGTGTAAAGTATCCCTTACCCTGTAAAAAAAAAAGTTTAATATCACTGCATAAATCACTGCATAAATAAGGTTTAATATCACATCCATAAAAGTTCCATGCTTCCTGACAATTTGGATTCTCAAGTCCTCAGACAGTTCTTTGGTCTTCTTTCTTTTCTCCATGCTCAATGTGGTACACACAAGGACACAGGACAGAGGTTGAGTCAACTTTAATCCATGTCAACTGGCTGCAAGTGTGATTTAGTTATTGCCAACACCTGTTAGGTGCCACAGGTAAGTTACAGGGGCTGTTAATTACACAAATTAGAGAAGCATCACATGATTTTTCAAACAGTGTCAATACTTTTGTCCACCCCCTTTTTTATGTTTGGTGTGGAATTATATCCAATTTGGCTTTATGACAATTTTTTTTCTTTTTTTTCATTGAAGACAAATTAAATGAAGATAATAATACCAAAGAATTTGTGATTGCAATCATTTTCAAGAAGAAAATGAGTATTATCTGACAGTATTGCAGGGGTGCCAATACTTTTGGCCAGCACTGTATTAACACTAGAACTACTGGACTCGTGACACCTATATAGAAATACATGGTGCAAAGTAGTCAAAATGACTACCTCAGTAGTTCTAGTGTTAAAGGGAATCTGTCAGTAGGATCAGCCCTCCTAAGACCTTTATGTAGCACTCATGGCCTGTGTAGTGGCAGCTAGCGGGTTTAGTCGACCCACTGGAGGACAGGGGTAACCCAGGCTTACGCTTTAGTGGGAAAGGCTTAACTAAGTGTGACGCCCTGGCAAAACCAGGGTGTCACAGACCTGCAGAAATCCAGCAAAAAGCAGGTCATTCTCCTCCTTGGTAACCTGATCCCACACCAGTGCAGCAGGACAGACACCACCCTCCCCCTAGTGTAAGAGCTAAACTGAGCAGCAGGGGAGGGGCTGAAGCAGAGTGTGTGGGGAGAGGGAGAGGAGAGGAGCCCGGAGTTGTAGCTCCCGGGCTGCTACAGAAGCGTGCTCCAAAAGGGCCGGGACAGGCTGTTAGTGAGGAAGGGGCTTGAGGTGACCGGGGTAGGGTAGTGGCCCACCGGTATCGAAAGAGATCCCAGATCACTGCAGGGGAGTGGACTCCCCGTTCCCGGCTGAGGAGGAAAGAAAGAGAAAGAGTGGAGAAAGAGGCACCTGGCTGCAGGGAAAGAACAGGGGCTGCTGCACCGTGTGTGGGACTTAAACACCCTCCGTACCGAAGGCTGCGGACTCCGGCAGTTTCTAGTTTACCAGAGACTCTGTGAATTTGTGCCTGAGTGAGTACAACAGTGCCATCCGGCACCACGCCGCGCTGCCCCTGCAACCCTGCACCTTGGCCATTCAGCCTCCCCGTACCACCACTGGGCTCTGGGATCACCAACCCCTACCCATGGAGGGGGAACCAACATCCTAGCTGCTCCCTGCCATCGCTCCCGGGATCCCCGTTACCAGCAGCGGTGGTGCCCATCATCACCACGACCCGTGGGTGGCGTCACGAACTATCTCCCCAAACAAACCACCCCTTTTTTACTCGTGGGCGAGGAGCGCTGCTCGAGTCCCCGGGTCCAGCCCACCGCTCGAGCCACCGAGCAGCAGCCCCGGACCTGAGCGTGGCAAGCACGGCCCCTCCGCCCGCGACATAAGCGCCAACCACGACATTGACACAAGGTATCACTCCCAGGGAAGTGACTGGGACTGTGGCAGCTGACGCCCCGCACAGGTAACGGACTCAGGAATAGGCGGGTACACGTGGGGTGACTGAGTCAAGCTGGACAGGTAGGTATGGACATGAATGGTGGGCACAGCAAGGGTACACAGGTATGGGAAGGCAGGAACTCGAGGTGGAGAAGGGGTTAACAGGACAGGAGCTCAGGACCTAACAACTAGCTAGGTATCAGTCTGGCATTTTGCATGCACCTCCCCTATTGGAAGGCAGCCTTAAATAACAGTGCCTCTCAGCTTTAGACCCAGAGGCATTTACTGGAAATGGCACACCGGCCCTTTAACAGGATGGCTGGTATGTGCGCGCATTTTATATGCACTCCCAGGAACCCTGAGCGGCATGTACAGGGCCCAGGAGGGGAAGAAGGCAGCAGAGCACATGGACAGCCACACGGCAGAGGGAGAGGACGTGGCCCAGCCAAGGCAGTGAGTAAGTCGGTGTGTCTGCAGAGATGCCGGCGCTACAGTCTATATGGGCATGTAGATCATAGGAAGTTGAAAAAATGAAACCTGGATATCTGTGATCCAATTCCTGAGAAATTTACTATTTATGTATGTGACGGGGTCCTTCTCCCATATCACACAATCAACAGAGCGGGAGATGATGGAACAATCCAAAGAACATTCATTCCAAGCAAATCAAACGGTCCATAACATAATCCACCAAACAGAGGGTAAAATTAGTCCAGAAACACAAATATAGTCCAGAAAGCGATAAATGTCCAGGTCTCTCTGAGAAGCCGCAGCTTCAGCCCAGAGGATCAATATCTTCTTCCTTCTCTCTTGAAGTTTTCCAACAGACTGCCCAATTCTTTAGGCAAGCAGAGAGTTTAGGTGGATCCCAGGCCCCCTCCCCCACACCATGGAACAGGAACACTACAGGGGGTGATTACCTACAGACAATATGATGTAAATACAAGCAATACAGAGAATGGACAGTGAACAACGCCTAAACATTAACCCTCTCAAAATGGTACATAACCCACAATATCAAACCATCACATTATAAATGAGCTGTTAAGATCTATGGGCTGGACACAGATCTCCCTGAGCATCTGCCTCCAGGGCTTATTGTAAATGATTGTGTGAGCCGTGTAGATCAGGAGAGCTGACTGTCAGTCATTACATGTGTGCTGCCCCCGCGTCAGCAGCCGGGCTGCTCGGATCCAGATCCGCGGTGGCTCGAGAGGGCTCCGGACCCGGAGGTCATGCAGCTCCTCAAACGAAGGGGGGTTATGTATAGGGGATGATGTGGACAGTTTGTGATGCCACCCATGGTGTGTGGTAAGGTGGAGTACCACCGCTGCGGTTGGGGGTATCCGGTGGCGATGGTGTGGGCAGCCAGCTGTTTAACCCCTCCACGGGTAGGGGGGATGCCCCAGGACTCGGTGATGGTGACAGGGATGTGCCGTTGGGACGGTAAGGGTAACTTGCGTACTCACTCAGTCCAATAACGCTGACACCGACAACTGTAGTAAACCAAAGTTCTGGACACCGCTGCCACTGAGAAGGAGCACGCCTGGATCCTGTGCCTGTTGGTGTTGCCTGTTAGTCTGTGACCTTTGCCTTGGCACCTTGTCTTCTAGTTGGTCCCTTTAGTGTGAAACTTATCGGGTTATCGGGTCCCGCTCCCCAGTATGGCTAACTGGTTGAGCTTGCTCTCAGGGTTCACGCTTGTGATTTTCTGGACCGTATGTGTTGAAAGTCCTATCCCCCTCATTGCGCTAGTACCCCGATTTTGGAGCGGGTGGAGAACGGATCTTGAAGGCTCCATCCTCGTCGGGTAAATTGTCAGGACTCCTGAAGCTACTCCCTGACCTAGGCTCCACGTACCCTGTCGTGCCCCGGCCCCTGCCCAGTGATGGCACAAGGCCGCCGGCTGTTCTCCTCGACAGTCCGTGCCCCTTGTCACGATCCCCCTGCGACCGGTGTCCAGCTCCTACCAGGCCCAGACCAACGTCTGCCACCTAGTAGTTTCAAGGAGCCCAGCTCCTGACCACCTCTCTCTCTGAGAGCTACTTCTCAACTGACTGTCTCCTGACACTCCTGACCTCCCCTTAACCAACCCCCCAAGTGGGAGACCCTATTCCACTCAGGCCGTTCACTGGTATGTCTGGTGGGTGTGGTGCAGAGTGTTCCTAGGATTTTGATTGGCTGTTCTTGGCAACACCAAAGGTTAGGGACCCGTAACTAAGGAGGAGGTGGATATTGCACAGAAGGGGAGAGTGCACAATACCCTGTGATGACCTGATAGGCCAGGGCGTCACACATGTCTCACATTGGTAGTGTAACTTTTACATTATAAGTGGTCTCCAGTGTAGTGTATTGTTGACATGGTCATAACCCTTCTGTTTTGAGACCAGTGACAACATTAGGACTGGAGCCTCCCATCTCCATATATACTCCGCATTTAAACAAAGTTGCCTTTACTTTGTCGTCTCATGAGTTAATTTCAGGTTTTCATGCCAGCAGCTCTGAGCAATACAGGTCAACTGTTGCTGCTTTGGACCCACACCCATTTAGGTGCCTTCCCAGCAGACCTTGCTGCTGTTAGAATTTATTTCTACTCTGGCCAGCTGCTGAGGTTTTTGTCCTGTGCCCACTAATTGTTACTTTGGAGTCAGATTTCTACGGTGAAGTTTGGTGTTTTTTATCCTTCTGTTTATTCCCCCCATCTGTCTTTCCTTTTCCTCCATGTTATTAGTTGAGTGGCGAGTTTAGTGTACTCGTCGGCCTACTCACTAGCCAGGGTGAGTTTAGGGCCAGCTGAGGGACCAAAGTATCCTGCTCGCCGACAGGTTGAAAGAACCTGTATAGGGATGCTAGGGAACTCAAGAGTCAGCTTGAGGTGACTGCAGGAGGTGCCCCCTCACCCCTCTCCCTAGCGGCAGGGACCTCCATTGTATTGTGACCCGGTGTTTCCCCCTTTTTGTGATGTTTTTTGGTCGTGCATCAGACAGACATCTCCAACTCTGTGTGTGACAGTTGTTTTATGTGCTACCTACAGCATGGAACATGCACTGAATTTTGAAAGATCAAATGACAATGAAAATATAATTTGTGAGCAGAGGGTAGATATTGGGGAGGGTCTACAGTCAAGAGCTCAGGACTCTTCCCTACAGATGAATAAGGACATCTGACTTCTTATTAGGATTTTCTCTATTATACGCACAATATGATCATTTACATGGGGATGTTTAAAGTTTTGGTTTACAAGTAGAAAAACTGATGTCAGATTCTCTTTAAATAAATCTGACAATGAAATATTGAAGGAAGTCACTTTATTAAAAAGATATAGCACTGTGAGTCCTTGTGGATATGCTTTTAGGATAGGACGTGTTATATATGTATACGGTATATATACTGTATATGTATGTTAGCTTAATTCTAAGTGTATTAAGGGCGTAGCATTCAATCCAACACGTCTCGCCACATCCTGCTCACAAACAGCCGTGTCTGGCAAAGGAAGCAATGACCCAATTCACGTTCTGACCCATATCTATGCTGACAAAATCTTGGCTCCATCCATATATTCCTGTCATGTGTTAAAAAGAAAAACTTTGGAAATCATCCTCTGTTATGTATTCTATGTAATCTGATTAACCTGTCAGTACAGGCATGTGAATATGTATGTACTTCTGAAACGTCAAGATAAGACTCTTTTAGGTTAAAAAAAAACCTTGGGGGTCAAAGACAGTATTTAGAAAGTATGTGAAGAAAGGATTTACTTGAATGTTGCTTGAAAGTGTGGAGAGAAATGAGAATGCCATGATGAAAGGTAATGTTAGGCTGGAGGTTTTCAGGTTCTCATTTGCAGGTGAAGCCCAGATGTTGCATGCTCCAGCTCTTGTAGGTGTTCACCTCCTCCCTTCATAATGACCTTTGCTCAGATGACGGCATGCTCATAAATTGCTTCTATACAAACAAGGACTCAGTCAATCTATTGCTGCTAGTGTCCATATGAAAAATAGGACATAAGGACAGACTGGGAGTGGCCCACCGGGGAACAGGTGAATTCCCCGGTGGGCCCCTCTGCAGGAGTAAGCCGTTTATTTCACAACTTGAAAAGTAATTTCTTGCTCTACATATGATTCACTATGTACAGACGTAGGCTATGTACGCACGTGTGCGCTCTGCACTGCACCTAAAAGGTGCGCTTCAGAGCGCAGCTGAAAAGCTCCGTTCTGAAGCGCATGGTGCCGGCAGAGAACGTGCGCTCTGTCTGCAGCTCCTGCCATAGACAGAGCAGGGGCTGCCGGCAAAGCGCACGGAAGAAGTGACATGTCACTTCTTAGAACGCGCGCTTCGGGCAGCAGCCGAAGCGCTGCGCTCTAAAACGTCACGTGCGCACGGCCCCTGCACAATCTCCATAGATTACGGTATGCAGGGGATGCAGGACGCATGCAGTTACGCTGCGCTACAAAGCGCAGCGTAAATGCATGTAATTACGCAACGTGCACACATAGCCAAAGACAGTGTGACGCCCTGGGCAAGCCAGGGGTCACAGGTCATCACACCACCACACCCTACACCCCAGTTAGGAACATCAAGGCTACCAAAATCCTTGTTGCCTTCCTCCAGGGGCTGATGTTCACACCAGGGGGTGGGCCAGGAGGTTGGCTCCGCCCACCGAGGAGTACACAGCCCTGGAGGCGGGAGAAACCAGGCAGTCTAGTTAGTGAAGGAGTCTAGTTAGGGAAGTGGAGGAGTAAACAGTGGAGTGAGGAAAGTGAAGTGAAGTAGAAGGAAGCAGTAGAAAAGCTAAAAGAGAAGAGCTGAAGTGACAGTAGTAAAGCCTGTAGTTGGTCCGGCTGTGTGCCCGGACAGTGTCAGCAAGGTCAGCAGACGGCGGTGATAGTCCGCAGGGGAGACTGCTCGGAGGTTGCTGGAAGGACCGCGGACGGGTAGTGGCCCGGCGGTCTGGAGCAGTATACGAAGAACAGTCAGCACCAGGGCAGGGGCCTCTCGGACCCCGGCAAGGCTAGGAGTCGCCATAATTTGCCAAATCCGTCAGTGAAGGGGACGTCTGTCTCCAAACAACCAAGTCCCGATTGAAGGCAACAGTCCGACCGTAACGGAGAGACACCGCCACCGCCAGGGCACCAGTTTCTCAGGGCCAGCGCCTGCGGGCAAAGTAGGGCTCCTCCGGCCCATATCCAAGCCGGGGAGCAGGTTACCGGTGGGAACCCATCGCTACCAACACAGAAACATTAGGTGCAGGAAAAGGGACATCACCGTCACCTACTGGGGAAAGCAAGTGCAGCCGTCCGTGGGAATCGTCTTTCCAGCCGTGTGTTTTACCGAAAACTGTGTCAACGTCTCAGGCTGAGTGAGTACCACAGTGCCGCAAGGCACAGCGCTGCCCCCGCGTCCCTGCACCCCACCAAGCCCTGCATCACCCACCTCATCACTGGGCCCCGGGATCACCAACCCCTATCCACGGAGGGGCAACACAACAACTGGCTGCTCCATACCATCCTTCCCGGGATCCCCATACAGAGCAGCGGTAGTGTCAACAAATCACCACAACCGTGGGTAACGTCACGGACAATAAACAATCCCCACACCCAAAAACCCCCTTTCACTCACGGGCGAGGAGCGCCGCTCGAGTCCCCGGGATCCGGCCCATCGCTCGAGCCACCGAGCAGCGGCAGCAGCAGGCCGCAGCAGCCGCAGCGGCAGCCGGACCCGAGCAGCAGTAGGGAGAGCGCGGCGTCCCCTCCTCCGCCCGCGACAACAGCATCTCCTCATTCATCCAACAAATTACCCCGTGTATCATTATATAGACGAAGAGTTACATTTGTGAAAGAGGGTTATCTAATATGTGTATTTGGCTGAACAGTGCACCCTAGAGACAACCTTGCTGGTGGGCCCTTCCCAACCCAGTCCGACACTGTGTAGGTAGAGAACCCCACTGGGCCTTGGGGAATAATCGTCACAGGGCCGGTGAAAGGTCAGTGAATGTCACGGGTGGCTCTGCCTGACGTCGTGACCCCGAGGTGTCCACAAATAGGGATGGATGGTGGGATGAAGGGGTTGAGGATGTTGGGAGTAGTAGTTGTCTTGTGACGCCACCTGTGGTATGCGGCCAGGGAATAGCCGCCGCTACGTGTGCTGTCCTCTGAGGCGGATGTTGTCGCAGCCGGGATGGTTCAGCTCCCCACAGGTAGAACCTGGCCATAGGGAAGGATGATGGGGGTGGTAGAGACCGTTGGCTCCGGAGCGCGGGGCGACGGCGACGGCAATGAAGGGATGACTCAGTGGTTGTGGTTCAAGGTCTTTTACTCACAGTCCAGTTGTCACCCTTGGAGTGCCAGTCTCTACCGTGATGGGCCCCAGCCGATCCCGGAAAATTCAGAAGCCACCATCGGTGTTCCCTCTGTGTGTCCTTTCTGGTCGGGGCACCTCCAATCCCATGTGTGGAAAATGGAACGGGCTGCAGGTGATTCCTGCACTCTCTGCAGACCCTAGAATCCCTGGTAGCTGTGAAGAGCTAGGGCTGAGCTGCCTGCTCCAAGCCACGGGACTTGTAGTGCTCCCAGAAGTGCAAAGGTGATGCCTGGATCGAGGTCCCGACACTGCTCCTCACCTCAAGCTGTTCTTGGGGTCGACTCTCAAGTGTGTAGATGCTCCTTCCTTTTTCCCCAAGTGGTGCCTGCCCCCCAGGTGGTTGTCCTAGTGACCAGGAGAGTCCAATGCCTCGTGATGGCCACCCCCTGTCTACCCTCCTCCCTTCATAATGACCTTTGCTCAGATGACGGCATGCTCATAAATTGCTTCTATACAAACAAGGACTCAGTCAATCTATTGCTGCTAGTGTCCATATGAAAAATAGGACATAAGGACAGACTGGGAGTGGCCCACCGGGGAACAGGTGAATTCCCCGGTGGGCCCCTCTGCAGGAGTAAGCCGTTTATTTCACAACTTGAAAAGTAATTTCTTGCTCTACATATGATTCACTATGTACAGACGTAGGCTATGTACGCACGTGTGCGCTCTGCACTGCACCTAAAAGGTGCGCTTCAGAGCGCAGCTGAAAAGCTCCGTTCTGAAGCGCATGGTGCCGGCAGAGAACGTGCGCTCTGTCTGCAGCTCCTGCCATAGACAGAGCAGGGGCTGCCGGCAAAGCGCACGGAAGAAGTGACATGTCACTTCTTAGAACGCGCGCTTCGGGCAGCAGCCGAAGCGCTGCGCTCTAAAACGTCACGTGCGCACGGCCCCTGCACAATCTCCATAGATTACGGTATGCAGGGGATGCAGGACGCATGCAGTTACGCTGCGCTACAAAGCGCAGCGTAAATGCATGTAATTACGCAACGTGCACACATAGCCAAAGACAGTGTGACGCCCTGGGCAAGCCAGGGGTCACAGGTCATCACACCACCACACCCTACACCCCAGTTAGGAACATCAAGGCTACCAAAATCCTTGTTGCCTTCCTCCAGGGGCTGATGTTCACACCAGGGGGTGGGCCAGGAGGTTGGCTCCGCCCACCGAGGAGTACACAGCCCTGGAGGCGGGAGAAACCAGGCAGTCTAGTTAGTGAAGGAGTCTAGTTAGGGAAGTGGAGGAGTAAACAGTGGAGTGAGGAAAGTGAAGTGAAGTAGAAGGAAGCAGTAGAAAAGCTAAAAGAGAAGAGCTGAAGTGACAGTAGTAAAGCCTGTAGTTGGTCCGGCTGTGTGCCCGGACAGTGTCAGCAAGGTCAGCAGACGGCGGTGATAGTCCGCAGGGGAGACTGCTCGGAGGTTGCTGGAAGGACCGCGGACGGGTAGTGGCCCGGCGGTCTGGAGCAGTATACGAAGAACAGTCAGCACCAGGGCAGGGGCCTCTCGGACCCCGGCAAGGCTAGGAGTCGCCATAATTTGCCAAATCCGTCAGTGAAGGGGACGTCTGTCTCCAAACAACCAAGTCCCGATTGAAGGCAACAGTCCGACCGTAACGGAGAGACACCGCCACCGCCAAGGCACCAGTTTCTCAGGGCCAGCGCCTGCGGGCAAAGTAGGGCTCCTCCGGCCCATATCCAAGCCGGGGAGCAGGTTACCGGTGGGAACCCATCGCTACCAACACAGAAACATTAGGTGCAGGAAAAGGGACATCACCGTCACCTACTGGGGAAAGCAAGTGCAGCCGTCCGTGGGAATCGTCTTTCCAGCCGTGTGTTTTACCGAAAACTGTGTCAACGTCTCAGGCTGAGTGAGTACCACAGTGCCGCAAGGCACAGCGCTGCCCCCGCGTCCCTGCACCCCACCAAGCCCTGCATCACCCACCTCATCACTGGGCCCCGGGATCACCAACCCCTATCCACGGAGGGGCAACACAACAACTGGCTGCTCCATACCATCCTTCCCGGGATCCCCATACAGAGCAGCGGTGGTGTCAACAAATCACCACAACCGTGGGTAACGTCACGGACAATAAACAATCCCCACACCCAAAAACCCTCTTTCACTCACGGGCGAGGAGCGCCGCTCGAGTCCCCGGGATCCGGCCCATCGCTCGAGCCACCGAGCAGCGGCAGCAGCAGGCCGCAGCAGCCGCAGCCGCAGCCGGACCCGAGCAGCAGTAGGGAGAGCGCGGCGTCCCCTCCTCCGCCCGCGACAACAGCATCTCCTCATTCATCCAACAAATTACCCCGTGTATCATTATATAGACGAAGAGTTACATTTGTGAAAGAGGGTTATCTAATATGTGTATTTGGCTGAACAGTGCACCCTAGAGACAACCTTGCTGGTGGGCCCTTCCCAACCCAGTCCGACACTGTGTAGGTAGAGAACCCCACTGGGCCTTGGGGAATAATCGTCAAGGGCCGGTGAAAGGTCAGTGAATGTCACGGGTGGCTCTGCCTGACGTCGTGACCCCGAGGTGTCCACAAATAGGGATGGATGGTGGGATGAAGGGGTTGAGGATGTTGGGAGTAGTAGTTGTCTTGTGATGCCACCTGTGGTATGCGGCCAGGGAATAGCCGCCGCTACGTGTGCTGTCCTCTGAGGCGGATGTTGTCGCAGCCGGGATGGTTCAGCTCCCCACAGGTAGAACCTGGCCATAGGGAAGGATGATGGGGGTGGTAGAGACCGTTGGCTCCGGAGCGCGGGGCGACGGCGACGGCAATGAAGGGATGACTCAGTGGTTGTGGTTCAAGGTCTTTTACTCACAGTCCAGTTGTCACCCTTGGAGTGCCAGTCTCTACCGTGATGGGCCCCAGCCGATCCCGGAAAATTCAGAAGCCACCATCGGTGTTCCCACTGTGTGTCCTTTCTGGTCGGGGCACCTCCAATCCCATGTGTGGAAAATGGAACGGGCTGCAGGTGATTCCTGCACTCTCTGCAGACCCTAGAATCCCTGGTAGCTGTGAAGAGCTAGGGCTGAGCTGCCTGCTCCAAGCCACGGGACTTGTAGTGCTCCCAGAAGTGCAAAGGTGATGCCTGGATCGAGGTCCCGACACTGCTCCTCACCTCAAGCTGTTCTTGGGGTCGACTCTCAAGTGTGTAGATGCTCCTTCCTTTTTCCCCAAGTGGTGCCTGCCCCCCAGGTGGTTGTCCTAGTGACCAGGAGAGTCCAATGCCTCGTGATGGCCACCCCCTGTCTACCCTATATGAATATGAGAAACACCAGTGATTAACCTCTTCCTTACCCGGGATGAGTACTGCACCTTAAGTGAGATGCAGTACCCTGTGGCGACTGAAGCCTCAGGGGCGCCACATAGGGGTCTAACATTAGTGTGACAATTGCAAGATTTTCATTTCTTTATATATAGATCGTGATATTGAAAATAACATATATGTTTTTAAATAAACAATAAAACCTGATTTAAACAATATGTCATGCTCTGATTCCCTTTAAGGCCCCCTTCACACACCCGTGTCTCCAGTATGTGTGAGATCCATTTTCATACGTACCGGAGACACGGGCACACAAAGACCCATTAAAATCAATAGGTCTGCGCACACGTGTGTGTTTTCCCATGGACTGTGTGTCCGTGAGGAGCATACGTGTGTCCGTGTGCTCCACACATAGACATGTCTGTTTTTCTCCGGCATCACGGGTGTCACACGGACTGCACGGATGTGCTTCGTGTGACATCAGTGTGACACGTACCGGAGAAAACACACATGTCTGTGAAATAAAATTAATCTCTATACTCACCTTCTCTAGCGCTGCTGTCTCTGCCGCTGCTGTCATTTGCTTCCGACCCCTGCTGATTATGCTCATCGCATATGCACAGCACAGAGCACTGGAGCCAGCAGCGAGGAGTCAGCAGGGCCAGAGACCTTAGATCAGCAACGCCAGGGACAGGTGAGAAGAAAGGTCCTGTTCTCCATCTGTCATCATGGATAGCACACGGAGAACACACGTGTGTAAAAATCACGGCACACGGAGGGCCATACACACCTTTTACACGTCCGTGCAAAATGTGCGTGGTTTTCATGGATGTGTGAAAGAGGCCTAAAGCCTACATGTGTTTCTGCACAAGTGACATACTGTAACTCTGTAGAGAAACAAACATCCCTCCTGAATACCTATTCAATATTTCTAAGATTATTGTTTTTGCAACTATAGGGCCTTGTGCCCACATTGTCAATAACAGCAAGGAAAAGTAACCCAGCAAAGTCTATGACAATCGTAGAATTGCTATGCCCATGTTGCATCTTTTTTCCTTGCAGTTTTTGTTGCTGAAAAAAGCAGCATGTCAATTGTTTCTGTGTTTTTTTCCTGATTTTTTCACCAATGGAGTTCAAAGGAGTCAGTGAAAAATGCAGGAAAAAATGCATGTGTAATGTATATGTTGCTTTTTTGTGCGTTTTATATGCTTTTTTTATGTTCCCTGCAGCCATTTCCTCATCTCGACATCTTTACCTTGCTGTAGGGAAGTCTGGTGACTTCACAAGGTGAATCGAGATTATGTCGGCGGATCACCGGGGTTTCCTGCAGATAAGACGGCATGAACTTGGTTAACTTTGTAACTTCACCGGGATTCCCTGCATCTAGCGCCAGAACACCCCAATGCTCAATCGAATATCGAGCAGTGGCGAGCACGCTCATTCATCACTACTAAAGATCACAACTCTCAGTTCTTTTAAACAAACTTTTTTTTACTAAAGATCAATGAGTTTTTCTAGTGGACAAGTTGGGAGCAAGTTCTTCATCCTAAATTCCTTTCCCCCGTTGAAGCATGAAACATAATCTGCATGGAAATAAAGCATACAAAAAGGATTAGCCTGAAAACGGATATATAAACCACTTTGCAATCCTAAACCCCCTAGTATGAGATGTTTTAATAAAGAATTTTAATAGGTTCATTATTGTTAAGGAAAAAGAAGTTAAAATCACATTGTTTTACAGACATGTTATTGGGTCATTTCTAAATGACAGAAAACCGCCATATGAATACTGTGCGCCAGTGACAGGGAAAGACATTGAATAAAGGTGTATTTTCCCCTAGAATCCAGTTACACAAGTGCAGCTCAATAAATTACAATATCATCAAAAAATTACCTAATTTCAGTAATTCAATACAAAAAGGGAAATGCATATATTATCTAGAGTCATTACACACAGAGGGATCTATTCCTATATATTATCTAGAGTCATTACACACAGAGGGATCTATTCCTATATATTATCTAGAGTCATTACACACAGAGGGATCTATTCCTATATATTATCTAGAGTCATTACACACAGAGGGATCTATTCCTATATATTATCTAGAGTCATTACACACAGAGGGATCTATTCCTATATATTATATAGAGTCATTACACACAGAGGGATCTATTTCTATATATTATATAGTCATTACACAAAGAGGGATCTATTTCTATATATTATTTAGAGTCATTAGACACAGAGGGATCAATTTGTATATATTATATAGAATCATTACACACAGAGGGATCTATTCCTATATATTATATAGAGTCATTACACACAGAGGGATCTATTTCACATGTTTATTTCTGTTAATGTTGATGATTATGGCTTACAGCCAATGAAAACCCAAAAGTCATTATCTCAGAAAATAAGAATATTATATAAGACGAACTGAAAAAATGATTTTACACTCAAATGCTGGCACCTACTGAAAAGTCTGTACAGTAAATGCCTCACTACTAGGTCGGGGCTCCTTTTGCATTAATTACTGCATCAATGCGGTGTGGCATGGAGGCGATCAGCCTGTGGCACTGCTGAGGTGTTATGGAAGCCCAGGTTGCTTGAAGCGCTGACTCCAACAGGCTTTTTCTTAACTATGCTATCAAGACTGCGGTTATCCCAGTTGCTTGTGCACCTTTTTCTACCACACTTTTTCCTTCCATTCAACTTTCCATCAATATGCTTGGATACAGCACTCTGTGAACAGCCATCTTCTTTACCCATCCCCATTTTGTGGCTTACCCCCTTGTGGAGTGTGTAAGTGACTGTGTTTTGGACACCTGTCAAGTCAGAAGTATTCCCCATGATTGTGTAGAATACTGAACCAGACTAATGGACCATTTTAAATGCTTAGCAATAGAGATGAGCGATGTTCAAGGTTCGAGGTTCGCCAATTTCATGTTCGAGTGATTTTGGGGGGTGTTCGAGTCGTTCGACGAACTCGAACGATTTGCTAAAAGTTCGGCAGTTCGAGTTACATTCGAGAACGGTTCAAGCATCAAAAGCGTGTCTTTTCACAGTAAGTATGTGCGCACCTCTTGTATCTGCATGCGTCCTGCATCCCCAGCACAATCCCTCTATATTTCCTACTCACCGGTCACGGGCGCCTCACTGCACGGCTGTCACAAATCTCCAGCGGCATTTCCTCTTTTGAAAATGGCTGCCGCTTCATTATTCAATTAGTTATTCCGTACTTTCCCCGCCCACCGGTGCCCATGATTGGTTGCAGTCAGACACGCCCCCGCGATGAGTGACAACTATCTCACTGCAACCAATCACAGCTGCCGGCGGGCGGCTCTATATCGTGCAGTAAAATAAATAAAAAAAGAAAAAAAAATGCGGTTCCCCCATATTTGATAGGGGATCCCAGCCAGGCTAAAGCCACACGGCTGGAGGCTGGTATTGTCAAGATGGGGAGCGCCACATTATGGGGAGCCCACTACCCTAACAATATCAGCAGGCAGCCGGCCGGAATTGCCGCATCCATTAGATGCGGTAGTCCCTGGACTCTACCCAGCTCTTCCCGAATTGCCCTGGTGCGGTGGCAATCGGGGTAATAAGGAGTTAATCATGCCAGGCGTCTCCCCGAGACACCTTCCATGATTAAACTGTAAGTGAAAGTAAAGAAACACACACAGCAAAAAATCCTTTATTTGGAATAAAAGACAAAAAACCACCTCATTTACCTTTTTATTAAAATCCCCAAACAACAATCCAGGTCCGAAGTAATCCACACGACACTGTCAGCTCTGCTACATGAAGATGACAGGGAGCGATCTGTGTCCTCTCCATGTAGCACCTGAAGTGAGCTGTGCTGTCACCAGACTTCACTCTGCAATGTAGACGTCAAGATTACCAAATCTGCCTCTGTTTCTCATTAGAGCCAGTGGCTCAATGGTTAGAGTTCACGTCTAAGAAGCATTAGTTCACGAGTTCAAGTCCCGGCCATCCCGGTAAAAAATGTAATTTATTTTAAATTATTATTTATTTATAATTATAATTTAATTTAATTATGCACTGAGGGGAGGAGCCGGACATGAGCTGTGAGCCGCGGGCCACACCTCTAAAATCGGAGCAGTTCACGGAATGAGGCTGCATTGCTCTCTCTCTCTTTCTCTCTCTCTCTTTTTCTCTCTCTCTTTTTCTTTCTCTCTTTCTCTCTTTCTCTCTCTCTCTTTCTCTCTTCCTCTTTCTCTCTCCCTCTTTCTCTCTCTCTCTTTTTCTCTCTCTCTCTTTTTCTCTCTTTCTCTCTCTCCTCTCTCTCTCTTTCTTTTTCTCTCTCTCTTTTTCTCTATCTCTCTTTTTCTCAGTCTCTCTTCTCTCTCTCCCCCCTCTCTCTCTATCTCTCTCCTCTCTCCCCCCCTCTCCCCCCTAGCTCTCTTTTTCTCTCTCTTTCTCTCTCTCTCAATCCCTCTCTCTCCTCTCTCTCTTTTTCTCTCTTTCTCTCTCTTTTTCTCTCTCTCCCTCTCTCTCCTCTCTCTCTCTCTCTTTTTCTCTATCTCTCTTTTTCTCAGTCTCTCTTTTTCCCTCTCTCTCTTCTCTCTCTTCTCTCTCCCTCTCTCTCTTTTTCTCTCTCTCTCTTTCTCTCTCTTTCTCTCTTTCTATCTCTCTTTTTCTCTTTCTTTTTCTCAGTCTCTTTTTTCCCTCTCTCTCTGTCTCCCTCTCTCTCTCTCCCCTCTCTCTTTCTCTCCCTCTCTCTCTCTTCCTCTTTCTCTCTTTCTCTCTGTTTTTCTCTGTCTCTCTTTCTCTCTTTCTCTCTCTTTTTCTCTTTCTCTCTTTCTCTCTCCCTCTTTCTCTCTCCCTCTTTGTCTCTCTCTTTTTTTCTTTATCTCTCTTTTTCTCTTCCCCCTCTCTCTCTCTCTCCTCTCTCTCCCTCTCTTTTTCTCTCTCTTTCTCTTTTTCTCTCTCTCTTTCTCTCTCTCTCTTTCTCTCTCTCTCTCCTCTCTTTCTCTTTTTCTCAGTCTCTCTTTTTCCCTCTCTCTTCTCTCTCTCTTTTTCTCAGTCTCTCTTTTTCCCTCTCTCTCTTCTCTCTCTCTCTTTCTCTCCTCTCTTTCTTTCTCTCTCTTTCTCTCTCTTTCTCTTTTTTTCTCTCTCTTTTTCTCAGTCTCTCTTTTTCTCTTTTCCCTCTCTCTCTCCTCTCTCTCTTCTCTCTCTTCTCTCTCCTCTCTCTTCTCTCTCTCTTCTCTTTTCTCTCTCTTTTCTCTCTATCTTTTCTCTATCTTCTCTCTCTTCTTTCTCTCTCTCAGACCTGGCAATGATCAGCTGATGCGGTCACCTGATAGCATCAGCTGACACTATAAGTCGAGCGGTGAGGCCGGCTTTTTACCGCCTGGCCGGCTAAACTATCAGCTGATGCTGTCGGACAGGAGTCTGCACAGAAGTGTGTCGTTTTTGGGGGGGTTTTTGCACTGGTGCATCAGCTGATTGTATAAAAGCCGTTTATACAATCAGCTGCTGTGTCATGTGATTCAGGCCCTTGAACCTGACACATCATCTGATCGCTTTGCCTTCCAGCAAACCGATCAGATGATATTGGATCCGGATTGGACGGCGCGGGACCCTTGACCCAGGATTACTGTGGAGGGGCGTTCTTTATTTCAATAAAGATGGAGTCACTAATTGTTTTGTGTTTTATTTCTAATAAAAATATTTTCTGTGTTTTTTTTTATCTGTACTAGAAATTCATGGTGGCCATGTCTAATATTGGCTCTGACACCATGAATTTCGGGCTTAGAGCCAGTTGATAATTTACAGCTAGCCCTAACCCCATTATTACCCAGCGAGCCACCCGTCACCAGGGCAGCTGGAAGAGTTGGATACAGCGCCAGAAGATGGCGCTTCTATGAAAGCGCCATTTTCTGGGGCAGCTGCGGACTGCAATTCGCAGCAGGGGTGCCCAGAAAGCTTGGGCACCCTGCGCTGCGGATTCCAATCCCCAGCTGCCTAGTTGTACCTGGCTGGACACAAAAATTGGGCGAAGCCCACGTCATTTTTATTTTTAATTATTTCATGAAATTCATGAAATAATTAAAAAAAAAGGGCTTCCCTATATTTTTGGTTCCCAGCCGGGTACAAATAGGCAGCTGGGGGTTGGGGGCAGCCCGTAGCTGCCTGCTGTACGAAGCACACGTCATTTTTTGGGGGGGCAAAAAAGTCCTGCATACAGTCCTGGATGGAGTATGCTGAGCCTTGTAGTTTTGCAGCTGCTGTCTGCTGTCTGTCTGTATGGAGAGCAGACAGCAGCTGCAAAACTACAAGGCTCAGCATGCTCCATTCACTAGTGTATGCAGGTGAGCAGACAGCAGCTGCAGAACGACAAGGCTCAGCATGCTCCATTCACTAGTGTATGCAGGAGAGCAGACAGCAGCTGCAGAACTACAAAGCTCAGCATACTCTATCCAGGACTGTATGCAAGAGTCTTTTGCCTCCCAAAAAAATGACGTGGGCTTCGCCATATTTTTGTATGCTAGCCAGGTACAGCAGGCAGGTACGGCTGCTCCCAACCCCTAGCTGCCTATTTGTACCCGGTTGGGAACTAAAAAAATAGGGAAGCCCTTTTTTTAATTATTTCACGAATTTCATGAAATAATAAAAAAAAAAATCGACATAGGCTTCACCCTAATTTTGTGCCCAGCCAGGTACAACAAAGCAGCTGTGGATTGGAATCCACAGCACAGGTTGGCCCGAGCTTTCTGGGCCCCTCTGCTGTGAATTGCAGTCCGCAGCCGCCCCAGAAAATGGCGCTTTCATAGAAGCGCCATCATCTGGCGCTGTATCCAACTCTTCCAGCAGCCCTGAAGCTGGGTGGCTTGATGGGTGATAATGAGTTAATACTAGATTTGTTTTACTAGCTAGTATTAAGCCAGAGATTCTTAATGTCAGGCAAATTTTACCCGGCCATTAAGAATCTACAATAAAGGGTTAAAAAAAAAGACACAACAGAGAAAAAAAATACTTTAATAGAAATAAATACACAGACACATTAGAGACGCCATAGTTTATTACTCCCTGTCAGCCCTCCACGATCATGCTCTTTTGTCTTCTTTCTCCTTCAACCCATGCAGCTCTGCTACATCAGACAGTACTGCATGGGAGGAAGACACTTCTGCTCCCGTGCAGTCTATTCACTCAGTGAGTGAGCAGAAGCTGCGGGCTGTAAGCGGTGATGTCACCGCTGACAGGCGGGTTACCATAGCAACGGTGCTCCGATCACGTGATTCCCGATGCCGCAATTCACCGGCTGTGGCATCTAGTCCTTGCATGTGGGCTGACTCTGTAAAGAGCGCCCACATGCATGGATGGGGAAGCCGACCATGTGCCAGAGCATTTCGCCGGTACACGGAGAGTCTGGAACGATCACCGCGTACCGGAGAGATGCCCTGACAGGACCTAGCATGACGTCTAGCCACGTGACCAGTCTGTAGCCAATGAGATAATAGACACGTGACTGGTCACATGCTATTTTGACGTCATGATAGGTCCTATCATCAGTGCTGGTTACCGGGAGGAAGTAGTGATTATCGGAAGGAAAAGCGGCGGGAGACAAAGTGCAGGACGCGTCGCGGGGACCTGTAAGTGTTATGGCAATGTTTATTAACTGTATGTGTATATGTATAATGTGTTTTTATGTGTTTGTGTTTGCCTCCCATTGTTTTCAATGGGGTTTGGGTGGTTCGTCGTACCGAACTCGAACGCTAGGGGGGTGGCTCATCTCTACTTAGCAAGCCTTTGCAGGTGTTTTGTGGTAATTAGTCTAATTTTCTGAGATAATGACTTTCGGGTTTTCATTGGCTGTAAGTGATAATCATCAACATTAACACCCATATCCTCAAGGCCAGTGCGTAAAACAGGACAGAATTGACACTGCTAGGGCTCCATCGCTATTTAACTCTTTTATAACTGGGCTATTTTATTTTTTTTATTTTTCGTTTTTTCTTCTCATTGTTCCAGCTAACTTTTTTATTTTTCCATCCCCACAGCAGGACATGAGTCCTGCTATGTATAGCAAAAATGATAAATGATAGTCTCCTATGAGCGCCAGCTAAACGTTGGCTTTCACAGGAGAACTGTCATGACAAGCACGGGGGGTCTTCAGGAGACTTTTGGCTGTCATGGCAACCCAGCAGAATGATGCAGCCCCCCTGACGGAGCATGATAAATGCCGCTAAGATTTTAACAGCCACCCCACCCATCACTGTTGGAGGCAGATGATGGTTGAATAACACAGCCATCATCCGTTAGGATGGATGGCGGCAGGAAACATTTAAGGGCATGTTCCCACCTGCTTGTTTTCCATCTTTTAACACTAAAGGTGTTTTTATCTGGGTCACAGGGCCCTCTATGGTCTGGGTGCGATTATACCGCTGCTGCCTGTTATTAGCTGCAGCGATTAGGTGACTTGAACAGTGAGTCAGCAGTTGTTTCCAATGACAAA
Organism: Anomaloglossus baeobatrachus; assembly: GCF_048569485.1. Lineage (NCBI taxonomy): Eukaryota > Metazoa > Chordata > Amphibia > Anura > Aromobatidae > Anomaloglossus > Anomaloglossus baeobatrachus. The sequence goes on along the minus strand of NC_134357.1, from coordinate 51,681,142 downwards.
TGGAACATCAGCATTATCGGTATCAGCATAGACCACATAGTGGTTTGTGCTTAATTCATCAAGGTCAAACAAACTGATGGCACTCCCAACATGCAGTCTGAACAGGTGCAAAACTGAACATGACATATAATAACAAAAAAGATAGTTGCATGTTTTTGTTCTTACATTCATTGTTTGCATGCTTTTGCATTTCAGAGTACAACTGTCTTTTTTTGTTATTATATGTTACATAGTTACATAGTTACTTAGGTTGAAAAAAAGACCTAGGTCCATCTAGTTCAACCTTCCTCCACCAGTTCTACATTTGGTGACTAAAGGCTACTTTACATGCTGCGACATCGCTAGCGATCTCATTAGCGATGTGAAATTCTAGATCGCAAGTGCGACCTGTCGAGATCGCACATGCGTAAAATGACCTATGTAGGATCTCGAAAGATCGCACTTGCGCTCTAGAATTTCACATCGCTAATGAGATCACTAGCGATGTCGCAGCATGTAAAGTAGCCTTAAGTCATTTATAACCAACAATGTTTTGTGTACTGAGGAAATCATCCAGCCCTTTTTTAAAAGCTGTTATAGTGTCTGCCATTACTACCTCTTGTGGTCGGCATTCCACAGTCTGACTGCTCCAACTGTAAAGAACCCTTTCCTATTTAGCTGCCGGAATCGCTTTTCTTCCACTCGCAGTGAGTGCCCGCTGGTCCTTAGCATTGTCTTTGGAAGGAATAAGTCATGTGGCAGTCCTTTATATTGACCAGACTCGTACATATAAATGAGATCTCCTCTGAGACGTCTTTTTTCTAAGCTAAACATATCTAGCTTTTTCAACCTGTCATCATATGGGAGGCCTCCATTCCTTGTAATAGTCTAGTTGCCCGCCTTTGAACTGACTCTAACTTCTGAATGTCCTTTTTAAAATGTGGAGCCCAAAACTGGATCCCATATTCCAGATGTGGCCTTTCAAGTGATTTATAGAGGGGTAACAATACGTTGGGATCACGGGATCTAATCTCTCTTTTTATACACCCTAAAATCTTGTTTGCTTTAGCAGCTGCTGCCTGACATTGAGTGCTGCTGCTCAGCTTATTTGTAATGAGAATACCCAAGTCCTTCTCATGTTCTATAGTCCCGAGTTTAGTTCCATTTAATGTATACGCAGCTATAGGATTATTCCGTCCTAGGTGCATTACTTTACATTTATCAACATTAAATTTAATTTGTCAAGTATCTGCCCATTCTGACATCTTATCCAGATCTTTTTGTAATATTGTACTATCAAGGTCAGTTTTTAATATCCTACATAGTTTGGTGTCATCAGAAAAGACTGACACTGTACTATCAATCCCATCCACAAGGTCATTAATAAAGAGATTAAAAATAATTGGTCCTAGCACAGATCCCTGCGGTCCCCCACTGCTGACTGTAGCCCATTTAGAGAATGTACCATTTATGACTACTCTTTGTTTCCTATCTTTTAGCCAATTCCTTACCCAGTTGCATATAGTTTCCCCTAGTCCCTGCTTCTGGAGCTTTAGTATAAGGCTATTATATGGTACAGTATCAAATGCCTTTGCAAAGCCCAAATAAATAACACCAGCTGCATAACCAATATCCAGATTTGCACTTACCCCCTCATAGAACCCCAACAGGTTGGTTAGACACGACTTATCTTTCGTGAATCCATGCTGTTTGTCAGTTATTATATTATTTTCTGCAATATATTTTTGCATGTCATCTCTTAAAATGCCCTCAAAAACTTTGCATACTACTGATGTCAGGCTTACTGGACGGTAGTTGCCTGGACCTACCCTCTTACCTTTCTTAAATATCGGTACCACATCAGCAATCCTCCAATCCTGAGGCACCAACCCTGTTACAAGCGAGTCTAAAAAGATGAGATACAGCGGTCTGTCGGTTACGGAGCTCAATTCCCTCAATATTCGTGGATGAATGCCATCTGGCCCTGGGGATTTGTCAATGTTTAATTTACTCAGACGTAGGCGTACTTCTTCTTGTGTTAAATTAATTATATCGGGTGGTGAACTTTGATTTTTCACTTGTTGAATGATCCCTGGTACAGTCAGTTCTTTGGTGCACACAGATGAGAAATGCCTATTTAATATCTCAGTCTTATGTTTGTCCTTTATAACTAATGTCATGTTCGGGTTTGCACCAATTTACACTGCATGTTGGGAGTGCCATCAGTTTTTTAGTCTAGATTATGTAGTCATGTCCTGTCACTGTGCAACCCTCCCCCATTAGCCACAGGTGATTTTATGCTCTAGTACAGAGGTCGGGAACCTAAAGCGTGCTTTACACGCTACGATATATCTAACGAGATGTCGGCGGGGTCACGTCGTAAGTGACGCACATCTGGCATCGTTAGTGATATCGTAACGTGTGACAGCTATGAACGAGCAGAAATACTCACCTTCTCGTTCATCGTTGACACGTCGCTCATTTTCTAAAAATCGAATGTCCGGTTGTTCAATGTTCCCGTGTGACACCCCGGGAACGATGAACTGCAGCTTACCTGCGCCCGCCGGCAATGCTGAAGGAACGAGTTGGGCGGGATGTTTACGTCCCGCTCGTCTCCGCCCCTCCGCTTCTATTGGCCGGTCGCTGTGTGACGTCACTGTGACGCTGAACGCCCCTCTCCCTTCAGGAAGTGGATGTTGGCCGCCCACAGCGAGGTCGTTTGGAAAGTAAGTGCGTGTGACGGGGGGTTACAACATTGTGCGACACGGGCAAGAAATTGCTCGTGCCACACAAATGATGGGGCGGGTGCGATCGCAAATTCGATCGCACGAGAAATTGTAATGTGTAAAGCAGGCTTATGGGTCGCGAGCCAGATGTGGCTTTTTTGATGGCTGGATCTGGCTCACTGACAAATCTTCCGGTTTGTGAGACGCACTTTTTTTCCTTCAAAACTGGGGGAAAAATGGGGATGCGTCTTACAAACCGCATATGGCTTACCGGGTTGGCAGTGGTGGCGCAGAGTTGTCGATACTGAGGGCTTGTGGGGTGTCATGGTGGCAGGCACGATTGATCTGTGGGCTGCTTTGATTCTCCCGCAGCTGACCAGATTGACTTCAAGAAATGACCATAGCGCGTGTGCAGATCGACGCGATGGACTTCAATACAATGGCCGTGGAGGTGGCAAGTGCGCAGATGGGACTCTGTGGCCATTTTCTTGAAGTCCATTGCGTCAATCTGCGCACGCGCCATGGTCATTTTCGTGCAGTCCATCGCGTCGATCTGCACCCGTGCCACAGTCCTTTTCTGGAATTCGATCTGTGGGAGAACAAAGTAGTCCGCCGGTAGATCAATGGCGCCCACCACCGTGACAGCCCATGAGCCTGCAGCAGTAGCGCCAACCCTCCGCACATTAACCCTCTTCAGCAATGACACCCCCTCCTCTGTGCCCCCAGTATCACCTATCTTGCCTCCTGGGACCTCCCGAGCCGCTCCACCACCGCCACTCCCCCCTGCGGAGCATGGCTCTCACGGAATTACGTTTTAAAATATGTGGCGTTCATGGCTGTCTCAGCAAAAAAGGTTCCCGACCCCTGTTCTAGTAGGAGCTTCCTACAAGCCCATACACATGGACGTTTTTAACCCAAAGAGAGGCGTTAGAGTAGGTACCCAGTATATGAGATATGCCTTGACGTGGCTACTGGGCAGATATAGAAATGGCCATTTTTGTATGCTAAATATCTCAATTTTCCTAGATTTCCTTAAGCAGTAATGAATGTCTATGTTCTTATATTCATGATTTGCATGCAATAGTATTTCTAATTGCAACTGTCTTTTTTTGTTAATCCATCAAGGTGACAGCAGGTGAGAATTGCACATTTTGTTATTCTCACAGAATCCAAGCTGGAAGGATTGGTGGTGTTGTTGGGGAATTTAACACTATCTGCCAGGTTTTCCCCTGACTACAGCTGATCACTGGGGGCCCTTCTTTGATCAGCTTAATTTGCAGAGACCCTTAGAACAAAAAGTGAATGTGAAAACATTATCGCTTGTTAGGTTTCAGTCCTGCAGTCGTCCATGAACAGAACAGAAACAACAAACATTTCATAACTTCTCTATAAAATGTTCAAATGTTCCATTTGTAGATTCAGTGGAGTCATCTGCTGCCTGTGATAAATGATTGTTATGCATTGTCTCAATACATTAATCTTACAGTGCATATATATTTAGAAGCAGCAGAAAGGGAATATGGCTATTTATCACTGATGTAAAAGCTAAAAAAAGACACGTCATTGTGACTTTACTATACATTACATTATGGTCTATCATATTTCACACTTGTGAGCCAAAGACCGTGACATAGAAACATGCTGCACCCAGACACTACTTGCAATATATATATATATATATATATATATATATATATATATATATATATATCTACTAGCTGTACTACCCGCCCGGGTTAATAACTGCTGTTAACAAAATAGAATGTATTAACAAAAATGTATTCTGCACACAAACACCACAAAACAAAAAGATAGAAATGTAATTATTAAATTGTTGCCTATATTCACCAATCAGAGCTCAGATTAATTAACTGTAGCAAAATAGAAGCTAAGCTGTGATTGGTTGCTATTGGCAGCCTCATAAATCTCCCGGCAACAGAAAGCCCTCCCCCTGACAGTATATATTAGCTCACACATACACATATAGACAGGTCATGTGACTGACAGCTGCCGTATTTCCTATGTGGTACATTTGTTGTTCTTGTAGTTTGGCTGCTTATTAATCAGATTTTTATTTTTGAAGGATAATACCAGACTTGTGTGTGTTTTAGGGTGATTATGTGGCGAGGTTGGTGTATGTGTGGTGAGATGTGTGCTGAGGGTGGTATATGTGTTCAAGTACGTGATAGTGTGTGGCGCATTTTGTGTGTGTGTTCATATCCCCGAGTGTGGTGAGTATCCCATGTTAGGGCCCCACCTTAGCAACTGTACGGTATATACTCTTTGGCGCCATCGCTCTCATTCTTTAAGTCCCCCTTGTTCACATCTGACAGCTGTCAATTTGCCCCCAACACTTTTCGTTTCACTTTTTCTTCATTAAGTAGATAGGGGCAAAATTGATTGGTAAATTGGAACGCGCGGGGTTAAAATTTTGCCTCACAACATAGCACCCGGCGCTGCCCGGGATAGTAACAGTCTCTCTGTTTCTCTCCCATTCTCTGTCAGTCTCCCCCTCTGTATATATCTCTCTCTCTATCTCTTTGTCTGTCTGTCTCTTTCCCTGTCTGTCTCTGACTGTCTCTGTCTATTTCCCTGTCTGTCTATCTATCTCTTTCCCTGTTTGTATATCTATCTTTGTCACTTTCCCTGTCTGTCTCTTTCCCTGTCTGTCTCTTTCCCTCTCTTTCCCTGTCTGTCTCTTTCCCTGTGTCTGTCTCTTTCCCACTCTTTCTCTGTCTGTCTCTTTCCCTGTCTGTCTTTTTGTCTGTCTCTTTACCTGTCTGTCTCTTAACCTGTCTCTCTCTTTCCCTCTCTTTCCTTGTCTGTCTCTTTCCCTGTCAGTCTGTCTCTTTGTCTGTGTCTGTCTCTTTGTGTCTGTCTCTTACCCTGTCTATGTCTGTTTCTTAGCCTGTCTGTGTCTGCCTCTTTCCCTGTCTGTGTCTGTCTCTTTCCCTGGCTGCATTGTGACACGCCAACATTCCACATAAGGGCGTGGCTGCGCATTCTTCTGAAGTTCTGGCTGCACTGTGGCTCCCAGCTCCATTCGCTTTAATGGAGGCAGGTTTTTTGGTGAATAACTGTAACGCACGGGGTTAAAATTTCCCCTCAAAACATAGCCTATGACGCTAATACACACATTCAGCTTTATATTATATATATATATATATATATATATATATATTGCTGCCAAATATTGCAGAATTCTGATTGATCTACAAAGCTTTGTCTCTTTCTGACCTGCACATTCAACATCTTGACAACCCTTACCTTCGTATTACAATAGACTAATTAATTAGAGCATAGTCTGTATCCAAATAGTTTAGGGGCGTTGGGTACAACCACTGTGCTGCATAGACCCATCCCTATGGATTACCTTCATCTCCCAAAGCGTCAAACATAGAAATATGTAAAGAATATCACAAAAGTGAGTACACCCCTCCCATTTTTGGAAAATATGTTATATTATCTGTTCATGGGACAACACTGAAGATATGACACTTTGATACAGTAGTCAGTGTGCAGCTTGTATAACAGTGTAAATTTGGTGAGATATAAATAACTGCATACACAGCCATTAATGTCTAAACTTCTGGCAACAAAAGTGAGCACACCCCTAAGGAAAAGTGGCCAAATTGTGCCTAAGGTATCACTACTTTGTATGGCCACCATTTTTTTAAGCACTACTTTAACTCTCTTGGGCATGGTGTTCACTAGAGCTTCACAGGAGCCGCTGGATCCTCTTCCATCCTCTATGACGATATCATGAAGCTGGTGGATGTTAGAGACCTTGCGCTCCTCCATCTTCTGTTTGAGGTATATTCCACAGATGCTCAATAGGGATTAGGTCTGGAGATGGTTGGCCAGTCCAACACCTTTACCTACAGATTCTTTAGTAAGGCAGTGGTCATCTTAGAGGTGTGCTTGGGGTCGTTATCATGTTGGAATACTACCCTGCGGCCCAGTTTCTGAAGGGAGGGGATCATGCTCTACTTCAGTATGTACATGTTGGCATTCACGGTTTCCTCAATGAACTGTAGCTCCCCACAGCCGGCAGCACAAATGCAGCCCCAAACCATGACACTCCCACCACCATGCTTGATTCTAGGCAGGACACACTTGTCTTTGAACTCCTCATCATGTTGCCGCCACACATGCTTTTTCTCCTTTGTCTGCTTGTCTTCAGCAAAATGTTTGTAGGTTTTCTTGTGCAACATCTTTAGAAGAGGCTTCCTCTAGGACTACAAGCATGCAGATCAATTTAATGCGGTGTGCAGCATATCCTCCACCTCTTTAACCTCTGCAGCAATGTTGGCAGCAATCATTTTAAAAAGACAACCTCTGGATATGACGTTGAGCACGTGCACTCAACTTCTTTGGTCGACCATGGGGAGGCCTGTTCTGAGTGGAACTTGTCTGGTTAAACCTCTGTATGTTCTTGGCCACCGTGCTACAGCTCAGTTTCAGGATGTTGACAATCTTCACCAGAATTGGTGCATCTAATGTGATGTGTCTGTTCTGTCCTCCTTACACGGGCCCTGGGGCGTGTAAAGTTTGGCAGGCAGCTAAACCTTTATCAACTATAGCAATAAGGAGACTGTTGCTTGAAGGAAGCCTGCATTTATTGAACATTAGTAGATGTAGGGTTTTTTTGTGTGAAACTGGAACAATAAGATATATTATACATGTGTTGATTGTACATAACAGGGAACATACATACAAAAGCGTGACAATATACATAGAAATGTACAAGCAGCTTGAATTAAACTAGTAGATGCAGCTATCTAAGCATGGTAAGAATCCAGATCTTCAGATGGCAACAAAACATAAATTTCCTTAAAAGCAATGCTATCACACAGGGGATGAAATGGAGAATATCCTCAGTATGTGAGTCATCAGAAAATGGAGGTTTCCTACCCAGAATGCACCGCAAAGGGGAGGAGAAAAGAAGCATGAAATACAAGGCTGGTGCTGCTAAAGTTTGGTCACTCGAAGGAGCTATAGTACAAACTAGTAAAAGAAACATTAGTTTACAGAAAAGCAGAATAATAAATAAACATAGTAAATGCATATGGCAGAACAATATCACTTCTGGGGCAGCTGCTGTCTGGAATTTTTAGGCTGAGAAGGACCCAATAACCATAGACCTTCCCAGTCTCAGAATATCAGCCCACAGCTGTCTGCTTTATCTTGGTTGGTTCTCAAAAATAGGAGGAACCCCATGCCATTTTTTTTAAATTATTTAATGAGTTAAGCAATGCTAAACACCCTTTAGTGCTACATCAAAGGCACTAAAGGGTGCAAGTATATATTATCCAGGGGGCTGGGATATTATATAGCTGCTATCAGCCTCCTGCTGTCTGCTTTACCTTTGTTGGTTATTAAGAATAAGGGGGGGGGGGCACATGTTGGTTTTTTTCATGTATTTATTTGGGTAGATAGTAGTGTTGAGCGGACCCGAACTGTGAAAATCCGGATCCGCGCGGTTTCAGCGTCCGATCCGGATCCGACCTGCACCCGTGAATCCGGCTGCACGATCCGGATTCGGCAAAATTCTCTCTCTTCTCTCTCTTCAATCTCTCTCTCTCTTCTCTCTCTTCTCTCTTCTCTCTCTCTTCTCTCTCTCTCTCTTCTCTCTCTTCTCTCTTCTCTTCTCTCTCCTCTCTCTTCTCTCTCTCTTTTCTCTCTCTCTCTCTTCTCTCTCTCTCTTCTCTCTCTCTCTTCTCTCTCTTCTCTCTCTCTCTCTTCTCTCTCTCTCTCTTCTCTCTCTCTCTTCTCTCTCTCTTCTCTCTCTTTCTCCTCTCTCTCTTATCTCTCTCCCGGATTCCGCTCCCCATTGACATATATGGGGCCGGATTCCGGATCGGATCCGGACTTCTTTGTCAACCCGCCGCGGATCCGCTGGACCCGGATTATTAGCAATCCGCTCAACTCTAGTAAATAGCTGTACAATAAAGCTATCTATGAAAAATCACTAACGTTTCAATGAGTCCTAAATGTTTCTCTCATATATCATTTATTGCATGACTGAAAGAGTTGCACCATTGCAGTGAGGTGTGACATTGCTAGTGATATATACAGACAATTTGCATGTCATTACAATTGTGTTCTCACCTTTTGTATGTTTTTCATCCCACAGGTCTGAACACGGAAATCATCAAGTGTTTACACATTATATAAGCGAAGTAATTGACAGAGCGGGTTACGTAACAGCAATTAAATTGCAAAATGTGGGTAAATGAATATGGAATCTGCCAGCTACAAACATTCAAGCAAACATTTTCTGGCTTTAGAAAAAGTCACAATGTGATAGTTTGCTGGCTCTGGAAACATCTACATGTGCAAACAATTGAGCTGTTCTGTGTCCACATAAAGCAAAGATTTAACTGTCATATAAACTATTTTTATTTATAGGAAAAGCTGTTGACCGAGTATCAACAATTTGCCACTGGGGTGGTACATACCGAAACACAAACCTTAATTCTTTACTATAAATATAAAAAAAATGATAAATATATCAAATGCATCTGAAGACTTGTGAAGAAAAACATATCGTAGAATTAACTTAACGGTGAAAAAGTCCAGCATTTTCCAGATATGACCTCATATTACAAGTCAACGCAATCACCGCACAGCCACATAGAAATGTACCCCCCAAAAAAATGTTTATAAGGCGACATTCACACCATAAGTATTTAGTGACTTTTTGATGTTGCAGATTTTATGCATTTCCGCACCTATTAGGTAACTTGTTTGCTGCTGTTTTGTCTCTGATGCCTCCTGTAATTGGCTTTGACAAAACAGTCATTTGTGAATTATATGTGTTTTCAGTGCACTTCCATGGGGAAAATGCACTAAAAACGTATATGTATGTCACAACATGGATTTAGGGAAGGTCCGGTGTGAAGTAAAACACACAACTTACAGGGCTTTTACCAAAACAAACAAGGGGTATACTGGGGGACCCAATAATAATGGTGTGCCCTGTTGCTAATGAGAGGGAAGATGGACACCTCCTCCACTTACCTGCCACTGTACCCTGCACTCCTAGCCAGTCCCTATAAAGATTCCTCACCTGTTGCCAAGCAGAAACCTGAAGCCCTAAGGGACCCTGCAGTTAGCCCTGGCTAGTGAGTGGGGAGGTAAAGATCACTAGTCCCATTGCTGCATTAAAACAACACACCAAGGGAAGGTAAGATAGACGGGGGAAAACAACAAAGTATCTCCAACAAGTAGACTGCAGTCAGGCACCAGGATTGCAGCCAACATCGCTACCAATAGCAAGAACCCCAGTAGCTCCTTGCACCTCCAGGCCCAGAGCCCAAACGACAAAGAGAATAACCAGCACCCTCTGCTGGAAGCAGAGGTTATATAATGGGACTGGGAGTAGTCCTAAATTAGAAACACCTGATCAGGAGTCAGAAGCTGCTGGCAAGGAAAACTGACATTAACCCTTACCACACCCAAAGAAAGGAAACACATTAAATATGTAGAGTCCCAGATGACAATGAGATACTCTAGTGCTGATCCTGTCACTATTTTCAAAATACACAGAGACGGCCGTGACAGTATGTTTTCATCTGTGGATTTTCCACATCTAATGCAATTCTATAAGGACAATCGGCACATAAAACTCAGCGCACGCTTGACGTGAATTTGAAAAACGCACTATGGCTCGGTTTACACTGCGTAAAAAATAAAGCATAGTCTGCAAGAGATTTTTCTAAGGGTACCGTTCCACTTGCATATGACTCATGTGAGTCTCGCATCGGTATGACGCTCTCCGGACACGAGCGTGCAGCTGCATAGAAATACATGCAGCCGACCCGCTCTCGTCAGGAGAGTGTGCGACCGTGCTGGGTGATACCGATGCGAGACTCGCACAAGTCATATGCAAGTGGAACCGTACCCGATATCCCATCCATTTTGCTAAGACGCTTAACCTAAAACTGGACTGCACCTCTGTATTTTTATGAAGACAGACAGAGGCATGTGTATTGGATGACGTGGTAAAACCAACCTTCAAGGGGAGAATTAGTCCAAAATATGGCACCGTATGGAGGTACAATATGGCAGGACACTAAAGCCCCAATTCATCATTTGCATTTTTTTTAAAGTCACTTTTTTTGTCTTGTAATATAATAAATATAATAAATATGGTGCATGCGGTTCATGATACAGTAAAAAATCGTCCTTACTTTTTTGTGATTATTTTTTTAGCCCACATTTTGCAAAAAGGAGTGAAAATCACACCAAAGTTTATTGGGGGAAAGGTATTACTCCAAGGGTGGACTGGAGTACAGTCACAAATGATGAATGAGGCAAAAGCACCTGGAAACCGTGAACTCCTCCCAACGTACGTAACGTAAAAAAAACAAAAAAACAAACAGGCAAACACATAAAATAGACTTTAATAAAGGTGCAAAGAGAAAGATGAATATGGCACAAACCAAAATAAACTAAAACCTCAACGACAAATTAAAAGGCGGAAATACAATAAAAAAAATTGAGCCCTTTAGTGTGTACAACTCTGTAGTACAAAGTTGTAGGGACTCTATGTCCCTTTGTATAATCTCTGTATACTCTGTATAGTCAATATATACTCTGTATAGTCTCTATACACAACTCTACTGTGTTCATGGGGCCAAATACTTGTTCTTGCTGCCTGAAAAATGTGTCTGCTACAGGCACCGGACACCAAACACACATACAGTACATACCAACATTCCCTAAGAAGAGAACAACCATCTTTAAGTGTTAGTAATTGCAAATCCTTTAATTATATTTTATTTTTTCACTGCAGTATTGCTGGTCAGACCAGGCAAGCATGTGTTACAGTAGATGCTGGCCATAATTAGAATGGTCGTCTAGTCCTGGCTGTGTCTTTGCACTAACAGCTCCTTAGTATCTATGTGAAAACAAACTACAAATGGGCCAGTGTAGTCTGATCCTGTTGTCATTTCATATTCCATCTGCCCCCGACTTCTTGCCAACTTGCTAAACTTACATTAGCAAAAAGTGAAGGACAGATAGAAGGCAGTACAACTGCAGATGAGACTACACAAGGTCTATTTGTAAAATACATAAGATCCAACACTTATCAAAAAGCACAGATGTGTGAATCCCACCGGGGATATCACACACTGTGCAGAGCTACTCAGATAGCAATATAAAACAGGAGGAAAATGAGTAACTTGCTTCAAAAAATATGTATTTTATTTTCATTTCACATTTCATGTGCTTAATTTTAGTGATAATTTTGTTAAATAAGTACAAAATACATATAACCGTATCTAGATCAATAAATAACAACAATTTAAATGGCCGAGAGGAAGGGTGTTAAAAAAGGGGCACAAATTAATCCTGCCAATCTCAAAATGTATAATACATATCAATAACATGAAAAATTATTTTACATGAAGATATCCACGTGTTCCTACGTTAGAAGAGTAATTACACCACATGCAAAAGAATAAAGAGCAATTTCCCCACTGAGGATTGTGCGAAGAGCTCAATATATCCATTGCACATACTACCACCCACATTGATCAGTCAAGATCAGAATGTCCTGGTTAATATAACCCATTCAAAAAGCAAGATCAGTCGGTGGAGCAGTGTCAGCAGGTGCCGAAGCAGAGCCCATGCACAGCTTACTAAAAAGGGACTCAAAGGCCCAAATTCTCACCAGCAAGGGTTGTCAATATGTCAGAAAATAGACGTGTATAACTATATCAAAGGAGGTTGCGCATGACGCTCCGATCAAAGACTGCACAACATACTGACCAACCGGGTTATAGGAGGGTGTGCATGGTAGTTACCCAGTCTTGGTACAGCAATGTTAATACAAATCCAAAAGAGAGCAACCGCACACCTCATTAAGGGGGTCCCAATATTAGATTATATTAGTGGTGCAGACAGTCATGCAGAGGTCCCACCCGCATCATACACAGAACGCTGCACTGATAGTCACCACATACACCTATCTCCAGACGTCAGTATGCTATAAGAATCATGTGCCTGGGACTCAATGCAGCAATACTGAGTACATGCAGGAGAGGACCCACTACATACCGTACAAGGCTGGTGTAGCGCAGGGAACACAACGGCAGGCAGGAAGAAGAGATGAGGAGGGGAATACACCCCGAAACAGACTCCAACATACGTTTCACGAGGAAATATAATGTAACCACGCTTCGTCAGGGAGTGATTTGTCCCAGTAACCGGCAGGATTAAGTAGCCGGAAAGCAGCCCGTAATCAGCTGTATAGAGTGAATGGATTATCAACGGCGCATGCGCGCGCGGCGCTCCCAGATCCCAGAAACCTCACCGGCCGTCATGGAGACGGCGCATGCGCGAGAGCAGAGACGCGTCGCCATAGCTCCCGAGCATGCGCCGACGCCAATCAGAGACGATCAGGAGGAGAACGGGCCGGAGGCACAGCACACGCACGCGCACCATCCATAGCAGGTATGACAGGATACACATGAGTACATTGTTTAGATATACCCCATCTATATAAACACTACCGACGATATAAATGATCAATAACCATGACATACAAAAATACAATATAACATCATAAATATTAAGTACAAATCTTGAATCCATGTCAGTAGTAGGTACGTCAGTAGTTCATTCCAGTATATCCAATGTATATGATATTAAGCCAGTTCGGATGGACGACAGACAGATCCGAGCTGCTTAGGGGGGACATATGAAAGAAGGACAAAAGACCAATAAATATCACAGAAACAAATAAATAACGTTAAAAACATTAATCCTTCAAACCCTTAAAGGGAGAAATCCCAAAGGGGGGATGTCATAAAAAAGAGGCAAAACTCAGAGCCTCATTAAGGCCCGAGGGGGTGACTGTACCCAACGTCACCATCCATCTTGTCTCGCGTTGGGCAAGTCTTTTCTTGATATTGCCACCTCTGATACCACCATGAACCACCTCAATTCCACGCACAGATAAAGATTTTGAATCACATCCGTGGTGGATCTTGAAGTGGCGTGGAATGGTCTTCAGAGAGGCAACATCCTCCACGGTCCGAGCCGCAGCAATGTCCCTGACATGTTCGCGGACGCGGATACGTAGCTCACGCGAGGTCAGGCCAATGTAAATCAGTGGACACCCACAAACAGCATAATATATGACGTTTGAGGTGCCACATGACACATAATCCCTGATCTGAAACTCGCGCGTCCCGTCCGCTGATGAAAATACTGAACTCCGCAGGACATTGCTGCAGGCCAGGCAGTGGCCACATGGAAAGCAGCCCACACGAGGATTCCTCGAACCCAAAAAAACCAGATACTGGCGGAACATAGTGACTTTTAACAAGTATATCACGAAGATTGGCCGATCTTCTGGCCGTCATCATGGGGTGATCTGAGAGCGAGCCCTTCAAAAGCGGGTCAGTACTCAGAATGGGCCAGTGGCGGTTCAGGATGGCTCTAATGTTATGCCATTCATGGTTAAAGGTAGTAATAAACCTGGCCACTGAACCATCTGATACATCTTTGTGTCTCGCCACGAGAAGCTGGGATCTCGGAGTGTTTTTAGCCCTAAGATAACCCCTCTTAATACTGCGATTGCTATACCCCCTTTCTCGGAAGCGTGACATGAGGTCGGCAGCCTGTTCCTCAAATTTCTGGTCCGAAGAACAAATTCTTCTCATTCTCAGGAACTGTCCAGTAGGGACAGCGCGAATAGTAGACATGTTGTGGGCAGACGAGGCATGAAGTAAGGCATTAACAGAGGTTGATTTCCGAAAAACATCAGTTTGGATGAAGTTACCCTCATCAACCGTAATAAGTATATCCAGAAAATCAATGCCACGAGGGCGACCAGGCCGTATCCCATGTGCAGTGTTGGATGAGGTACATAGATGACCTGTTGATTTTTTGGCAGGGTACGGCGGAGCAGCTTGAGTCCTTTGTGGGTAGACTCGGCGTGAATGGATTTAACATCAAATTGACATATAAATATCATAAAACCTGCATTGATTTTCTGGATATACTTATTACGGTTGATGAGGGTAACTTCATCCAAACTGATGTTTTTCGGAAATCAACCTCTGTTAATGCCTTACTTCATGCCTCGTCTGCCCACAACATGTCTACTATTCGCGCTGTCCCTACTGGACAGTTCCTGAGAATGAGAAGAATTTGTTCTTCGGACCAGAAATTTGAGGAACAGGCTGCCGACCTCATGTCACGCTTCCGAGAAAGGGGGTATAGCAATCGCAGTATTAAGAGGGGTTACCTTAGGGCTAAAAACACTCCGAGATCCCAGCTTCTCGTGGCGAGACACAAAGATGTATCAGATGGTTCAGTGGCCAGGTTTATTACTACCTTTAACCATGAATGGCATAACATTAGAGCCATCCTGAACCGCCACTGGCCCATTCTGAGTACTGACCCGCTTTTGAAGGGCTCGCTCTCAGATCACCCCATGATGACGGCCAGAAGATCGGCCAATCTTCGTGATAAACTTGTTAAAAGTCACTATGTTCCGCCAGTATCTGTTTTTTTGGGTTCGAGGAATCCTCGTGTGGGCTGCTTTCCATGTGGCCACTGCCTGGCCTGCAGCAATGTCCTGCGGAGTTCAGTATTTTCATCAGCGGACGGGACGCGCGAGTTTCAGATCAGGGATTATGTGTCATGTGGCACCTCAAACGTCATATATTATGCTGTTTGTGGGTGTCCACTGATTTACATTGGCCTGACCTCGCGTGAGCTACGTATCCGCGTCCGCGAACATGTCAGGGACATTGCTGCGGCTCGGACCGTGGAGGATGTTGCCTCTCTGAAGACCATTCCACGCCACTTCAAGATCCACCACGGATGTGATTCAAAATCTTTATCTGTGCGTGGAATTGAGGTGGTTCATGGTGGTATCAGAGGTGGCAATATCAAGAAAAGACTTGCCCAACGCGAGACAAGATGGATGGTGACGTTGGGTACAGTCACCCCCTCGGGCCTTAATGAGGCTCTGAGTTTTGCCTCTTTTTTATGACATCCCCCCTTTGGGATTTCTCCCTTTAAGGGTTTGAAGGATTAATGTTTTTAACGTTATTTATTTGTTTCTGTGATATTTATTGGTCTTTTGTCCTTCTTTCATATGTCCCCCCTAAGCAGCTCGGATCTGTCTGTCGTCCATCCGAACTGGCTTAATATCATATACATTGGATATACTGGAATGAACTACTGACGTACCTACTACTGACATGGATTCAAGATTTGTACTTAATATTTATGATGTTATATTGTATTTTTGTATGTCATGGTTATTGATCATTTATATCGTCGGTAGTGTTTATATAGATGGGGTATATCTAAACAATGTACTCATGTGTATCCTGTCATACCTGCTATGGATGGTGCGCGTGCGTGTGCTGTGCCTCCGGCCCGTTCTCCTCCTGATCGTCTCTGATTGGCGTCGGCGCATGCTCGGGAGCTATGGCGACGCGTCTCTGCTCTCGCGCATGCGCCGTCTCCATGACGGCCGGTGAGGTTTCTGGGATCTGGGAGCGCCGCGCGCGCATGCGCCGTTGATAATCCATTCACTCTATACAGCTGATTACGGGCTGCTTTCCGGCTACTTAATCCTGCCGGTTACTGGGACAAATCACTCCCTGACGAAGCGTGGTTACATTATATTTCCTCGTGAAACGTACGTTGGAGTCTGTTTCGGGGTGTATTCCCCTCCTCATCTCTTCTTCCTGCCTGCCGTTGTGTTCCCTGCGCTACACCAGCCTTGTACGGTATGTAGTGGGTCCTCTCCTGCATGTACTCAGTATTGCTGCATTGAGTCCCAGGCACATGATTCTTATAGCATACTGACGTCTGGAGATAGGTGTATGTGGTGACTATCAGTGCAGCGTTCTGTGTATGATGCGGGTGGGACCTCTGCATGACTGTCTGCACCACTAATATAATCTAATATTGGGACCCCCTTAATGAGGTGTGCGGTTGCTCTCTTTTGGATTTGTATTAACATTGCTGTACCAAGACTGGGTAACTACCATGCACACCCTCCTATAACCCGGTTGGTCAGTATGTTGTGCAGTCTTTGATCGGAGCGTCATGCGCAACCTCCTTTGATATAGTTATACACGTCTATTTTCTGACATATTGACAACCCTTGCTGGTGAGAATTTGGGCCTTTGAGTCCCTTTTTAGTAAGCTGTGCATGGGCTCTGCTTCGGCACCTGCTGACACTGCTCCACCGACTGATCTTGCTTTTTGAATGGGTTATATTAACCAGGACATTCTGATCTTGACTGATCAATGTGGGTGGTAGTATGTGCAATGGATATATTGAGCTCTTCGCACAATCCTCAGTGGGGAAATTGCTCTTTATTCTTTTGCATGTGGTGTAATTACTCTTCTAACGTAGGAACACGTGGATATCTTCATGTAAAATAATTTTTCATGTTATTGATATGTATTATACATTTTGAGATTGGCAGGATTAATTTGTGCCCCTTTTTTAACACCCTTCCTCTCGGCCATTTAAATTGTTGTTATTTATTGATCTAGATACGGTTATATGTATTTTGTACTTATTTAACAAAATTATCACTAAAATTAAGCACATGAAATGTGAAATGAAAATAAAATACATATTTTTTGAAGCAAGTTACTCATTTTCCTCCTGTTTTACAAGGTCTATTTGTAGTCTATGACCATGGAGAAACAAATATCTAAATAGATGCTGCAGACTATTTGCAAATTAGAATATTTTTCAATTTAGGTGCATAAGAATAATAAAACAGTTGTGAAAGTAAAGAGCTTTTAATTGGATTCTGTGCTAGGTATCTATGTGAATAGTTCATGTAGTTTAGTAATAGGGATGATCGAATACCTCAAATATTCGGCTTCGCGAATATTTGCCGAATAGGTCGCCGCTATTCAACTATTCGCGAATATTCGATGCGCAATGTAAGTCTATGGTAAACCCGAATAACAATTATTCGGAACTATTCAGGCTTCCCATAGACTTACATTGCGCATCGAATATTCGCATAGCGGCGAACTATTCTTTGGATATTCGTGAAACCGAATATTTGAGGTATTCGATCATCCCTATTTAGTAACAATTGAGTTACAACATTATGAAATGTAACATTTTCACAGATTGCAATTGTTTCTCAGTCTTTACTTATGTATATCCACATAGTAGTTTATATGCGTGATATATAATGGATATAAAAACTCTACACACCCGTTAGTATGCCAAGTTTTTGTCATGAAAAAAAAACATACCAAGAAGAATTATTTCAAAACTTTTTCCACCTTTAATGTCCCCCATAATCTATACAAATTAATTGAAAAATCGACTGAAATATTTTTGGGTGGGAAAAAGAAAAATTAAGAATTAAAATATTGTGGTTGCAGAAATATAGACACCCTTAAACTAATATTTTGTTGAAATACCCTTTGAATTCATGACAACATTCAGTCTTTTTGGGTATGAGTCTATCAGCATGACACATCTGGAATTGACAATCTTTGCATTCTGTTCCTTAGGGGTACTTCTCACATAGCGAGATCGCTGCTCAGTCACGGTTTTTGTGACGCACCAGTGACCTCATCAGCGATCTCGGCTTCTGGCAGCCTGCGGTAAGCTGTAACCAAGGTAAATATCGGGTAACCAAGCAAAGTGCTTTGCTTGGTTACCAGATATTTACCTTGGTTACTAGCGTCCGCCGCTCTCAGGCTGCCAGTGCCGGCTCCCTGCTCGCTGCACATGTAGTCGGAGTACACATCGGGTAAATAAGCAAAGCGGTTTGCTTATTAACCCGATGTGTACTCTGACTACGAGTGCAGGGAGCCAGCGCTAAGCGGTGTGCGCTGGTAACCAAGGTAAATATCGGGTAACCAAGCGCTTGGTTACCCGATATTTACCTTAGTTACCAAGCGCAGCATCACTTCCACGCGTCGCTGGGGGCTGGTCACTGTTCGCTGGTGAGATCTGCTTGATTGACAGCTCACCAGCGATCCTGACAGGTCAGATTGCTGGTGGGATCGCTGGAGCGTCGCTAAAGTGTGACGGTACCCTTACAATAGCTCCAAATCTGTCAAATTGCAAGGTCATGTCTTGTATACAGCCCCCTCTTGGGGTCACCCAATTGGATTCACGTCTTGGCTCTGGATGGGCCATTCCAACACTTTGATCTTCTTGCAAAGTCATTCTTTTGTTGGTCTTGTAGGGTCATTGTCATGCAGAAAGGTGAAATTGCTTTTCATCTTTAACTTTTTAGCAGAGGCCAGAAAGTTTTGTGTCAAAATTGACTGATCTTTGGAGCTGTTTAAATTCTCTCCACTTTGACAAGAGCCCCAGTTCCAGCGGCCAAAAAACAGCCCCAAAGCATAAGGCTGTCTCCACCATGTTGCACTGTGGGCATTGGGTTTTGTTGTTCATATGCCGTGTTGGCTTTGCACCAAACAAGCCTTTTTGGAATTATTTATTTTATTTAATTTACCCACAAAGCGCTATTAATTCCACAGCATTTTACAGACATTATTGTCACTGTCCCTATTGGAGATCACAATCTAAATCCCCTATCAGTATGTCTTTGGAGTGTGGGAGTAAACCGGAGAACCCAGAGGAAACACACACAAACACGGGGAGAACATACAAACTCCTGGCAGATGTTGTGCTTGATGGGATTCGAACCCAGGACCCAAGGGCTGTAGTGCTAACCATTGAGCCAACCTTCTGATAAAACGTTCAACCCAGGTCTCATCAGACCATAACATGTTTTCCCACATGCTGTTGGCAGGCATGATATAGGTTTTGGTTAAACAGAGCCGGGCTTAGGTGTATTTCTTTGTAAGAAAAGGTTTTCCGGAGTCCAGACATGAAGAATACAGTAGATTGCAGTCACATGCAGTACCCAACCTGTGCTTGCCAGAAATTCCTACAGCTCATTAAATAATGGCAGCCTTCCAGACCAATTTTCTTCTTGTCTTTTCATCAATTTTTGAGGGTTGTCTAATTTTATCTAATGTCACTGTTGTGACAAACTTAAACCACTTCTTGATGAAAATGTTCACAGTGTTCCATGGTACAGTGCCTTGCGAAAGTATTTGGCCCCTTTGAATTTTTCAACCTTTTCCCACATTTCAGACTTCAAAAACATAGAATGTAAATTTTATGGTGAAGAATCAACAAGTGGGACACAATTGTGAAATTGAACGAAATTTATTGCTTATTTTAAACTTTTATAAAAAATAATAAACTGAAAATTGGGGCGTGCAAAATTATTCGGCCCCTTTAGGTTAATACTTTGCAGCGCCACCTTTTGCTGCGGTTACAGCTGCAGTCGCTTGGGGTATGTGTCCATCAGTTTTGCACATCGAGAGACTGAAATTCTCGCCCATTTTTCCTTTGTAAACAGCTGGAGCTGAGTGAGGTTGGATGGAGGCGTTTGTGAACAGCAGTTTTCAGCTCTTTCCACAGATTCTTAATTGGATTCAGGTCTGGACTGTGACTTGGCCATTCTAACACCTGGATATGTCTATTTGTGAACCATTCCATTGTAGATTTTGCTTTATGTTTGGGATCATTGTCTTGTTGAAAGACAAATCTCCGTCCCAGTGTCAGGTCTTTTGCAGACTCCAACAGGTTTTCTTCAAGAATGATCCTGTATTTGGCTCCATCCATCTTCCCATCAATTTTAACCATCTTCCCTGTCCTTGTTGAAGAAAAGCAGGCCCAAACCATGATGCTGCCACCACCATGTTTGACAGTGGGGATGGTGTGTTCAGGGTGATGAGCTGTTTTACTTTTACGCCAAACCTATCGTTTGGCATTGTGTCCAAATAGTTTGATTTTGGTTTCATCTGACCAGAGTACCTTCTTCCACATGTTTGGTGTGTCTCCCAGGTGGCCTGTGGCAAACTTTAAACAACACTTTTTATGGATATCTTTAAGAAACGGCTTTCTTCTTGCCACTCTTCCATAAAGGCCAGATTTGTGCAGTGTATGACTGATTGTTGTCCTATGGACAGACTCTCCCACCTCAGCTGTAGATCTCTGCAGTTCATCCAGAGTGATCATGGGCCTCTTGGCTGCATCTCTGATCAGTCTTCTCCTTGTTTGAGATGAAATTTTCGAGGGACGGCCGGGTCTTCGTAGATTTGCAGTGGTATGATACTCCTTTCTTTTAATATGATAGCTAGCAAAGTGCTTCTTGGGATGTTTAAAGTTGAGGAAATCTTTTTGTAACCAAATATGACTTTAAACGTCTCCACAACAGTATCACGGACCTGCCTGTTGTGTTCCTTGGTCTTCATGATGCTATCTGCGCATTAAACAGAACACTGAGACTATCACAGAGCAGGTGCATTTATACGGAGACTTGATTACACACAGGGGCATTATATTTATCATCAGTCATTTAGGACAACATTGGATCATTCAGAAATCCTCAATGAACTTCTGGACTGAGTTTACTGCACTGAAAGTAAAGGGGATGAATAATATTGCACGCCCCAATTTTCAGTTTATTCTTTTTTACAAAAGTTAAAAATAAGCAATAAATTTTGTTCAACTTCACAATTGTGTCCCACTTGTTGATTCTTCACCATTACATTAAAATTTTTATCTTTATGTTTGAAGCCTGAAATATGGGAAAAGATTGAAAAATTCAAGGTGGCTGAATACTTTCGCAAGGCACTGTATGTCTGATGTCTTGGAAAAATGCTTGCAGCTCCTCCTGACTGATAACTTTCAACAATGAGTTCCCTTGCTGTGTTGTAAGCTGTTTACAGACCATGGCTTTTGTTGTAAAATGCAAATAAAAGTTATCTGGCAGATCCCCTTTGTCCCCCAAATCATTAGCATGTGTTTATTTTTGTGTTAACACCCTGCTGAACGAGCCCTTTGCACAGCAGAAATGATTGCAGTATATGGCAAAAAGGTTAAAGGGAAACTGACAACTGATACATGCTGGCTGATCCACGGGCAGCATGTATTAGACACTGGCTGCATTATTTCAGTCATATATGTTTAACTTTGAAACACTGCAGCATTTCAGAGAAAAGCATAAAATATATTTTAACAGCCGCCCAGGACACTAGGGACAGGAAGGTCCCGGGTGGTTTCTCCCTTCCTGCCAACAGTAACTGACAGGTCTATCCCTGGGTACACTTGTAGGGAGAGACCTATTACTCCAGGGCAGCCAGCGGGCGGGGAGAAGTCACCAGGTATCCCCCTGTCTAACTAGTCTCTTGTGCAGCTTACTACCTAGTAATTAAACTATTTTTCTCTGAAAAACCGCAGTGTTTCAGAGTTAAATAAAAATTGAATTTATGCAGCAAACGTCTGATACTTGCTGCCGTGCATCAGACAGCATGTGTCAGCCATCATGTTGACTTAAAAAATCAGTTTCCAAAATGCTAACTAGTCAAGGGTACTGTCATGATTCTTGCACGGCTTTGCCGTTCCTGAGCCGGTGCATGTATCCTGCCTCCAGGAGGGGCCTGTTTGTTCTGGCCTCGTTCCGGGGGTCACACCGCCATATCTTGGTGCTGCTGCCTCCGGGACACTGCCACTGATATTTCCGGCTCTGCTGTGTGCTCCGTTCCTGTGAAACGTTCTCTAGATCTTGTCCTTCTACCTGATACTGTTTGTCCTGACGTCCGCTCCCATTGCCTGACCTGACCTCTGTTCCCTCGACCTGACCTGACCTCCATTTCCCTGGCCTGTCCTCATCTCCGTTCCTCCTGCCCATCCGTACCTCCGTCTTTCCTACCCATCATTTTTTCCATACCTCCCTGTCCTCTGGTCTCCTGTCCTGTTCTGTGTTCCCCACGTCCTCTCCTGTGCTTACTTGCTCTTCGGGTTCCGACCTCGGCTCTGTTCTTTGACTTTGGCTTGTTTACTCCTCAATACCGATGTGACATCCCGGCACTGAGACACTGACTGATCGACCATCCCTGCTCTTGTTAGCGACCTCTAGTGGGCATCTGTCTAACTATACTCAGGAGTTCTTTTCCTACCAGAGTCCCTGCGCCACCTAGTGGTAGCTTCACAGGTACATTGATTTCGCCAAACTAGAAAGTCCAGTAATAATGTTACTGCACACCTGTGGTTGTGACAATATGATTTGCAAGAGCCTTTCTCACTGCTGGCTCTCCGCAAGTCTTGCGCAGTTGTCACGGGCGGAGGAGGGGACGCTGCGCTCACCCACTGCTTGGGTCCGGCTGCTGTTGCTCGGTGGTGGCTCGAGCGGTGGGCCGGATCCCGGGGACTCAAGCGGCGTTCCTCGCCCGTGAGTGAAAGGGGGGCTTGGTGTGTGGTTTGGGGAGATATTGTCCGTGACGCCACCCACGGTTGTGGTGAAGTTGTGACACCACCGCTGCTCTGGACGGGGATCCCGGGATCGATGACAGGGAGCAGCTTGGATGTTGGTTCTCCCCTCCGTGGGTAGGGGGTTGGTTGTCCCGGGGCCCCGGTGAGGGTTTTAGGGATGGCAGGCGGGTTACAGAATCTGGTGAGGTGCAGGGTCACGGGGGCAGCGCTGTGCCGCACGGCACGGTGGTACTCACTCAGCCAGTAATTCACACAGAGTCTCTGGTCAAACAAACGGCTGGATGGACAGGTCCCACAGGCGGCTGCGGTTGTTCTCCTCCCTGCAGGTTGATGGTGACTGCCTTTCCCTGCACCTGTGTTGTGTTTACGGTTCCAATGGCTTCCCACCGGTAACCCGCTCCCCAGCTTGGATGGATGCTGAAGGATCCCCTTTTGCCCGCAGGCTCTGGCCCTGGGAACTGTAGCCTTGGCGGTGACTGTGTTTCCCTCTACGGTGTGAGCTGTTGCCTTCAATCGGGTCTTGGCTGCTGGGAAACACCGGAGGTTCCCTTCGCTAACAGATTTGACCGGTTTTACGGCGACTCCTAGCCTGGTCGGGGTTCGTAAGCCCTGCCGGATGGTGCTGGCTTCTCTTTGCTCCCCGATCCGGTACTGTCGGGCCACCGCTCGTCCCCGGTCCTTACGGTTCACTCCAATCAGCCTCTCCTGCAGACAGTCACCACCGTCTGCCAACCTTGCTGTATGTCCGGGCCACACACCCGGACACGGTCAGTCTCCTCTACTACCACTTCACTCTCCAAAACTCAACTGAAACTCTTCCCGCCTCCAGGACTGTGAACTCCTCGGTGGGCGGGACCAACCGCCTGGTCCACCCCCTGGTGTGGACATCAGCCCCTGGAGGAAGGCAACAAGGGTTTGTGTTTGACTTCGGTGTGCCTAGCCGGGGTGTAGGGTGTGTTGGTGTAGTACCTGTGACGACCTGGCTTGTCCAGGGCAACACACATGCGTGTCACTGTCATCATTCCATGGCAATGCATAGTGAAGTGCATAGTTGAGGTGTACAGAGAGCCAACAAATCATGCTATCACACAAAGAGAAGCGCAGTAACATGATTACTGGGATGACTAATCTGTGGAAACCAATGACCCCTTGACTAGTGAGAAACGAATCCATAGGCACTTATTATTCAAAATACGGAAGAGTCTAGTGCATGCTGCGATTTGTTTTTAAAACTGTCACCTTTATAGCCCCATTGAATATTACTGGTTCCTGTCATGTCTGTTTGAGGTTGAGTTTTTTCACGGACAGCACCGTAAATACGATTGTGTGAGCGTATGCAAAATTTTAGGACTAGGACTAGTTGTTTCATAGAGGATGAAGAGTCACCTTTTTATCAAAAATATGCCACTGCTGTGGCCAAGAAACACTGATGTAGAAAGTGTGGGAACAGTAGTGGATGGGGTCTAAAAATATCTACTGGGTTCTTCCATTAAGGCCCCTTTCACATGTCAGTGATTCTGGGACGTTTGTGCTTTTTTTAAAACGTACCAGAATCACTGACATACGCAGACCCATTATAATGAATGGGTCTGCTCACACGTCAGTGATTTTTCACTGCACGTGTCTCCGTGCGGCGTACCCGCGTGTGCGTGATTGCCGCACGGAGACATGTCCATTTTTTTTCTGGCATCACTGATGTTCCACGGACCACGCAGTGGTGTGGTCCGTGAAACACGTGCCAGAAAAAAACGTGCTTTTAAAATAAAAAAACATTTTAACTCACCCGGCGTCCAGCGATGTCCTCTGCAGCCCGTGCAGCCTGCTGCTTCTGAGCCGGCTCATTATTGTCACGCATATTCATTATGCGCGACACAGCCGACCCGGAAGCAGCTGCTGCGGGGGTCACCGCCGGCCGGATGCTGCACCGCGGGAGCGATCAGCACCATGGACAGCAGGAGCGCGCACAGGTGAGTTGTTTTCTAAGTGCAATCACGGGCCACGGAGAACGGAGCCCGGATTGCACTTAGACAACCCATGTGTGCCGTGATCACGGCACACGGAGGGACATGTGCGTGTTTTACACGCCACTGAAAAACGTCACTGTTTTTCACTGACGTGTGAAACGGGCCTGAAGTGAATACTTTTTCTAAAGATCTCTTTATCTATTCTAGTGTATACAGGGACAGTTAGGCAGGGATTAGCAATATACACCCAGAACTGCTCGTGGTTCTGGGTGCATATTGTACCTGACAGGTTCCCCTTAAAAAATCTGATGATTTTACATTGATGGCCTCTGCACTTTGTGTTAGGCCTCCTTCACATGGCTGTGTTTTCTGGTACATCCATTGATGTACATCCATTTCTATCACAGATACTACAGATACCCATTATAACCTATAGGGCTGCTCACGTTTGTTTTTTTCACGGATGACAAAAGCCAATCTAAAACTATGGGTCCATAAAAAACACATACAGCACATATATGGCATCCATCTGCTGTATGTGCTTGATATTGAAAGTATAGTAGAAGTTTTGTAATATATTTTTCTTTAGTCAAACCGGAAAAACATGGCTGGCACATGAATGACACATTGATGACACACTGATGACACCAGTACCGGTTTTACAAGTATGCTTTTATATGCATGTGTGAAGGGTGCCTTAGTTTATGTGCACACGATTAGGACCCGCTGTGTCTTGGACGCGGTGGGTCCTGACCTGAGGAGCCGCGAGTCTCCTCTGCAAAAAACTGTAGCTGCTTGTGTGACGCCCTGGACTAGTCAGGTCGTCCCAGGTAGTCACACACACACACACCACCCCCCTCCCCGAGTAGGTGACAGCAGCCAACCAAGAAACCCTTGTCACCACCCTCCAGGTTTGATGTCCACACCAGGGGGCAGAGCCAGGCGGTTGGCTCCACCCACTGAGGAGTTCAAAGGCATGGAGGCGGGAAAGACATAAGTTCAGACAAGTCTAGAGCAGTCTAGAGAGTAGCCTTGACAGTGAAGGAGGGAGGATGAGTTCAAGGACAGACCTGTGACCAGGCCTGCCAAGAGTCTACTCAGGTGGCTGGGTCGGAGCCCAGTCATCTTTGGCAAGGAGGCAGACGGGGGAGGCCGCCTGCAGGTGCTAAGATTACAGCGAGTAGAACCGTAGGGACCGGGGTCGGGCAGTGGCCCGCCGGTACCGAACCAGGGAACCGATTGGAAACCGGAGCACCAGGAGGGGTACTCAGACCCAGTACAAAGCCCCGAACTGACAGGGCCGAGTCAAATTAACTGATTGAGAACTGGACTTTAGGACCTATCCCACACAAGACCCGTTAGAAGACAACAGCCCAACCATACAGGGCAAAGCCACCGCCAAGGCATAGAGACCCAAAGGGCCAGCGTCTGCGGGCAAACAGGGCTCTTCCAACAGCCAGCAAGCCGGGGAGCGGACTACCGTTGCTTAGGCATAGGAGTAAAACGTTCATATAAAAGGTGCAGGAGAAAGGTGGAAACTACCAACCCGTTCCGGGAAAAGCTGCAGCCGGCTGCGGGCCCCGTTCATCATCCCGTTTGGTTTACCAGAGACTCCAGTGTATTGTGTCATAGTGAGTACACCAGTGCCTTCGGGCCGCGCACAGCGCCGTACCACTTCAGCATACACCCGCACCCGCTCCCACGCCTCAGCACCTCCCTCGGGCCCCCGGGACCATCGCTCCTCTACCCACGGAGGGGTCAACACCAAGCTGCGCAACACCATCCCCGGCAGTCCGCCCAGCTGAGGAGGAGAGCGCTACCCGGAAGAAGACCCAGAAGGCGAGGCAGGCCGTTCCCGGGTCTCGGGCCTCGGCTGAGGTCCCGCGGGGAGGCCGCTGCAAGGCAGCAGCGCTGGCCGCGATGCAGCGGGGTTCCCCCCAGAGGGTGACGGTCGTGGCCGCCACCGGGGAACTCCAGCTGAGCCAGACCCCCACCCGTAGAGACCCCAGGCACACAGACGCCCCATATTGGGAGCGGCAGCCAAACCAACTGGGCCGGGAGATCCAGGCCTGTGAGAGGAGGAAAGCAGAGATCCTGGCCTGCACAATCCGGGAGAAAGACAACCTGCGGAGTGCTACTTACCGGGTGCGGGGCCCGACCTTCCAAGGCCAAGTCCGCCGGTTTGACCCCCAGCATGGATGGGGGTTCATCTTCGAACCGGGCCTGGAGGCCGAAGTGTTTGTTTCCCAACGGGACGTCAACTCCCACCTCCCGTTGGGTCATCCGGATCGGGATCTGGTTCCAGGGGACCTGGTGACCTACACCCGGCATTGCGGGGAGAGGGGCTGGTTTGCCCTCAGTGTTGAAAGGAGGGTGCGCCAGGATGTCCCGGAGCGCTCCCAGTCCCCTCTCCCGCCGTACAGCCTTGCAGTGACCGTTGAGGCTGAATACGAAGAAAATGAAGACCAAAGTTAAAGGCAGCGGAACCCGGCTACCAAAATGATCAGTTCCCGTTGGGACCATACTGCCCTGTTTTTGCGCTCGTTTTCAAAAAGACAAGGCCAAGAACTGGCAGGCCACCCAAAAACTATTGGACTTGTAGATAACACCTTCCCTTAACCGGACTTCCGGTTTCACAGCCTCCGGAGAGGCAGACTGGAGGATGGGCCTGCAGGAAATAGATGGCCGAGGACCGCCACCACTACAACCGGTGGCCATCCTCCCAGTCAGGGATCCCCTTGGATGTGGGGCCTCTGAAAAGACAGGCAGTTGTGAAACCTGCACCCGTCACGTTGGAAAACACCTGGGCCCGTTCCTGGACTGGGGAAAAGGGATGCTGCCCACTTCTTAGGGGCAGCATCAAGGTTCAGGTTGTTTGGGTAGGTGACTGAAGGACCCGGTCTCGTTCCCGTATTAATAAAAAAATTTTTTTTTGTATTAGTAACGTTCAAGTATGTGCCTCCCGTAAAGGAAAGATCTGAAAAGTTAATATTTGAAATTTGTACAACTGTTAGTATACTTGTACTGTGTTCCCGTTTTTTATCTTTCAGAAAAGCAAAAATAAACCGGTGATGGATGGGCAGCCTGCGGATGGTCTGCATTAAACCAAGGGGGAATGTGATGCCCTGGACTAGTCAGGTCGTCCCAGGTAGTCACACACACACACCACCCCCCTCCCCGAGTAGCTGACAGCAGCCAACCAAGAAACCCTTGTCACCACCCTCCAGGTTTGATGTCCACACCAGGGGGGCGGAGCCAGGTGGTGGGCTCCACCCAACGAGGAGTTCACAGGCCTGGAGGCGGGAAAGACACAAGTTCAGACAAGTCTAGAGCAGTCTAGAGAGTAGCCTTGACAGTGGAGGAGGGAGGACAAGTTCAAGGGCAGACCTGTGACCAGGCCTGCCAAGAGTCTACTCAGGTGGCTGGGTGGGAGCCCAGTCACCTTTGGCAAGGAGGTACCCGCCTGCAGGAGCTGGGATTACAGCTGGTGGAACCGTAGGGACCGGGGTCGGACGGTGGCCCGCCGGTACCGAATCGGGGAACTGATTGGAAACCGGAGCACCAGGAGGGGTACTCATACCCAGTACAAAGCCCTGAACCAACAGGGCTGAGTCAAATCAATTGATTGAGGACTGGACTTTAGGACCTATCCCACACAAGACCCGTTAGAATACAACAGCCCAACCATACAGGGTAAAGCCACCGCCAAGGCATAGAGACCCAAAAGGCCAGCGTCTTCAGGCAAACAGGGCTCTTCTGACAGCCAGCAAGCCCGGGAGCGGACTACCGCTGCTTAGGCATAGGAGTCAAACATTCATAGAACAGGTGCAGGAGAAAGGCGGAAACCATCAACCCGGGAGAAGCTGCAGCCGGCTGTGGGCCCCGTTCATCATCCCATTTGGTTTACCGAAGACCCCAGTGTACTGTGTCATAGTGAGTACACCAGTGCCTTCGGGCCGAGCACCGCGCCGCACCGCTTCAGCATACGCCCCCACCCGCTCCCACGCCTCAGCACCTTCCTCGGGCCCCCGGGACCATCGCTCCCCTACCCACGGAGGGGTCAACACCAAGCTGCGCAACACCGTCCCCGGGAGGCCTAGTTAACGGCAGCGGTGGTGTCCATCTATTCATCACAACCCGTGGGTGGCGTCACGAGCTTACTTTCCAAACCAAACCACCGCGGCCCCGGCCGTGGAACCTCCCCGTCAAGTCCCAGCGTGAAGCGCCAACCCCCCTTGCAGAGCGACGTGACACAGGTCACGTCGAGGCTCGAGCCACCACCCACCATACGAGCACGGATCCAAGCGGCTCGGCGGTCTCAGCCGAGCCTGCGGGGCAGTACACTTGTGCCCACCATCTGAGCTCAGGCAGTGTGTTCTCCCTGCGGAGAACGCTTGCATCTTTACAGTAAATGTGACGCCCTGGACAAGCCAGGGGTCACAGGTAATGACATCACCACACCCTACACCCCGGTTAGGCACATCAAAGCTAGACCAGAAATCCTTGTTGCCTTCCCCAGGGGCTGATGTCCACACCAGGGGGTGGAGCCAGGCGGTTGGTCTCCACCCACCAAGGAGTACACAGTCCTGGAGGAGGGAGAACACAGGCAGTTAGAGGGAGAGTTCAGCTCAGGCAGAGCTTGAATGCAGAGGAGTTAGTTGGAGTTAGAGTTTGGAGGAGGAAGTGAGAGGAGTTGAGTGGTAGAGGAGCAAGTGTGAAGAGAAAAGTGACAGCAACAGAGCCTGAAGTTAGTCCGGGTGTGTGCCCCGGACGGAGACAGCAAGGTTAGCAGACGGCGGTGACCGTCTGCAGGAGTGGCCTATCGGAGGTGCCGTGAGGACCGTGGACGGGTGGTGACCCGGCGGTACCGGACCGGTACACAAGGAGAAGCCAGCACCATTGGCAGGGGCCTTTCGGATCCCGGCAAGGCTAGGAGTCGCCGTGAATTTGCCAAATCCGTCAGTGAAGGGGACCTCCGGGTTTCCAAACAACTAAGTCCCGATTGAAGGCAACAGTCCAACCGTATGAGAAAGACACCGCCACCGCCAAGGCACCAGTTTCTCAGGGCCAGCGCCTTCGGGCAAAGAGGGGCTCCTCCGGCCCATATCCAAGTCGGGGAGCGGGTTACCGGTGGGAACCCATCGCTACCAACATTACACAAGGTGCAGGGAAAGAGACAGTCACCGTTAACTACCGGGGAAAAGCAACAGCAGCCGTCCGTGGGAACCGTCTTTCCAGCCGTGTGTTTTACCGAGAACTGTGTCACCGTCTCAGGCTGAGTGAGTACCACCGTGCCGTGAGGCACAGCGCTGCCCCCCGCGACCCTGCACCTCACCAGGCCCCGCACCTGGCCTGCCATCGCTCATCCTCCACCCCATCACTGGACCCCGGGACAACCAACCCCTACCCACAAAGGGGAGAACTAACAACTCTGCTGCTCCCTGTCACCGCTCCCGGGATCCCCATACAGAGCAGCGGTGGTGTTACCAAAAATCACCACAACCGTGGGTGGCGTCACGGACAATAAATCCCCAAAATCCAAACCCCTTTTCACTCACGGGCGAGGAGCGCCGCTCGAATCCCCGGGATCCGGCCCATCGCTGGAGCCACCGAGCAGCAGTGGCCGCAGCAGCAGCAGCAGCCGGACCCGAGCAGTGGGAGAGTGCAGCGTCCCCTCCTCCACCCGCGACATAAACAATTGACATGCTGCGGCTTGGGAAGCCGCACCGCAGGTTAGTTTTCACTGCAGGAAAAACAAGCACACCGGGCAGGAGATTTCTAGAAATTCCATCAACTGTGCTTGTACTGTACAACACAGTATTTTGGACGCAGCAAAAACACACTGCATCCAAAACGGTGTGAACCCTGACCATGAACACGCACTCTAAAGGGGGCTTTACATGCAACGACATCACTACCGAGATATGGTTGGGTCACGGAATTCGTGACTTTCATCCGGCCTCGTTAGCGACGTTGTTGCGTGTGAAACGTATGAACTACCGTTAACGATCAAAATTACTCACCTAATCGTTGATCGTTGACGCTTCGTTCTAATCCCAAATATTGTTGCTGTTGCTGGATGCAGGTTGTTCGTCGTTTCTGAGGTAGCACACATCGCTACGTGTGACACCCCAGGAACAAGGAACAACACCTTACCTGCGTCCTCCGGCAACGAGGTGGGCGTGACTTTCTTTCGGCTGCTCTCAGCCCCTCCGCTTCTATCGGACGGCTGCCGTGTTACGTCGCTGTGACGCCGCACGAACCGCCCCCTTAGAAAGGAGGTGGTTAGCCGGCCACAGCGACGTCGCTAGGCAGGTAAGTCCGTGGGACGGGGCCTAGCGATGTTGTGCGCCACGGGCAGTGATTTGCCCCGACGCAAAACCGACGGGGGCGGGTGCTTTCATCAGCGACATCGCTAGCGATGACGCTGCGTGTAAAGCAGCCTTTAGGGTGTTTGACATGAAGAAGCCCCACTGACCAATACAATGCTTACTGCAGTACTATGAGCACGCAGGTGTGTGGGGCTGTGTCTTGTACTGCGGGCACTGCTTGAAATTAGAGAGGGCTGCAATTCTTTGAATGTCCTGAGATAATTTTGTGCCGTTGCTGTCTCACACCAGTGAGTGTCGGATGACTTTGTTTCCATAAATAAATATAGTAATATTTCCAAACTGTGTTATGCGTTTACTCAGATTTCTATTGTCTAATGTTACATTTTTGTGTAAAGCACAATTTAAATAGATAATTTAGGTGTGTAAACACATAGTCACACTTATTTTGCAAAAGAGAACAAAAATAATCATTATTCTTTTGAGGCTGTGAGATATTTTACCACTTTGGCATAAATAAGTTAACAAGGAGTGCAAAAAAAACCCCCCGCACTATTTATTAGACTCTGCATTTTGAAATATGTCTCCAAAGAAATGGAACTCGTGGAAAACAAATCCGCTAGAGAATGTATGCAATATAATAGAGTCTGTTTGGTTTACATTTTGTGCACGTTTTTTGAAAGAAACAAGGTGCACAACATATGTGTAAAGGGGTTTTCCATGTTAAAAAAAAGCTGCACCCAGCCAACATTGCAGGTAAAACCCATTGTATCCCTACAGCTCCAGCACCGCATCCCTGATCCTCCCAGCTGGTCTTGCTTACAGTGGTCATATCTTATATATGCTATGTGACCGATACAACCAATAAATGGCCTCAGCTGTGCGCTGATGTAGTAATGTACACTGCTGAGACCTATAATTGTCTGCAGCGGTCCCATTTTTCAACACGATACTATTTTGCTTGTAATACTATGATCAACCTGTTTAGCCTAAACATGTTATCATGGCCTGCAGCATCTCCAGACTTGTCTCCAGTTGCGCACATCTGGGACGTCAGTGGGCGGCAATTGAAAAGGGAGCTGCCAGCAGTGGATCTTGATGATTACATGCCCAAGTGTGGCTGAATATTCCTCAGACAATCATTAATAAACATTTTGATGGCAGCCAAGGTGTGTAGGTGTGGGTATTTGTCACAATGTGACTGTAGGAAAGTGATGAATAGGGGCTCCTATACTGTCCCCATGCTAGGGGTACCTAGGCTATTCCTAATCTCAGGGTTACCCCCTAATGGTGGAGATGTCTGAGTCCTGTACCTGGCTATGCTCCTGACCAGAACTGATCTGATTCTCCTCTCCCACCAGGAAAGGAATGGGAGATAGAAACACAGATTTAGACAGACAGACGAAAACCAAAACTCTGACACAGTGCACACACACAGGAACTAATAATGAGAGACTCAGGAGAAAAGCAAGAGCAGGAAGGTAGCAACAAAAAGACATCAAGGGTTAACTCTACAGCTGCATACAGCAACAAGTACTCAACCACCAGTTAGTCTGGATCACAACACATCACCAGACAAGCTAAGATAAACCACACTGTGTGCAGAATTATTAGGCAAATGAGTATTTTGATCACATGATACTTTTTATACATGTTGTCCTACTCCAAGCTGCATAGGCTGAGAGCCAACTACCAATTAGGTAAATCAGGTGATGTGCATCTCTGTAATGAGGAGGGGTGCGGTGTAATGACATCAACACCCTATATAAGGTGTGCTTAATTATTAGGCAACTTCCTCTCCTTTGGGAAAATGGGTCAGAAGAGAGATTTGACGGACTCTGAAAAGTCCAAAATTGTGAGAAGTCTTGCAGAGGGATGCAGCAGTCTTGAAATTGCTAAACTTTTGAAGCGTGATCACCGAACAATCAAGCGTTTCATGGCAAATAGCCAACAGGGTCACAAGAAGTGTGTTGGGCAAAAAAGGTGCAAAATAACTACCCATAAATTGAGGAAAATGAAGCGTGAAGCTGCCAAGATGCCATTTGCCACCAGTTTGGCCATATTTCAGAGCTGCAATGTTACTGGAGTATCAAAACTCACAAGGTGTGCCATACTCAGGGACATGGCCAAGGTAAGGAAAGCTGAAAAACCACCACCTTTGTACCAGAAACAAGATAAAAAGTCAAGACTGGGCCAAAAAATATCTTAAGACTGATTTTTTAAAGGTTTTATGGACTGATGAAATGAGAGTGACACTTGATGGGCCAGATGGATGGGCCAGAGGCTGGATGAGTGAAGGGCAGAGAGCTCCACTCCGACTCAGACGCCAGCAAGGTGGAGGTGGGGTGCTGGTATGGGCTGGTATCATCAAAGATGAACTTGTGGGACCTTTTCGGGTTGAGGATGGAGTGAAGCTCAACTCCCAGACCTACTGCCAGTTTCTGGAAGACAACTTCTTCAAGCAGTGGTACAGGAAGAAGTCGGTATTGTTGAAGAAAAACATGATTTTCATGCAGGACAATGCTCCATCACATGCATCCAACTACTCCAGAGCGTGGCTGGCCAATAAAGGTCTAAAAGATAAAAAAAAAAAACTTGGCCCCCTTGTTCACCTTATCTGAACCCCATAGAGAACCTGTGGTCCCTCATAATATGTGAGATCTACAGGGAGGGAAAACAGTACACCTCTCGGAACAGTGTCTGGAGGCTGTGGTGGCTGCTGCATGCAATGTTGATTGTAAACAGATCAAGCAACTGACAGAATCTACGGATGGTAGGCTGCTGAATGTCATCATAAAGAAAGGTGGCTATATTGGTCACTCATTTTTTGGGGTTTTGTTTTTGCATGTCAGAAATGTTTATTTCTAAATTTTGTGCAGTTATATTGGTTTACCTGGTGAAAAAAAAAAACAAGTGAGATGGGGAAATATTTGGTTTTTATTAAGTTGCCTAATAATTCTGCACAGTAATAGTTACCTTCACAAACAGATATCCTCCTAAGATAGCCAAATCTAAAAAACCCCTACTCCAACTTCCAAAAATATTATATTATTGATATTTATGAGTCTTTTGGGTTGATTGAGAACATAGTTGTTGATCAATAATAAAAAAAATCCACTAAAATACAACTTGCCTAATAATTCTGCACACGATGTATAGCAGGCACTAATGGAAGTGTCCAGCCAGGAGGGGAGAGCAGATTTGATTGGCTCCCCCACAACATGTGATCAACGATCACTACAAGCAGACCAACAGAGATTAAAGCGGGCTTTACTGGTGAAAGAACCTGCCCCCGTCGGTTGTGCGTCACGGGCAAAGCGCTGCCCGTGGCGCACAACATCGCTCGGACCCATCACACATACTTACCTGCCTAGGGACGTCGCTGTGGCCGGCAAACCGCCTCCTTTCTAAGGGGGAGGTTCGTTTAGTGTCACAGTGACGTCACTAAGCAACCACCCAATAGAAGCGGAGGGGCGGAGATGAGTGGATCGAACATCCCACCCACCTCCTTCCTTCCTCATTGCGGGCGGCCGCAGGTACGGTGTTGTTCGTCGTTCCTGCGGTGTCACACATAGCGATGTGTGCTGCCGCAGGAACGACAAACAACCTGCGTACTGCAACAGCAACGGTAATCGGGATTACAACGACTGAACAATGATCAACGATTAGGTGAGTAATTTTGATCGTTAACGGTTGTTCGTGCATTTCCCACTTAACAATATCGCTAACGAGGCCGGATGTGCGTCACGAATTCCGTGACTCCAACGACATCTCGTTAGCGATGTCGCTGTGTGTAAAGCCCCCTTTACTCTTGCTAGCTTGCCTATCAACTACCAATCTGTTGGTTGACACCAAAGTCAGCCTGGGCTGCTAACAGACCTAAAGAGAAGTTATTAGGTGGCGTATCAGAATCAGTAGTTTGAACAGATTCCGCTGCCGCCATGACAGTTGGCCGTGTTTGTAAAAACCGTCATGTGACAGTATTTCTGCACATGGTGCTTATACCTGATACTGAATAAATTGAAATGTTTCTAAAATGTTGTTTAGATTTTATTCATAATTTGCATATCATTAATGTGGCGCCCTGGACAAGCCAGGGGCCACAGGTAACTACACCACCACACCCTACACCCCGGTTAGGCACATCTAAGCCAGACACAAAAATCCTTGTTGCCTTCCCCAGGGGCTGATGTCCACACCAGGGGGTGGAGCCAGGCGGTTGGTCTCCGCCCACCGAGGAGTTCACAGTGCTGGAGGAGGGAAAAGGAACAGTGAGAGTTAAGCTAGGGAAGTGAGAGGAGAGTTGGAGTTTGGAGGAGAAAGAGAGAGGAGTTTGGACAGTGAAAGTGGAAGGAGGAAAGGAGTAGAGAGAAGAAAAGTGACAGCAAAAGAGTCTGAAGTTGGTCCGGGTGTGTGGCTCGGACAGAACAGCAAGGTTGGCAGACGGTGGTGACTGTCTGCAGTGGAGGCCGATTGGAGTCTACCGTAAGGACCGTGGACGGGTGGTGACCCGGCGGTACCGGACCGGTATACAAAGAGAAGCCAGCACCATTGGCAGGGGCCTTTCGGACCCCGGCAAGGCTAGGAGTCGCAGTGAAGTTGCCGAATCCGTTAGTGAAGGGGACCTCCGGGTTTCCAAACAGTCAAGTCCCGATAGAAGGCAACCGTCCAACCGTGAAGGGGAGATACCGCCACCGCCAAAGGCAATCCTTTCCCAGGGCCAGCGCCTGCGGGCAAAAGGGGCTCCCCCGGCTCACATCCAAGTCGGGGAGCGGGTTACCGGTGGGAACCCATCGCTACCAACATTGAACTTAGGTGCAGGGAGAGACCGTCACCACCAACCTACGGGGAAGAAGCAACCGCAGCCGTCTGGGGGACCCGTCCATCCAGCCGTGTGTTTTACCGAAAACTGTGTCATCGTCTCAGGCTGAATGAGTACCCCCGTGCCGTGCGGCACAGCGCTGCCCCTGCGACCCTGCACCTCATTAGGCCCCGCAACCCGCCTGTCATCATCCCTACCTACCCCATCACCGGGCCCCGGGACAACCAACCCCCTACCCACGGAGGGGAGAAATAACAACTC
Organism: Anomaloglossus baeobatrachus; assembly: GCF_048569485.1. Taxonomy (NCBI): domain Eukaryota; kingdom Metazoa; phylum Chordata; class Amphibia; order Anura; family Aromobatidae; genus Anomaloglossus; species Anomaloglossus baeobatrachus. The sequence goes on along the minus strand of NC_134357.1, from coordinate 51,644,735 downwards.
AACTGCTCCCTGTCACCACTCCCGGGATCCCCGTTCAGAGCAGCGGTGGTGTCACAAAAATCACCACAACCGTGGGTGGCGTCACGGACAATATCCCTAAAACCCAAAACCACCCCTTTTCACTCACGGGCGAGGAGCGCCGCTCGAGTCCCCGGGATCCGGCCCATCGCTCGAGCCACCGAGCAGCAGCAGCCGCAGCAGCAGCGGCAGCCGGACCCGAGCAGTGGGAGAAGCGCAGCGTCCCCTCCTCCGCCCGCGACATTAACACGTCTATCTATCCTGTGATTGCCATAATTCCATGACTTTTCCTTCCTAATGATGCAATTTCAATGTTGAGGCGTGTATTGTACAAAAAGCACATGCTTCACTAAAATCTAATTTCCATTTATTTATAATATATGAAGGGAATTTGAAATACTTAGTGGATTGAAACGTATCCACACTGATGTTTACATTTAATTATAGCATATGACTAAGCTAATTAACCTGAGTATGTAGCTGAGCACCAGAAACCAGGCTAGGGAAGACATGTCACACTGAAGAACTGGATGTAAGATAATTCTAAAACATCCAGCCCTATTTCCAGATAGAAAGGAAAAAAGATTTACAAATAATTCAATATGTTTTCTAAAACATCAATAATTTGCTTAAAGGGGTTGTCTACTACTTCCCACATCCCCTTCATGTGAACTAACTGCCATAGATAAGCACTATACTAAATAACTTGTTTTGCCAAATCCTGCTCTTTTGGGGACCTGATTTCTGCTGATGTCTTGTCAGATTCTCCCTTGGTTCCGGTACCTGAAAACTAACAGCCACATGGGTGGGCGGGGCTGCATTCAGCAGAGCTCACTCGGTTTCTGTTAATGGAGCCAGCTCTCCCTGCAGACCCAGCTCTCACTAGCATCTGTATGTATACAGCATGGTGTATATACATGTACACACACATTCTAAATGTAGATTCTGTCCTGTCTCAGAGGAGAGCTGGTGATATTGTAGAGCCTCTGAAGCCATCAGGAGCTACAAGGAACTGCATCCTGTCAACGATGCAGGGCCTACCCCAGGGACCCAGAAGATCAGTGCCGGTAACACCACAACACATATATAATCCCTGTTTTCTCCCTTCTCCGAGGACTGGTGACAGGCTAGGGTTAGACTCAATGGATGGCCACCTAGGGGTGGAACCAATCCAGTCCACTAGACGACAACCAGGGAGGAGGGGTCAGACAGTCAGTAAGTGGAAGTGAAAGGAGACAAACGTAACCGTACTGACGGTAGTGTGTAACAGTGACCTGTCAGGCACAGGCGTGTGGTTGCCGAAGGAGTTCGGTGGAGTACTCTCAGAACCATAGCACCGATGGGGTACAGAGCCCTAGGTCAGGCAAACTCCCCTGGCAGACCTGATAAAGTCTGCACGGTGTGGGGACTATCCAGGACCTCACCGACCATAAAGTCCGGGGCACCAGCAGTGACGGGAGAACTAGGGACCGGAACAGAGCACAGACCCTACAGGGTTTAAACTGTCCACCGTACGGACTAAAGACTGAAAGACAACCAGGAGGGGACCCCCAGATGTTCCAAGTCATGGAGACCCACTAACCAGAGACAGGTGCAGGCTAAAGAATTCACCAGGTTACCACACTGGCACTGGGACTATGTGGACCAGTGGTGAGGACCAGCCTTCTTCAGGTTGAAAGCCATAACAACACTGTGAGTAAAGAAACCAGTTACACTGCAATCCCTTGTGTGGCCTACCTTCTTTCCATGCCTAACACCATCACCTACCCCCTGGGGCCTAGCCCTTATTGTGGAGGGCCCAATATCCAGGCTGCCATTAACATCAGCAGAGACTGTGCAGTGGCCCCCCTTACCTGCGGGACCTCACCCATCATCGCACAAAGTAATGATGAAGGATGGAGCGGAGTGCTCCTTCTGTGCCTGCACTCGACGTCCCAGTGCAGTAGAGTGCGGTGACATCACTACTGCGCGTTGCTGAGCTGAGATTGCAGAGCGCGGGACACTGACTGGAGCAGTGGGGGAAAGAGGAGAGGTGAGGACTTGTTTGTTTTTTTTAATCAATGACTACACGGTGGCCAGAGGCCTATGGGGTGCATTAAACAGTATGGAGGTTGCTTAATACAATATGAAAGACACCTCATACATGGACTATGAGGGTGCATTATAATACATGGAGGACTACGGGGCTGCATTAAATGGTATGGGGGCTGCATAATATAATATTGAGTATTATGATGCTGCATTAAAATATATGGAGGACTATGGGGTGCAGTATAATATATGAAGGACTATGGGGAAAATTATTATACATGAAGGACTATGGGAGGTGCAATATAATAATTGGAGGACTATGGGGCTGCATTATACTACATGGAAGATTATGGGGTTGCATTCTAATTTATGAAGGGTTATGTGGGACCCATTATACTATATGGAAGGCTATCTGGGGGCCATTATAGTATTTGGAGAGCTATATATGAGGGGGGACAAAGATAAAAGCACGGGATCAGAAAGTTTTGTTCTGACGGAATGAGGCTCTTTCCCTCAGCACCCAGCTTTCCCATGCTCTGCTATACATCTTTCCCTTTGCACACAGCTTTCCCATGCTCTGATATCATGGGAAAGCTGGGTGCTGAAGGAAATATGTATATCAGAGCATGGGAAAGCTGCATGTTGAGGGAAAGAAGTATAGCAGAGCATGGGGAAGGTGCAAGCTGAGGACAAGATGGATATCATAACATATGAAAGCTGGGTGCTGATAGAAAGAGGGATTTTAGATCATGAGTGCTGAGGGAAAGAGCCAAGTGTCAGTGACACTATCCTATACCCTGAGTGTTTGTGTCATTATCCTGTACCCTGATGTAGGTGTCATTATCCCATACCCTGAGTGTCGGTGTACCGTTGGGGTGGGGGCCCAGGTTCAAACTTTGCACCAGGGTAAATCAAACTCTAGTTACTCCGCTGGTCAGTACACTACAAAAATAAGAAGTACAGATAAGTGTAGTAGACTATGCTATTCCATCTTGTGGAGTCCAAGAAAAAAAAACCATATATGTTAAAAGTATATGTTCCTTGACCTGGAAGTCTAATAGAGTGACAGATGCTATTGTATGGCTGCAAACAAAGGCATCCATTATGAGCGTTTCATGACATGTCTGTTAAATGGATGCTTATTATACCCTCATGGGTGATAAATGCTGGTGACTGATGTCAATCACTGCTACCCATAGGCTATATTGGCATAGATGAAACCTTTTGAAAGTTCCATTGTATGGATTCCATTATAGTTGATGGGTGACAGATGCCATTGTTAGGCATTCCTCACAGTCTGCAATTAACATATAATTCTGCAGAGTTTACCAACATATAAATGGAGACAAGGAACATAATGTGAACAGAGCCTAAGCTATGTCTGAATTCAACTTTACAAGTGTGTCTAATGCCTACACCAGCATCCCCGCATTGTTCTGCCCCCCTCCTCTGGCGGGGAAGTCGGGCCGCTCCATTCCCATCCCGTGCTGCTGTCTCCCGGAGGCTGTGTACTCACAGCAGGTTTCCTGGTTCTGCCTTAGGGACTCACGCACACGGCTATGCCCCTTTTCTTAAAGGATCAGCATTCCTTTAACCCAGAAGTGCCTCTCAGGTCAGCTGGGAACCTGCAGCTATTTAAGGTGCTTTCCCCTTTCAGAAGGTGTCTGGGCAACAAATCTAATTCGTGGCTAGTTCTCAGGTCTCCTAGCACTGTGCTGCTGCAGCTGCTGTTACATTGCGCTAGTTTATGTTGCTGATAACTGTTTGTGTTACAGTGTGCTGCCGCCATTATCCCTAACCTGACGCTGCTGTTACTAGCTGCCATGCCGGCCGCCAACCATGATACTTGCTGCTGCAAAGTATCTTCACCAGCTGCTGCTGCTGTATCCATCCATCCCGGTTGAAACCTCGACGGCTGCTGCTGCTCTCTATTTTCAGAGATTATGGCTCCCATTCCTCTGGAGCCAGCCGTCGCAGCACCAGTCTTCCCAAGTGTCACCCGGTCTCACACCTGCAGCGTAACACTCTCACTGTTAGAGGGTCTGTAGAAAACCAGGTGTAGGTTCCGCAGTCAAGCCCTTCTGGGTTTTCCATGTGCTGTGACCCAGTGGATTCGCTAAAACTTCTACTTGCCCGGCGAGCATAACAGTCTGCCTGACAGGTTATTTTGGATAATTTCATCTTGGCACAATATAGCCATGTAATAATTTTTTAGGGTCTAAGAATATCCGGGCATTACAATAAGTAATAAATACCACGGAAATACAAAATTAAAACATGTTTCTTTGAAGGTCATGCTGATTCTACTTTTACATGAATCACAATAGCTTCTTTCACATCATATCCTTTTTGCACGATAATTTTCAGTCTCACAGATATGAAATAACTAGCTAAGGGTAAAAAGCAACTGATATAGGAATTGGATTAGACTCTCCTTCCAGAATAAACGCCTTTGTTCTGAGAATTGTTTCCATACCGAGCCTCATCATGATATTAAACTCACAAGAATCTCACATTACAATGCACAATTATCTAAAATGAACAATAATAACCCAGAAGGAAAAGGTAGATTGAAAAAACTGCAGTACATTCACTTTCTCCTAAACCTACACAGCTTTCAACAAATTAATTACCGGAAAGAAAAATACCAAACATCATTAAATACATTGTTTATTGTGTTTACAATTTGAAGACCGTGCAGGAAATCTAGCATTAGAGTAACTTATTGTTTAAAAAAAAACAAAAAAAACCTAAAGCACTTTCATGGAAGTATTGTTTATTTTCCCCGATGACAGTATAACTGAAAAAATCATCTTTCCTTTAAGTGTGTGTCCACTAGAATTAAACACTTCACCCCTGAGCCTTTTTTCACCTTCATGACGTGGTCAATTTTTTCAATACTGACCGGTGTCACTTTATCAGGTTATAATTCTGGAACGTTTTTAATTCTGAGATTTATTTTCATGACATATAAAATTAGGATGATATTTTTTGCATTTATTTTTGAAAATATTAGATATTTGGCAAAAACTTTGAAAATTCTGCAATTTAACAATTTAAAATTTTTATTCCCTTAACTCCTTTACGATTAAGGACGGAACTGTCATTCCTGGTCACCTACTTCCGATTACCACGGGCTCCGTCAGCAAGTCCAGTAAACCTCACACATGTCTGCTGATCTGATCAGCAGAGATGTGTGGTTAACAGGCACAGGTGGATCGGAGATATACCCCTGTCAAGGAGAAATACCATAGTTTTTGGGAAATCTCCTTCTTAACAGTGAATCTCTGCTGTGATCTCAAATTAATAGTCACTGAGTGCTAGAGGAGAAATACAGACCACACAGATTATCTGGTATGAATTCCTTCTCAGTGAAGGTACACAAGAATTTTTTATAGAACAGTAATGGGTTAATCTTTTAGTAAAATTCCTAAGTATACCATTGGCTATATTAAAGCATATGTAGAAAACCTGTGACGTTTATTCATTTTTTGGGACTTCCCCTCCAGCCCCTCCTATGTTCCAAATCCATATCTTGCAGAGTTTTTGGCACGTAGTACCTCAGCCATAAATTTGTTATCAACATCTGCATTCCATTCCTTTGTATCAGTCTTCAGCTGATGACCTTGGCATAGACATACTTACAATCTCTTGTTACTTATATAGAAAAATAGCTTAGTTGTAGAAAAGGCATTGTATTTTCACAGTAGAAAAGCACATAGAAAAATATTTTGTATTCTCACACCCCCACCTGTTAACCTCTAAGATCGCACTTTCAAATACTGACAGTGGGACTTAAATGGCCAAGGTGGGGATTGCGCTATTCCCCGCCGCCATCGACCAAGGTTTAGATCTCAATCCACAGTTCAGAGAAAGGACTAAACGCTTTACTAATCACACATGGAAAGTTAAGGAGAATTTAGGGACTGCATTATTTAAACTTTCTTATAATGTGTAAGACTTATGTCATCACCACCATCTCTCAACTTGCTTGTCACAAGCTACCACTAGAGGGAGCCCCAAAACAGCTGAGTACAATTTATGAGTCACCTACAGAGACAATTAAAAAATACATTACTAGTCTGGAAAAACTTAATACTCAGGGATCTCTAGATGAACTGCAAAGTTTTCAGCAACTTGATTTTGAGAGACTGTAGAGTACGTTATTAAGTCTATGACGGGGCAAGAATTTCACAAATACCAGAGACGTCATCTCACATTTCTAGATCCACCAAGCAGTCAAAGCGATCATCTAAGTCTCTAAGTCACGCTCTTCAAAATGTTCAACTCTCAGTGAGCAGCTTATGAGAGTACGTTTGGAAGCCGAGGCTACTAAGATACAAGCTGCCTTTACGGAAAAGAAACCTGAGACGAAAGCTGAAATATGACTGGTGAACGTATATCCAAAGGGTCAACCAGAAAAAAAAACGTAAGGGTGTACGTCATGCTGGATGATAGCCACCAATTACTTTCAAGGTCAGAACTCTTGATCTGTTTAACTTAAAGGGAAATGCTTACCCTTTCACCTTATAAACTTGCAACGGTGTTACAGAGGTTTCCTGAAAAAGAGCCAGTGGTCTTATAGTAACGTCTATTGAAAACACTGTGGAGATACCCTTACCTACTCACATCGAGTACAACCAGATCCCATCGAATAGGAGAGCGATTTCCAATGCCAGCGACTGCTCTTTATCATACTCATCTGAGGACTATAGCCAACAATATACCAGACCTTGACAACAGCAGAGACATTCTATGGGTTGCACAAGGTACATCAGCAAATTAACGGACCACCTGATGCTCCATTTGCCCAACGCTTTGATCTCGGCTGGGTAATTATAGGGAATGTCTTCATAGACAAGATGAAGAGACCTAAAAAGTTTTATTCCTATAAGATTCATTACTTGCCAAATGGTCGCAGCACTAACAGTTTTCACAAAAAGTTACGGATATTTGGCTTTTGGGTGAAATTTCAGGATGCACGCTAACCTTTTCAGATGAAATGAATGTGACTTTTCTAAGCTTTTGAATGCACATGTGCAACTGTTCAATGTTTCAGTACTTTTTGCTAACAAGGAGCTTAATGCCAAAATTCACAACAGGTGTTTGATCCATGAATCGCCTAATAAATTTTAGGGTTCAATTAGAATTGGTATATAAGCAGTCCTTCTCATCAAGCTGGTCACATTTTGACATCAAGAGACAATTGTTCAACAATACCTTGCCATTGCTAGGCTTCAAGCAGGATATTCTCAGATGGAAGTGGCCCCTGAGCTTAGAGAGTCACAGAGTGTGATCACCAGGTTGCAATAGAGATACAGAGAGACTGGAAGACTAACAGAAAGGCATAGATGTGGAAGTCATTTTCCCACATCCCACACTGATGACCACTTCATTGTGAACAATGCCCTTTGGAACTGGATGATAAATGCCCCACAACTGCAAGCACATTCAAGGTAGGTGGGAGGCACTCAAGAGTCACATCAGACCATTCGAAGCGGTTTACATCAACGTGCATGGTCTGTGTGCTAGATGACCTGCAAGGATACCTGATCCTGAGGAACCTGTCTTTCCTCCTCCTCACTCATCTCCTCCAACAAGCCTTTCCATCAAACTTGATGGTTGCTCACTCACCCCAGTCTCACAAGCTCGTTGCCTTGGAGTGACCCTCGACTCTGCTCTATCCTTCAAGCCACACATCCAAGCCCTCTTCAACTCATGCCGATTACAACTCAAAAATATCTCCCGGATCCGTGCTTTCCTTAACCAAGAATCTGCAAAAACATTAGTGCATGCCCTCATCATCTCCCGCCTCGACTACTGCAACCTCCTGCTCTCTGGCCTACCTTCCAACACTCTTGCACCCCTCCAATCTATCCTAAACTCTGCAGCCCGCTTAATCCACCTCTCCCCTCGCTACTCCCCAGCCTTGCCACTCTGCCAATCCCTTCACTGGCTTCCCATCGCCCAACGACTCCAGTTCAAAACATTAACCATGTCATACAAAGCCATGCACAACCTGTCTCCTCCCTACATCTGTGACCTAGTCTCCCGGTACCTACCTGCACGCAACCTTAGATCCTCACAAGATCTTCTTCTCTGCTCCTCTCTTATCTCCTCTTCCCACAATCGTGTACAAGATTTCTCCCGTGCATCCCCCATATTCTGGAACGCTCTACCTCAGCACATCAGACTCTCCACTACCGTGGAAAGCTTCAAGAGGAACCTCAAGACCCACCTCTTCCAACAAGCCTACAACCTACAATAGCCCTGAGTCCAGTAGACCACTGCACAACCAGCTCTGTCCTCACCTATTGTACCATCACCCATTCCCTGTAGACTGTGAGCCCTCGCGAGCAGGGTCCTGTCTCCTCCTATACCAGTCTGTCTTGTACTGTTAATAATTGTTGTACGTATACCCTCTTTCACTTGTAAAGCGCCATGGAATAAATGACGCTATAATAATAAATAATAATAATCCCATCACTAAGCACAGGCGTAATTGTCTTGCTGGACAAGTGACCAGTGGGCCTCAGTGCTGTTCATTGATTAAAGTCGATTAATGCTGAGCAAAAATTATGCCTGCCAACAATGTTAGAGATGTTAAGGAGAACGCTATGCATAAGCTACTGTTTCACCAGTTGACACTTTGGTGGTGGTGGTGTTAAAGTTTTGGCAGGTGTGTCTAGTTAGTACAGAAATGCTCCATACCTTATGATTGGTACACAATTAATCCAGTCATTGCATCTCTAGATCTCTAGATCTCCGTGTGCTATCACGGATAGAACACGGAGAATAAAAGTGTGCCAATATCACGGCACACGGAGGGCCATACGCAGCTTTAACCAGTCCAAGAAAAACGTGTGTGTTTTTCACTGACGTGTGAAAGAGGCCTAAAAAACAACAAAAAAAAGGAAACTTTCTGACAATCGAGGAGTTAGGCATCTAGGAGCCTTGTCGTTTTTTAAGCAGTACTTATGGAGAATAAATTTTAGGGAAAGCTCACTGCCTCTCCAATCATATCAGCTGCTGATAATCCCATACAGAATCAATTTAGAAAGGTCTTGAACTCTGCTTTACACATGTTTTATGATGGCTGGAATAAAGTGTCACACTGCATTGTGGTTTAGCTGTTAAAGCTTATCCCCCTGGGCTTGGAAACAGCAATTTAAAACACGGTTACTAATAGTTTTTAATCCCCAACAGTTGTTTTCAATTTAAGCTTTCAGTCTATGTTCTGTGTTTATAAAGGTCAGAGACAAACACTGAATTATTCACAGACAAGGTGGATATGGAAGTAATTTTTGAGAACCTTACAAAGAGGAAAACTCGAAGAGAGAAGTTTGAAATTATTTTTGATAAATATTGACAATACAGAGTTCTAAAATCAATCAATTAACATTTTAAGAACACTTCACTTTAAGAACACTTAATTCTTTTGGGCCTAAAAGGGGTTGGAGACATTTTTTTTTTCTTACTTAAAGGGGTTTTCCCCATTAAGTTTGTTTTAAGGAATAGATGTTTGAATAAAAATAATTTCCACAATTGGATGTGTTAAAAAAAAAAAATGTTCCTGAGCGGAGATAATCTTAAATATGTGTCCCTGCTGTGTAATGGCTGTGTCTGACCGTACAGGGACATGGTCTGATCATACCATATCTCCTAGGCAGGGAGGATGCAAAAGAGTATACAGCACAGTTATTATAGCACTGGATCACAGATGATTCTTTTTGTGAAGCAAAGCAATTCCCTGCTTTTTTGAAAAAAAAAAATGTTTTTAAGAATTATTTATGATCCCATGCGATATTGTTTATATATTTTTTTTTTGGCATCCTCCCCAGCCCGGGTGATGTGGTATGATCAGACCATGTCCCTGTACTTATTGAAGAGTTTTTAAAGTAAACAGATAAGTACAAAAGAAACAAAGAAAAGGGAAAGAAGGAAGAAAGGAGGGTAATAGATGGGTAAGGATTAGGAAGGAAGGGGGTGGCAATTTCTTCAACCCATCCATACCACATTATACCACGTAGGAAATACCTGAATGCAATAATTAAAGCACCACTCCACTGTTTTTTATTTCAGTGCTAGAGTGTTGCTTTAAATCTAAGGCGGGCTTTGCACACTGCGACATCGCAGGTGCGATGTCGGTGGGGTCAAATTGAAAGTGACGCACATCCGGCATCGCATGCGACATCGTACTGTGTAAAGCCTAGATGATACGATTAACGAGCGCAAAAGCGTCGTAATCGTATCATCGGTACAGCGTCGGCGTAATTCATAATTACGCCGACGCGATGGTCCGATGTTGTTCCTCGCTCCTGCGGCAGCACACATCACTGTGTGTGAAGCCGCAGGAGCGAGGAACATCTCCTACCGGCCTCACTGCGGCTTCCGTAGGATATGCGGAAGGAAGGAGATGGGCAGGATGTTTACATCCTGCTCATCTCCGCCCCTCCGCTCCGATTGTCCGCCTGCCGTGTGACGTCGCAGTGACGCCGCACGACCCGCCCCCTTAACAAGGAGGCGGGTCGCCGGCCACAGGGACGTCGCACGTCAGGTGAGTGTGTGTGTGAAGCTGGCGTAGCGATAATTTTCGCTACGCCAGCTATCACCACATATCGCTTCTGCGACGGGGGCGGGCACTATCGCACTCGGCATCGCAGCATCGGCCCCTGCTCTTGTCCCGTGGCCCCATCTTGTGCTCGTAACTTCTGACTGGCCAGAAGTCAGAAGTTACATCACAAGCTCTAAGTGCAAGTCTACTAGAGCCAGAATGAGGCAGAACGAGGCTCTCATAGAGATGCACTTAATGTTAATAAGATAAGCAGAATTTATATGTGTATCAGTAAGAGCGTTATCTTATTAGTAGATGGAAGGCCAAGGTTAAGGGGGCTTTACACGGTAGCGATATCGCTAGCAATTTCTAGCGATAGCGACCGTGTAAGTACCCGCCCCCGTCGCGCATGCGATTGTTTGTGATCGCTGCCGTAGCGAACATTATCGCTACGGCAGCGTCACACATACTTACCTGGTCGGCGGCGTCGCTGTGACTGCCGAACAATCCCTCCTTCAAGGGGGAGGGACGTTCGGCATCACAGCAACGTCACCGCAACGTCACTAAGCGGCCGGCCAATCAAAGCAGAGGGGCAGAGATGAGCAGGACGTAACATCCCGCCCACCTCCTTCCTTCCGCATTGTGGCCGGCGGCAGGTAAGGAGACGTTCCTCGCTCCTGTGGTGTCACACATAGCGATGTGTGCTGCCGCAGGAGCGACAAACCACAACGCTAAACAACCCTTACCGATTTTTGACTTTGGGACGACCTCTCCATGGTGAACGATTTTCACCATTTTTGAGGTCGACTAAGGTCGCTGGTAAGTATTACACGCTGCGATATCGTTCATGACGCCGGATGTGCGTCACTAACAACTTGACCCCGGCGACCAAACATTAACGATATCGTAGCGTGTAAAGCCCCCTTTAGGGGAGAAAAAGAAAAAATAGAATGAGCAGGTGGGTCGGTGATTTGTGCAAGAGTTCTGTGCGCTGTATGGTGTAGTAGATGGTTTGGAGTGGTTCAGCAATGTGAGTAGAGCCTGAGAGCTGCACATGGGAAAGGAGAGGAGAGAAGGACTGCTGTGGAGAGAGTGTACAGAGTGTGGACTAGATGGTAGATGTAAAAGAAAGCAGCAGTTAGGATACAGATGAAGCAAACAGGTATGTAAAATAAATTATGCAGCACAATTGAATAAAAAGCATGGTTATTTGAATATATTGTATAGCTTACCTGTCTCTTGTCCTGTCCAACTGCCATGTTTAACTGCAGCCTATGTTACATAAATACTTTGCAACCTAAAGACACTGTTTTTGTTGCATGGAATTTGCTATTGAATGCGGACCCCTTTTCTCGCTTTTTTCAATAGATATATAGATAGATGAGTACGGTATGTCTCCTTTATTATCTTTCTGTATAGCTAGTGCTGTACTATGTTATTTTCTATCATCTCACAAACTGTCTTTTCTAGTGTCAGTCCTGTGTCACCTCCACGAGGTGCAGGCCGGGGCACACAGGAGACATTTCATCATGTTGTTTGCACAGTTAGGTGTATAAAATCATTTCCCTTCCAAAACCTGTAACCTGCAGAAAGTCCTTGTCTCCAGACACCTCATATTAATAGTAATATACTGCGCCATCTACATATCATACAGAGAAAGCCTTCATTAAACTGTCCAAGCATCACTCACCTAATGGCTCCTCTATGTGCCCGATGTCAGCGCAGACAGTCTGCTCACATACAGCCATTAGTTCTCGCTCTGTCCTATATTTTTCTTCATCATCTGATGACAGGAACACTAATGTCTTTTCTTTACACTCTGAGCTGTTATAAAGCTGCTGTAGCTTCACAACATAGATACAGCTGATAGAAAATGGTGGGAAGCATGCCTGGCAACAGCACCACTGCCTAACTCTAAATTAATGGTGGTCCTGTGCTCTAACAAGATATAGTCATTAGTAATAATTACTTTTAAGGGCTCGGACATTTTCCACTTGGTAACTGACAAATGGTTGTTTCACATTTCCTCACAGGTAACTAGGTACTAGGTAAACCTCCCTTCATATCACATGATGCAGTAGTTGGAAAATGGCGGGAAACGTTCTGAGGTAAATACAACCTCCTTACAGTGGGTACAGGAAGTATTCAGACCCCTTTACATTTTTCACTTTTTGTTTCATTGCAGCCATTTGGTAAATTGAAAAAAGTTCATTTTTTTCTCATTACACTCTGCAACATCCCCCATCTTGACAGAACAAAAAACAGAAATGTAGAAATATTTGCAAATTTAATAACTGGAGACTACTAAAGTGGCCAGCAATGAGTCCAGACCTGAATCCCATAGAACACCTGTGGAGAGATCTCAAAATGGCAGTTTGGAGAAGGCACTCTTCAAATCTTAGGGACCTGGAGCAGTTTGCCAAAGAAGAATGGTCTAAAATTCCAGGAGAGCATTGTAAGAAACTCATTGATGGTTACCGGAAGCCGTTGTTCGCAGTTATGTTGGCTAAAGGTTGTTCAACCAAGTATTAGGCTAAGGACGCCAATACTTTTGTCTAGCCCATTTTTGGAGTTTTGTGTGAAATGATCAATGATTTGATTTTTGTTTCATTCTCTTTTGTGTTTTTTCATTGCAAGCAAAATAAATGAAGATAATAATACAAAAGAATTTGAGATTGCAATCATTTTGAATAAGAAACTGAGTATTAGCTGACAGAATTGCAGGGGTGCCAATACTTTTGGCCAGCACTGTATATATATCTCAAAGATAGTGTGAATCAGTTTACATGATACGCTCCATCGATCACATCCTGGATGGAATCCCTGAAAACCGCTTCTTACCAATCCGCAGCTCTTCTTTTGATTAACCGTCTCGGTGCGACATCATCATTGCGAGGTAACATACGTGATGTCACGTCAGGCCAGCTAATTAAAAAACTAGCAGATGAGGTTAGATATGAACCATTGCTCTCAGGGCTCCAGATCAACATGCAGAGATTACTAACGACACCGGTAAACCAGGTTGTGCAAATCGATTCACACCAACTCTGCTTTTTGTTGCATTTTTTGAAAAGGAACAAAAAATGGCAATTCTGGCCTTTTCGATTTTTTTTCTTTACAGGGTTCATTAATTTTAGCTTTTCGTCGTGCAGATGTTTTCCAGACACATCGATGCTAAATATTTTTTAGGGGACTGGAACCCCTCTCCCTATAAGTGCATAATATGTTTAAAGGGCACCTGTCACCATTTTTTTGGCGTATAACCTGCCATATGGTCAGTCAATACCATAAGTAATGTACTCCACCGCAATGGTCTCCATTCCAGACGAGCCCGTAAGGTACCTTTACTTTCAAAGCGTCATGTCAAGGCTCGTCTACAGTTTGCTCATGATCACTTGGAGGACTCTGAGACAGACTGGTTCAAGGTTCTCTGGTCTGATGAGACCAAGATCGAGATCTTTGGTGCCAACCACACACGTGACGTTTGGAGACTGGATGGCACTGCATACGACCCCAAGAATACTATCCCTAGAGTCAAGTACGGTGGTGGCAGCATCATGCTGTGGGGCTGTTTCTCAGCCAAGGGGCCTGGCCATCTGGTCCGCATCCATGGGAAGATGGATAGCACGGCCTACCTTGAGATTTTGGCCAAGAACCTCCGCTCCTCCATCAAGGATCTTAAGATGGGTCGTCATTTCATCTTCCAACAATTAAACGACCCAAAGCACACAGCCAAGAAAACCAAGGCCTGGTTCAAGAGGGAAAAAATCAAGGTGTTGCAGTGGCCTAGTCAGTCTCCTGACCTTAACCCAATTGAAAACTTGTGGAAGGAGCTCAAGATTAAAGTCCACATGAGACACCCAAAGAACCTAGATAACTTGGAGAAGATCTGCATGGAGGAGTGGGCCAAGATAACTCCAGAGACCTGTGCCGGCCTGATCAGGTCTTATAAAAGACGATTATTAGCTGTTATTGCAAACAAGGGTTATTCCACAAAATATTAAACCTAGGGGTTGAATAATAATTGACCCACACTTTTATGTTGAAAATGTATTAAAATTTAACTGAGCAACATAACTTGTTGGTTTGTAAGATTTATGCATCTGTTAATAAATCCTGCTCTTGTTTGAAGTTTGCAGGCTCTGACTTATTTGCATCCATCTTATCAAACCTGCTAAATCTGCAGGGGGTTGAAGACTACTTGTAGGCACTGTATATCATTCTAACATGCTGTATATAAGAGCCCAGGCCGCTGTGAGAACATAAAAAACACTTTATAATACTTACCTAACGGTCGTGCGGTGGGCCATATGGGCGTCTCCGTACTCCGGTGCCGGCACCACCTCTTTCGGCCATCTTTGCCCTCCTTCTTACCTAGCCGCGGTGAATGACGCATCCGACGTCATCCACACTCGCCCGCATTCAGGTCCTGAGCAGGCACACTTTGATCTGCCCTGAGTAGGTCAAAGTATTGTAGTGCGCATGCGCAGGACCGGCGAGTGTGTATGACGTAGACGCGTCATGCACGCAGGCTTCAGAAAGAGGACGAAGATGGCCGAATGAGGAGGCGCCCGCACCGGAGAACAGAGACGCCCATATGGCTAACCGCGCAACCGTGTGGTAAGTATTATAAAGTGATTTTTATGTTCTCACAGCGTCCTGGGCTCTTATATACAGCATGTTAGAATACTGTATATAAGAGCCCGGTGGTGGTGGCTGCAGCTTATAGGCCAAAAAAATGGTGACAGGTTCCCTTTAATCACGTCACGATGTGTAAAAGGATTTACTGAAGCATGCATTTAGAACTCCCTTACTTCTTTTTACGCTTGTTTTAGGCATTTTTTACGTTTGCTAAAAACAGCCATACATTTGCACTATTTTTTCTCAGTTTGGTAAATGTAGTGTAAATTACATCTCCTTTTCTCATTTTTCACTCCAAAATTCTCTAGTCAATCTACAAATAATTCTGCAATAGTGTCAAATGTTACTTTTAGCCTGTAAAATCATGCAATTTAAGGTAAGCTAGGTTTTTTGAAGATGAAAAACTGTAAAAGAAGAAAAAAAATTAATGCATTTTCTTTTTAATACATTTACTATTGTTGAGTGGTTTTACGATGATTGATGTCAGCAGTTACAAGTTATAGAAAATCACGTGGCAGAAACCACATGAAGAAATCCATTTTGCTGTTGTAACATGTAGCAATTATTACCATCAAAATGAATAGAGAGAAACTGTCAAAAATCGCTATTTTAGACTAAAGTCTGTAAACATCAGAGCCTCTGTCAGAGATAAGTCACATTTGATGGGGGAAAATAGCTTTGTATGCAACAACCTAAATGCTTTGGTCTTATCTGATAGATATTGCCATAAATAGACAAAGTGCATATCCCTTTATTTAGAAATTATGTTACCTTGTACCTGAAAAATCACTTCAAAGTGTCCATCAATTTATGCCAGATGGAATCCATCCCTAGTAGCACAGACACCAAGTTGGATTACAGTAAATGGGGACGGGTCTTTGTTTTTCTACAGGAAGTGGGGATGGGTATTTGTTTCTGTACAGGAAGTGGGGGTAGGTCTTTTTTATGCACAGGAAGTGAAGGTGGGTCTTTTTTATGTGCCGGAAGTGGGGGTGGTCTTTGTTTCTCTACTGTTTCTCTACAAGAAGAGGAGGCGGAGTTTTGTTTCTGTATGAGGAAGTGGGGGAGGATCTTTGTTCCTGTATGAGGAAGTGGGGGCGGATCTTTGTTTCTGTACAGGAAGTGGGGGCGGGTCTTTGTTTATGTACAGGAAGTGGGGGGCAAGTCTTTGTTTCTGTACAGGAAGTCGGAGCGGATCTTTGTTTCTGTATAGGAAGTAGGGGCAGGTCTTTCTTTCTCTACAGCAAAAAGGGCGAATTTTTGTTTTGCAACAGGAAGTGGGGATGGGTCTTTGTTTCTCTACAGGAAATAGGGTGGGTTTTTGTTTCTCTACTGGAAGTGGGGGTGGGTCTTTATTTCTGTACAGGAAGTGGGAGTGGATCTTTATTTCTGTACAGGAAGTGGGGGTGGGTCTTTATTTCTGTACAGGAAGTGGGAGTGGGTCTTTATTTCTGTACAGGAAATGGGGGTGGGTCTTTGTTTCTGTACAGGAAGTGGGAGTGGGTCTTTATTTCTGTACAGGAAGTGGGGGTGGGTCTTTGTTTCTGTACAGGAAAAGGGGGCGCGTCTTTGTCTACAGGAAGTGGGACAATTATTTTTCGTTCTACCCCTGCTTTCTTGTTTGTCAATCTGTACTATGCATGCATAACAACGAGACTAGCTTTAAGTTAAGTGCAGGCAAGCCTTTGGCAGCTGCAATGCATGCTTAGAAGTTCCTGTACATATAGAACTAAGTGAATGATGATGAAGAGGAACTGCTGATACAAATAGCTGCCTATACAAAGTTACAGAGCATGAGAATTGGGACAATTCCTGAACATGTTACTCTGGTATGTGAACCAAAAGCAGCTTTAACTTGTTAAAGGGTTATTCACGTCTTCATAAATTATAATTATCACTGCTTATTAAATATTTTTAGCAATTCTTGAATTCTTGTTTCATTTCCAGCTTTGTCCATTAAAAAGAGACTACCGCTGGTACACATCAGAATATCTACGCTGCTTACAAGCTCTATTCTATTGAGTGGCACTAGTGATGGGCGAGCACTGAAATGCTCGGGTGCTCGATCTTTAAGTCAAGCAGGTCAGACGCTCTGAAAGGGCTCAACTCGAGTAATGGGTATAATGGAAGTCAATGATTGGGCAGTTGGGTTCTCTGCCCACTTCAGCTAGCCATAAACAGAGCGTTTCTGGGGGAAAGGAAGGGTAGGGTTTTTTATTTATTTCCCTTTGACACACTACATCCAAAAAAGTAGTTTTAACCCCAGTGAGGGCCATTCAGAGACTATGAATGGATCTCCCTGGGGTGCCTACACACATCATGCAGTAAAGTAGTAAGCCTGTGCTTTGTGTTTGATGTTTCACAGATGAAACATCAGAGCACCAGCGATATTCGACTGAGCACCCTCAATACTCGGCTGAGCTCCCGCGATACTCAGCTGAGGACCCTCGATACTCGGCCAAGCACCGTGAGTACTGAGCACCCTGTACTCGATCGAGTACCGAACAGTGAAGAGCACTTTTGCTCAACATTAAGTAGTGCTGTTTTGCCAGGATCATTGCTGCACACTGTTATCTCCAGATTCTGGTCAGCTTTCACTCAGTACAAGCTAGACAGCAGCAGTGGTCGGTCTCCTAAGCAACAAGCACTATCTGATCATGTACATCCATGAAGACGGGTGCCCTTTATGAGTATAAGGGAAGCAACATTATGCTTTTTTTAGAGGTGTTATGTGAGAAGACATGTTCATGCCCTCATCTAATATATAAAGCTGAATGTGTGTATGTGTGTGTGTGTGTGTATGTGTGTATGTATGTCCGGGATTGGCATCCACACCGTCGCAGCTACAGCCACAAAATTTTGCACACTCACACTTATGGACCCCGAGAGCGTCATAGGCTATGTTTTGAGGGGAAATTTTAACCCCGCTCTTTACAGTTATTCAACAAAAAACCTGCCTCCATTAAAGCGAATGGAGCTGGGAGCCACAGTGCAGCCAGAACTTCAAAAGAATGCGCAGCCACGCCCTTATATGGAATGTTGGCGTGTCACAATGCAACCAGGGAAAGAGAGACACAGAGCCACGCCCTTATATGGAATGTTGGTGTGTCACAATGCAGCCAGGGAAAGAGAGACACAGAGCCACGCCCTTATATGGAATGTTGGTGTGTCACAATGCAGCCAGGGAAAGAGACAGACACAGACAGGGAAAGAGGCAGACACAGACAGGGTAAGAAACAGACAGACAGGGTAAGAGACAGACAAAGAGACAGACACAGACAAAGAAACAGACTGACAAGGAAAGAGACAGACAGGGAAAGAGACAGACATGGAAAGAGACAGACAGGGAAAGTGACAGATAGATAGACAAACAGGGAAAGAGATAGATAGACAAACAGGGAAAGAGATTGAGACAGACGGAGAAAGAGACAGAGATAGTCAGGGAAAGAGACAGACAAAGAGAGAGAGACAGAGAGATATATACAGAGGGGGAGACAGACAGAGAATGGGAGAGAAACAGAGAGACTGTTACTATCCCGGGCAGCGCCGGGTGCTATGTTGTGAGGCGAAATTTTAACCCCGCGCGTTCCAATTTACCAATCAATTTTGCCCCTATCTACATAATGGGGAAAAAGTGAAACGAAAAGTGTTGGGGGCAAATTGACAGCTGCCAGATGTGAACAAGGGGGACTTAAAGAATGAGAGCGATGGCGCCAAAGAGTATATACCGTAGAGTTGCTAAGGTGGGGCCCCGACATGGGATACTCACCACACTCGGGGATATGAACACACACACACACAAAATGCACCACACACTACCACGTGCTTGAACACATATACCACCCTCAGCACACATCTCACCACACATACACCAACCTCGCCACATAATAGCCCTAAAACACACACAAGTCTGGTATTATCCTTCAAAAATAAAAATCTGATTAATAAGCAGCCAAGCTACAAGAACAACAAATGTACCACTTAGGAAATACGGCCGCTGTCAGTCACATGATCTGTCTATATGTGTATGTGTGAGCTAATATATACTGTCAGGGGGAGGGCTTTCTGTTGCCTGGAGATTTATCAGGCTGCCAATAGCAACCAATCACAGCTTAGCTTCTATTTTGCTACAGTTAATTAATCTGAGCTCTGATTGGTTAATATAGGCAACAATTTAATAATTACATTTCTATCTTATTTGTTTTGTGGTGTTTGTGTGCAGAATACATTTTTGTTAATACATTCTATTTTGTTAACAGCAGTTATTAACCCGGGCGAAGCCGGGTAGTACAGCTAGTAAACTATAAATATGAGGTCCATAGTGCTGTGCCTCAACCTTACAGTATCTGTAATTCATTGTAATGCTGGGGGGCTGCTTCTTGGTGCTCCCCCTCCCTTCTGGGACAGTACATCACATTTCAAGGGCCTTGCCTGCTCCTGGTGTCTAGTAGCTGCCAGCCCACTGATAATATCGGTTTCCATGCAGTCCAAGAACAGGGGGCACATCAATGCTTCCGTCACACCCCTACCATGCCCCCTGTTTTCTTACTACAGGGTAACAGATATTATCAGGGAGCTGGATGTTACTAATAGCATGGAGCAGGCAAGGGCCCTGATAACGTCCCAGAAGGGAGGGGGAGCACAAAGGAGCAGCTTAAACATCACACTATGGATCTCATCTTTATAATTTAAGGGCATGGATGACCATTGAAATATTTTCCCTGGAATACCCTTTTAAGTGAAAAATCTGCATTTTTTTTTCCCTTACACTAAGACCATGTACAATTGTGGAGCATTTGAAGTGGATTTTCAATGTAGACTGGTGTGGACACACACAAGACACACTCTATCAGTCACCTATTTCTCGCAGTGAGTTTTAGCCATTGCAGTGCACAGGATGAATTCCATGGAAATATCTGCAGTAAATGTATATAATGAATTTCAGTTCAGAAATCTCTACAGCTGGTTGTGAACAAAACCTGATATAAGTATATTTATTTAATTACACCTGGTGAGTCCCATATTTCCTCTATTTGATGACTGAGAAACCGGTTTCAAGCCTTGTGGACAAGCAGAGACAAACAAAAAAATGAGCAAATGTCTATAAGGGAAATACAGCCGCCCATACCTAAGGCAGTATGCTTAAGATTTGACCCTGAACTCCTTTTAGTCAGACATTAGTAATTCAATAATGGCTTCTGGAGTATTCCAGCATTTGATGACTGACGTGACACATCATGAGTCTTGTCTAATGGTGCAGAATGTCAGAAACAATAGACAAAAGTTTTTGGAAGTGACCCAGACGTATAAGCCCCCACCTAATAGCAGAAGGATGGTCATTTTCAACATGAAGTTGGTGCAGCAACTCGTCTGTACAAGTGGCTATGCCGGATACTGCAGAGACGTTAATGGCCTGTATAAATAACGAATAGCAGGTGTCCACTGGGGTGTTATAGCCCCCTTCATTTTACTCATTTTCTATGGGGCTTATCATATTTTAGTAGAAAAACACAAAGAAAGTAAACATTCCAGCTCACCAATCTGTAGGTCTAGATGTCCATTTGGGCCATTGCCCGGTATCTGTGGTTGGCTTCCACAGGTGTAGCAATTATTGAAGGGAGGAAGGGGTATAAAGAAATCCAGCACTGATGTCCATAAAAAATTGTTTTTCTTTATTTCAAATTCATCATAAAAATTAGAATGGATCTATCCTTCCAAAGGCCCTGATTACGCCTTATGCGTTTCAGAGAAAATACTCCTTACTCATAGGCAAATGCCTATGATTAAGGAGTATTTTCTCTGAAACGCGTAAGGCGTAATCAGGGCCTTTGGAAGGATTGATCCATTCTAATTTTGACTGTGTTCACACGGAAGTTTATGATTAATCTGTTTTTATTAATTTTTCACACAGTAAACAACAATATTTTAGAGAAAAAGAAAGCAAGATTAGATAAAGGATTCGTGAGAGCGGTCTCTCCCTAAACCGGCAGTCTTGCATATACCATTACATATAATAATTGAACTATACACTTGCTCTTCATATTTGCTCTATATTAACGTTTCTCCTCACGTAGCCAAGTACCAACTATTTCAGTTTCCCATTCCTTGCACTTTCGTATGTACTTCAACTACTAGGTCTTACTTCAAATTATCTCCTTTTTCTGTCTAACGAACAACCATGTCTATACTATTTTCCCATTTTTCGGTCTGAGGGGGATCCAGAGCGTAGCTCCCTAAGTTGCGGAATTTCTCACTTCCGGCCTGGACCAGGGTGGGCCCCTTCCAGTGTTATGCTTCTGATTAGGGAATATGCTCTACACCCTCGTTGTCGCTTACTGAAGATCCACGTGGATATGTTTTGCGTAGGGAGTGTAAGAAGTTTGCAATATAAGAGACAGATTCTTTAGTGTGCTTGGAGAGAGCGCTAGATGAGAAAAGTTAGGGGAGAACGATATCGGAGATGAAAGCTTAGGAGAGAAAGAGAGAAAAGAGAGGAATGTACTGAGGAATGAGAAGGAAGAGAAGTGTAAAGTAGAGAGAAAGGGAGAAGGAGAAGAGAGAGAGAGAGAAAAAAGAAAAAAGAAAAAAAAAAAAGGGGGGGGGGGAGAGGGAGAATGTGTAATTTGGGGGGGTTATAGGATGAAGGGAGGATTAGGGGGAAGGAAGGGATTGGGGATAGAGGAGGGGGGTAATGGGGTTAGGGGCATTTATGCCCCACCGGCCCCCAGGTCCACCCCTCTACTGAGCCAGTAACCTTGAGAAGTCCTGGGTTTCCTTAAACATAATCCAGGGCCGCCAAGTCCGGGTGTGGGAATCATTTGTGTCATTTTCTATTGCAGATAATTCTTCCATCAGGGCTATGTGTGAGAACTCATTAAACCACTCCCCAACGGGTGGTGTCTCCGACCTCCGCCAGTATCTGGGGATTACTGATCTAGCTGCAATCAGGCAAAACCTGAGGAGGTCTCTTTTTCGTGCCCCAATGGAGCCTGGCAACATGGAAAGGATCGCCACCTGAGGGGTGGATCTGACCTGGGTTCCTGTGATCCTTGTGTAAGCCCCGAATAACGCGATCCAGAAGGGTTTAATTTTTTCACAGTCCCACCATATGTGGGACATTGTCCCTTTTCTGTTCCACAACGCCAGCACTCGTCCGGGGACGAAGGGAAAAGTTTATGAATTTTGGTTGGGCAGAGGTACCACCGAGCCAGAATCTTGTAATTCTTTTCCTGAGCGAACCCCGCCACCGACATTTTGTGTGTAAAGAGGAAGGCTTTTTGCTTGTTCCCCTCCGAGAACTTGGTACCCAGTTCATTTTCCCATGCCTGTACATAGTTCGGGTCCGAATGGTTAGGCCGTCCGTTAAGGTGTTTATATATCACTGAGATCAGGTGGGGGGGTGGTGAATTCCCTAGAAACAAGCCCTCAAATGGTGTGAGTGACACCGGGAGAGGGCGTTGTCCCTCCACTTCCCATTTCCCCAAAAAGGACCGCAGCTGACCATACTGCAACCAAGAGAGTTTCATGGGAGGATCCTTTTCCTCCAACTGTTCCCGTGTGGGGAAGTGTGTGTCCTGTAGTAAGAGAACCACCCGGAGGTCCGAATTTGGATACCATCGTAGAAACCTCTCCCCCCCATCGCTGGAGGGAACTCCGGGTTGTTGAATATGGGGGTTAAGGAGCTAGGGGTCTTAGTTAATCCGCTGTTTCCTCTCAGTCTATCCCACAACGTCAGCGTCGCCTTCACCAATACCCCCTCGGGTTCAATGTGTAACTTATCTCTCTGTCCTACCCATGGAAGGTTCTTCAGGGGTGTCTGGGTGCAACCTTGCTCCAGTTCTACCCACTGTTTTGCATCCGCTTGGAAGTGCCAATCACATAATCTGACCAATACCGATGCTTGGTGATAAAGTTGTACATTTGGTAATCCCGCCCCCCCCCCCTCCTGTTTGTGTCTGGTGAGGGTTAAATACTTTATTCTGGGTTTTGCTTGTTTCCATATGAATTGTATAAGGGCGGTTTTCATGGACTTGAAAAAGCTTATTGGAGGGTTTATGGGGACAGCTTGGAATACATATAAGAATCTTGGGAGAATGTCCATTTTAAAGGTGTTAACCCTTCCGAACCAGGTTAGAGGTTTTTTATTGTATGCATTAAAGTCTCTAATGGTCTTATCTAGGAGATTTTGATAGTTTAATGTGTATAGTTTATTTAGATCAGTAGGTATCTGAATTCCCAGATACTTTATTGAGTGTGTCTGCCACCTGAATGGGAAATTGTTTTGGGATCTCTGGACTTCTGATACCGGCAAAGAGATGTTTAGGGCTTCCGTTTTTTTGTAGTTGACTTTGAAGTTGCTAAGATTCCCGTAACGTTCGAATTCCTTCAGGAGTGAGGGGAAGGAGATATGGGGTTCTGAAATATATAGCAATAAGTCATCTGCATACAGAGCTGTTTTATATTGTCTACCATCCAAGCTCAGACCTCGTACACTGGGGTTCTTCCTGATAGCCACTGCCAGATGCTCCATAACAATGGCATAGATTAATGGGGATAACGGGCATCCCTGTCTAGTGCCATTACCGATCCGGAAAGGGGTTGAGAAGGAGCCGTTTGCTTTGATCCGAGCTGTAGGTCCAGAATAAAGGGCCATTATTTTAGCTAGAAAACCTCCCCCCCAGATCAATCTGTTTAAGGGCCGCCTCCATAAAACCCCAGTGCACACGGTCAAAAGCCTTTTCGGCATCGATTGCCAACAGGCTCACTCCCCTCGGGCACGCCCCTGCCCTGGCGATTAGCGATATGGTTTTGCATACGTTGTCCCTCGCCTCGCGTCCCTGTACGAATCCCACCTGGTCCGAATGTATTATGTCTGGGAGTATCGGTGTCAGTCTATTGGCTAACAATTTCGCAAAGATTTTGATGTCTACATTAATCAGCGAGATTGGGCGATAATTGGATACCATCATGGGGTCTTTCTCTGGTTTGGGTATTACAACTATATGGGCCTCTAGTGATTGAGGGGCGAACCCATTGGAATATGTGACTGAGTTAAACACCTTGGTTATAAAGGGTGTGAGCCTGTCTCTAAAGGTCTTAAAGCAGGGGGGAGAACCCGTCCGGTCCAGGGCTCTTTCCACTGGGTGTATTATTGATGGCTTCCTCTACCTCCGCCTCCGTGAATTGTTCCTCAAGCTGTGCTGAAACTTCATCCCCTATTCCCGGGAGAGCTGTGTCTATCATGTATTCGTCTATCCGCCTCTGAAATTCCTGGGGATCCATGTCCGAGAATTTTCCTTTGATGTTGTATAAATTGGAGTAAAATGTTTTCGTAATGTCTAGGATTTCTACCGGGTTGTGTTCCTCTGTCCCATTTGGGTGCTTTAATCGGGGAATGTATTGAGTCTGTGTACGGGGATGAAGGAGGCGCGACATCGGGCGACCACAATGTAGTTGTATAGAGTCTTTTTGAATTGATTTTTGAATCTAAGGTAACTTAAATTTAGGATGGCTTTCAGGTCATCTCTACATTTAGTGAGTTCTATCAATGTTTCTGAGGATGGTATGCTCTTGTGTTGAGTTTCTAGTGTTTGAATTTTGGCCAGGAGTTCTGTCACCCTAGCCTCTTTTGCCTTTTTGATGCGTGCTCCCTGTTTTATAAAGGTGCCTCTCAGGACACACTTCAGTGCCTCCCACATAATGGGATACGGTGTTTCGTCCGACGTGTGTACTCAGAGGAATGAGTCAATAGAGTCCCCAATGTCCGCCACGCACGTAGGGTCCCGGAGAAAAGTGTCATTAAGTCTCCAACTCCAAGTTTGTTCCTGTCTATCCGGGGGGGACAGTTTCAGAAAAATTGGTGTGTGGTCTGACCACACAAAGTTGCCTATGGAGGTGCTTGGTCTCCACTTGAGAGCATGGTGACTTATTAAAAAAAAGTCAATCCTACTATAGGAGTTGTGGGGGTTTGAAAAGAATGTGTAGTCTTTTCCCTGGGGATTCATTATTCTCCAGATGTCCACTAGTTGTAGTCTATGTATTTCATTTTTCAGTGTCCTCAGTGATCCCTCCGGGACAGCACTCCTTCCCGATGTGGTATCCATCCCCGGGTTCAGTGTCAGATTAAAGTCCCCTCCTATCACCACCACCCTCTCAGCAAACCCGGACAATGTCTTCAGGAAGGAAATGCACGCCTTTGCTTGATTCTGGCTCGGCGAGTACCATCCCGCAATTGTATAAAGAGTTGAGTTGATTCTGATTTTTATCAGAATGAATCTGCCATTGGGGTCTGTGATTGAATCAACTACCGAGTGACCCAAATTTTTATGGATCGCTATGGAAACCCCCCTTGAACGCGATTCCGAGTAAGAGCTATGGTACCATTCGGTGTAATACCTGTCCTTAATATTAGGGATGTGACCCGTTTTAAAATGTGTTTCCTCCAGTATCAGTACCTGAATCTTTTGTTTATGCATACCATAGAGGACCTGTGATCCCTTCTGTGGGGTATTAAATCCCCGGATGTTAATGGATCCAAAGTTCAGAGATGCCATCCTCTCCGATCCTTTTCGTGTCCAGATGATATAGCTCCTGTGTGTCTATTGTCGTGTGTTGCAGGCTGGGGGGTGCGGGTAGGGAGGGAGAAGGGGCCGATAGAGAGGGAGAAAAAAAAAAAAAAAGGGGGGGGGCCGAGGGGGGGGGGAGAGAAAAAGAAGAATAAGAGAAGAGTTGTTAGATAAGTAATAGAAGGAAGAAGAAAGAGGTCAGGAAGTATTTAAGTAAACTAGGAGAATAAAGCATTTAGAAGGAAAGTAGTAGGGCGCCCTCTATTCGAGGGGTACCCCTAGAATCAAAGGCAGTAAGGAAAGAAGATTTCCTACTGTACCACGTCCCGCTGGGTAGTACTCCCTTTTTGGGTAGTGAGCTTTCCACCGAGGAGATCTCCCCCCAGACCGACAGAACCACAATCTGAAACTCAAAATATATCAACAGTTAACACCCGATCATTAGATCCACGTTATCATATACAACCAAGATTTCCCCCACTGCATGTCCAAACCCCCATCATAAAGAAGTGGTCGCTCTCCGCTATTCCTCCTCCCCCCTCCCTCTTCCCTAATTATGCTCTGGTGGCAATCGACTGCTCTCAAAGTGGGGGGGGCATATCTGTCTCCATGAGAGTTTTTTCTTCTTCGGTCATGCCGATTGCCACTGCCCCTCGATCCCCTTCTCCAGCTTGTCAGTCTGATCGTCTGCCTCCGGGAGGCATATGGGGAGTGTCCATGTGACAAAACTTGTTATTAACTTGAATAGCGGGGAGTTCTCAGCTCACATCTCTAAACTCAGTTAATATCTCCCCTTCTTCTGGGATCCCGTCTTCTTTGGGGCAGCGGGAGTGCAGGTTGTGGGGGTCCCTCTCCCAGGAGACCCGAGGGTAGCTGGGGCCAGTCCCTGATTTCCACCGGCGGCAGTCGTAAGGCATCAGTAAAGGCGTTGATTCCTCTGGGATGGCTGAGGGTGTGAATTCTCCCGTCATGGCGGACCCGTAGGCGGAATGGGAACTTCCATGTGTATGGCATATTGTGTCGCCGGAGAGTGTCCAATAGGGGTCTTAGTGCCTTCCTTTTTTGCAAAGTCCATCTAGAGAGGTCTGGGAGGATCTGAAGCTGCTTGTCTAAGTGACGGATGGAGCCAGAAACATGGGCCCGTGCCATGATGGCGCCTTTTAGTTGGTAGCGATGGACTCTGCAGATCACATCTCTGGGGTATTCTGGGTCCCTTGATTTGGGTCCTAAAGCTCTGTGGACTCTATCTAGCTCGAGGCTGGTATCCAGGGGAACCTGCAGGAGTGAATTGAATATGTGACGTGTTGTTTTATCCAGCTCACTCGGCTCAACTGATTCTGGGATTCCCCGTATTCTTATGTTATTTTGTCGCACTCTATTTTCTGCGTCGTCCATTTGATCCGCCAGGTAGTGCAGTTGGTAAAAATGGATTGACAGGTCAGAGGAGTGGGTATTCAGTGTCTATGACATGGATGTAGTAGTTGCCTCCACGGTGGTCACTCTCTCTCTCACATGCTGTATATCATCTTTTAGGGCCACCAGTTCAGCTTTATATGCATTTTCTAATTGGGCAACATAGTGCTCCATTTCCTCCCTTGATGGCATGTTTTTAATCCTATTACTTAATTCCCGGAGATCTGTCAGGGCTGCCATTCTCACAGCCCTGGGACCTTCGTTCCCCAGCTGCATCGGCTGGTCTTGGATTCCCTGTGGGGAGTAAGCATTTCCCTGGGGGAAGTCCATGTGATGACGGTGGGTTTCATCTCCCTGTTCATGGGGTCCCCTCCCCTGATTCCAGGGTATTTGTATTTCTCCTGAGGCTGGGGTTGCCCCTATGCATATTTAGACGGCGATCTGGGGGTCTCTCATCTGGACTATTGTGGGGGATGGCAGCCGTTCCCCCCTTCCTGTGCCTCCCCCTCCTTGTGATTCCCAGCCAGCTCTGACCTCCTCTTGTGCCTCTTTAGCTTCACGTTGTGACCCCTGCTCTGAGGACCCTGATTGTGACAGAACCTGGGCGCCGCCGTTATCTCTGTGCCCCGTCGGGGATCCTCCCTCCCCCTCTGCCCATGCTGTGAGGCCTGGCGCATCTCTGTCTTCTACCGCGGTGCCATCTTGGTCTCGTGGTGTGTGTCCCGGATCGTCCCCATCTCCCCTGACCTGAGCCCAGATCTCTGCCTGGCCGTCTCCTCTCTATTCCGTCGCTCCTCCGCTGTCACATGCTGGTCCGGACGTAGCTGTCAATAGTAAAAAATAGAGTCTGGCTCACTCAAATATGATTGGTGCCTCCGAGAAAAACAACTAGGTAATCAAAAATAGACTCGGGCACACAGAAAAGGTAAGAGTCTGAAACAATGCTTCTTTTGAATTTCAGTAGACTTTTTTATTGATGCAAAGGACTAGACAAAAACTCTGACGTTTCGGCCTGCACACATAGGCCTTCCTCAGAAATGGTCTGTGATACAATATTTACAGAAAAAAGAAGAACAAAATTAGAACATGTACAAGTATACATACAATAAACCAATATCATGGTGTAAGATAGTAAATGCTAGCATCAATAAGCCTATATGCACTGATACTAGAAAAACAGATAAATCACAAGAAAAAATGTCAATATCATAGAAGGTATACCGTGAACGAGGATATATCTTGTTAAGAGGAGGTTTACAATAATGAAGACCATCCTAACATAGGCAGTATGGAAAAAAAATTGGGGCATACCTATATGAGAGGTGGAAGAGCTCTGTAATTGAGTTAATGCTCAAAGAGAAAACATCATATTCGGTAAGAATGCCTAAAAATAGAAATATGTAAATAAGCAAAGCCGGCTTAAGGTGAAAAATTTAGGGAAAGAGTTGTAAGACATAAGTGCAGACACCTTTGTGGCAAGGAGTAATGAGAAATCAAGGAAGAAGAATCAACCCAGAGAGGGGAGCAGAGGAAAGGGCGGGAATTGTTATAGAACAGGAATGAGGACTAAGAGAGAGGAGGCGAGTCCAGAGAACGGTGGTAAAATAGAGATCAGGAATAAAAAGAGAAAAAGTGAAGGAAAGAAGAAGAAAAAGAAAAGAAAAAAGAAAAAAGAAAAAGGAAAAGATTGGGTGCTGCATATGCGCAAATGAAAACTGATGCTCAGGGTACCTTTGTAAACATCAAATGCTGCAGTGGGTTACACTTCAGTAGTATATAGCTACCAGCGGGGGTCAGTATTTTTAATACTACAAAGAGAGATGTATCAGTTATGTACAATGTCAAGAATCCACCGTTATAAGATGTGACTGCTTATGGAGTTTATACATACCCACTCAAAGTTTATGTGATAGCAAGACTATCAATCCGGCACATGCAGGTGCCCTTATGTGTGGTCTAAATATGTGAAGGTAGACGGAATCCACTAATGGTAGCCTTCTATAATGGAGGGATCATACCGCTGAGAGGTCAACACATACCGCTCAATGTCACTACTTAGCAAGAAGATTCACTGACTCTCTAGAAGTCGGGCCGGTGCCCAAAAATGCTCGGTACTTAATGTTAGTAATCTGTAAATATACAAACAGATATATGGTGGTAAATGTATGTCATTTGTACCAATGTCGTATAAAAAGAGGACTAGTAACATATGACCAACCTTGATCCTAATTTACAATGAAGCCAGTCAATCCTGGAGCAGGAAATACGATAAGGAAAGTAAAATAGGTTCCTATGAGGATAAAGCAAAGGGCAAGATAAAAGACCAGATGATAGCAGAAGTGATAGGAGAGGAGTGATCAGTACCTGGTGCCGGAGAAACTCCAAAATGAATGCCGGTATGTGTCCTGCCTGCGGTGCACATGGTGACCAGGAAAGAGGCCTATTTAAGGAGGGGCATGATTGGTGAGATGAATCACCTGTTTAATGAAAGCCAGGACCAGACACTAGAGCCGTTGGGGTTAAACCGTGAATATGAGGTTTTTTATTAAACATCTCATTAAATAATGATTTTCTTAATTTTCACATGTCTCTTATTCTTATACACCTTCCTGTCATTTGGCTTTTCCGTTTATTCATTAATCTTAACCTTGTGCTTCTTTCTCCTATATAGGGCTTCCCTGTATTCATACATGGGTTCTTATTTTTGTCTCTTTTTGTTTCAGGCGCTGTAAATTCTTCACCCACGAGTCCGTCACGGCACAGTTTCCCTATCAGCAACATTCACCATCTCTGGACGTCAGTGTGCCCGCGCGTGCGCGGTCTCGGCCGGCTCTCCGGCCGGTCTGCGCCTGCGCTCGGCCCACTCCCTCCGTATTTCACTTGAACACAGGGGCCGCCACTTGCGCATGCGCCGAGCGGTCCTTTGACCCCTCTGCGCATGCGTGACTGAAGCGTTCCACGTTTGCGTTTCACGCCACTTCCTGTTCCTGTCTATCAGCGGTCACATGCACGGACCGGCTGTGGCCTTTATCGGCGCCTGCGCTGAGTGATCTTCACGGTCTCTCTGCGCCGGGGCCGCTGACGTGCCACAGTCCGGTCCTGGCTTTCATTAAACAGGTGATTCATCTCACCAATCATGCCCCTCCTTAAATAGGCCTCTTTCCTGGTCACCATGTGCACCGCAGGCAGGACACATACCGGCATTCATTTTGGAGTTTCTCCGGCACCAGGTACTGATCACTCCTCTCCTATCACTTCTGCTATCATCTGGTCTTTTATCTTGCCCTTTGCTTTATCCTCATAGGAACCTATTTTACTTTCCTTATCGTATTTCCTGCTCCAGGATTGACTGGCTTCATTGTAAATTAGGATCAAGGTTGGTCATATGTTACTAGTCCTCTTTTTATACGACATTGGTACAAATGACATACATTTACCACCATATATCTGTTTGTATATTTACAGATTACTAACATTAAGTACCGAGCATTTTTGGGCACCGGCCCGACTTCTAGAGAGTCAGTGAATCTTCTTGCTAAGTAGTGACATTGAGCGGTATGTGTTGACCTCTCAGCGGTATGATCCCTCCATTATAGAAGGCTACCATTAGTGGATTCCGTCTACCTTCACATATTTAGACCACACATAAGGGCACCTGCATGTGCCGGATTGATAGTCTTGCTATCACATAAACTTTGAGTGGGTATGTATAAACTCCATAAGCAGTCACATCTTATAACGGTGGATTCTTGACATTGTACATAACTGATACATCTCTCTTTGTAGTATTAAAAATACTGACCCCCGCTGGTAGCTATATACTACTGAAGTGTAACCCACTGCAGCATTTGATGTTTACAAAGGTACCCTGAGCATCAGTTTTCATTTGCGCATATGCAGCACCCAATCTTTTCCTTTTTCTTTTTTCTTTTTTCTTTTCTTTTTCTTCTTCTTTCCTTCACTTTTTCTCTTTTTATTCCTGATCTCTATTTTACCACCGTTCTCTGGACTCGCCTCCTCTCTCTTAGTCCTCATTCCTGTTCTATAACAATTCCCGCCCTTTCCTCTGCTCCCCTCTCTGGGTTGATTCTTCTTCCTTGATTTCTCATTACTCCTTGCCACAAAGGTGTCTGCACTTATGTCTTACAACTCTTTCCCTAAATTTTTCACCTTAAGCCGGCTTTGCTTATTTACATATTTCTATTTTTAGGCATTCTTACCGAATATGATGTTTTCTCTTTGAGCATTAACTCAATTACAGAGCTCTTCCACCTCTCATATAGGTATGCCCCAATTTTTTTTCCATACTGCCTATGTTAGGATGGTCTTCATTATTGTAAACCTCCTCTTAACAAGATATATCCTCGTTCACGGTATACCTTCTATGATATTGACATTTTTTCTTGTGATTTATCTGTTTTTCTAGTATCAGTGCATATAGGCTTATTGATGCTAGCATTTACTATCTTACACCATGATATTGGTTTATTGTATGTATACTTGTACATGTTCTAATTTTGTTCTTCTTTTTTCTGTAAATATTGTATCACAGACCATTTCTGAGGAAGGCCTATGTGTGCAGGCCGAAACGTCAGAGTTTTTGTCTAGTCCTTTGCATCAATAAAAAAGTCTACTGAAATTCAAAAGAAGCATTGTTTCAGACTCTTACCTTTTCTGTGTGCCCGAGTCTATTTTTGATTACGGACGTAGCTGTCGGCGGTTGTTGTTCCTCATTCTCGCTGCCTGCCTGCATCGCCATTATGGGTCCGGATCCACGCTGATCTGCAGGGCCCGCTCCTGACATGAAGCGGGAGATGTCCTGTGATAGGGGCTCCACTGCTCTCGCCGTGCTGGTAGGTGCTTCCTTCTTTCTTTTTGCGCCAATAGGTGTTGATCTGGGTGCTGTGATACTCTGTTTTTTTTTGCTATTCTGTCGGCCCAGGCTGGGAGCTTAGCAGACGTGCGTCTCTACTCCTCCATAGCCAGCCACACGGAAGTTTATGAGGGACACCAATCCGAAAAGTTTTCCAAGCAAAAACAGCTATAGGAAACAATTCTTTTTTAAAAAGTACTTCTTTGCTTGGACTTTTTCCAGAAAAATTATTTTTTCCCTGAAGTGGCTTTTGCAGTCATTTAATATGACAGTACCTACTTTGAAGACGTTTCCTACAGAATCTGCTTCAAAAAAGTAAGATGTAGGGTTTTTTTCCCACCACATGTTTTTCCAAAATGTTTTTCAGGAAAGAGAAAAAACAATCAGAAAATTACTCATATGAACAAAGTGGATTTGGAATGGGGAGAGTTTTCAAAGTGTTTTTGAGAAGGATTTTTAAGGGAATGCTTTAAAAACAAATCATGCCTGTAAAATATTCTGTGTGAAAATAGCCTTAAGGCCGCTTTACACACTGCGATATCGTTACCGATATCGCCATCGTGCGTACCGGCCCCCATCTGTTGTGCGACACGGGAAAATCTCTGTCCGTGTCGCACAACATCGCCCAGACCCGTCACACGGACTTACCTTCCCTGCGACATCGCTGTGACCGGCGAACCACCTCCTTTCTAAGGGGGTGGTTCGTTCAGCGTCTCAGCAACGTCACAGCAGCGTCACTGAACCATCGCCCAATAGAAGCGGAGGGGCGGAGATGAGCAGGACGAACATCCCGCCCTCCTTCTTCCTTCCACATTGCGGCCGGGAGGCAGGTAATGGTGTCAAGGTAAAGGTGTCACACGGAGTGATTGTGTGCTGCCACAGGAACGAGGAACAACTTCGTTACTGCTGCAGTAACGATATTTGAGAATGGACTCCCATGTCGCCGATGAGCGATTTTGCACGTTTTTGCGACGATCCAAAATCGCTCATAGGTGTCACACGCAACGGCATCGCTACAGCGGCCGGATGTGCGTCACAAAATCCGTGACCCCAACAAGATAGCTGTAGCGATCTTGTAGCGTGTAAAACCCACTTTAGAAAACCTCCCCTAGTTTTTGGGGGTTTTTTTTGCATACACATGCATAGGTAAAATTGACACAAATACTAAAAAAAGAAAAAGTCTGTTTTTGTTTTTTTTTGCAATTCAAAATATTTTTTTTTACAAACAAATGTTGCACAGATCTTTCATGATTTTCTAATGCACTATGCACCTCTCTTGTGGGGCGTTATCATTGAGGACTGTGCCCTCTGTGTGCAGCTTCTTTGTCAGCTATTTAGTCACTTTCTGTAGAGATAGGTTAGTGGACGTAGAGATTGGCGAACCTCAGGCTCGGAGCTCGGAGTTCGGAAAATGCTGTGAAAATCAGCCAGGTGAGTATCGCTCTGTGCTGGTGCCATGAGTGGCCCATATGAGCAACATCCATCTACAAAAGAAAAAAATACATTCACCACCTCCGATCACTAATAGAGATAAGTGAACTTTACGCTTGGTGCTCAGGCTCGGAATATGATGTGAAAATCAGCCAGGTGAGTATCGCGCTGTGCTGGTGTGTCTGAGTGCTGCCCTGCATTGTTCGCACTGCAAATACTGTTTCTTTGGCTCAAATTAGGCTTACATTCATTGTGCTAAGATGTGTAGTTCACGGAGAATGAAGAAAAAAAAATAAAAGCACCACCCACACACCTACGGAAATGTTTTGCTTTTGGCCCATAGCAAAACATTTACAGAGGTGTGTGGGCAGTGTTTTTTTTTTCATTTTCCGTGAACTACACATCATAGTACACTGAATGTAAGTCTAATTTGAGCCAAGGAAACAGAACCCACAGTGCGCACAATGCAGGGCATCACTCAGACACCAGCACAGCGCGATACTCACCTGGCTGATTTTCACGTCATATTCCGAGCCCGAACCCCGAGCGCCGAGCCTAAAGTTCGCTCATCTCTATTAGTGATCAGAGGTGGTGAATGTATTTTTTTCTTTCATAGATGGATGTTGCTCATATGGGGCACTCATGGCACTAGTTATAGGGAAATTCCAGTATTTTGTATAACAAAATTGGTCTGCGATGTCCATGATATGCAGTGCTAATTTATTTTTTTTGTTTTTCATTTGCTACATATATTTGAGTCTTTTGAACTATCCTTCCTCTTCGCCTTTTTCCTTCTATTCTTCCAACTATGATGTCCTTCTCCAGTGATTGCTCCATTGTAGGCACGTCGTAGCCAAAATAGGCAAGTCGTAGCTTGGTGATCCTTGCTTCCAGTGACATGTCTGGCTTGATTTGTTCCAAAACTGATTTGTTTGTTCTTCTTGCCATCCATTATATTAATACATCCTTCTCCAGCACCACATTTCGAAAGTACTGATTCTTCTTCTGTCTGGTTGCTTTATCGTCCAGATTTCGCATCTATATTTTACTCCAAAAAAGACCAGACCAGATGTTTGCAAGAGAGCCAGAGAGAACGGTACAGGGGTCGTCTGATGACATCACCGACCTTTAATCATCAGCAAAGGAAAAGGAAGGTAGAAGGAAGGAAGGAAGATCAGGAAGCAGGTGCTTCTATGAGGTCTTGGGAGATGAGCAACTATGGATAATATTAACCCCATAAAAATGGTCCTATATTATTTTTTCCAGTGTGCTTGATCGATTTTTGGTCCGTTTGTTTTTACAATCAGTGTGCCAACTGTTTTTCTCAAACAAAAATAAATAAATTCAAATCATCTATTAACCACACAGTGAAAAAGATTTCTGTTTTGTTTATTTGTCACACTCGTCTCATTCATTTGCTTGGATGGCTGATTCAAAAATGTGAACATTTTATTTTTTGTTTTATTGTATTGTTTATTGTTTTTTTGGAGGAAAACAGTAATCTAATAAAAAATAAAACACAAAAACCACCTCACATTTGAATATATTACGCTAATTGAGACGAATGTGTCTGTGTTTAGTCTAAAAAACGGACGGTACACATACGACATAAAACAGTCACGTGTGAATGAGCTCTAAGGATTGATTTAGATATCCATATTCCGTGTTTTGCAAAGGCAGAATCTGTATCCATTATAAACTATGAGTCTGTTCACATGTCTGTTTTTTTTTGTTTTTTTTTGGGTTTTTTTTGCAGAGTCCGAAAATAAAAACAGGCATGTCAATCTGAACTAGTCCAAACAATTTTATGGGTCCTTGAAAAACTTGGGCAGCGCACGATGACATAGTTGCATTCTAGTGTCTATTTTTTTCACTAACCGTTTGCTGGGAGAAAATTGAGAAAACTCCATCCGTTTCTTTTCTGCATAAGAGAAAACCTATTTAAAGGGAACCTGTCAGGTCCAATATGTACCCAGAACCACGAGCAGTTCTGGGTGCATATTGCTAATCCCTGCCAGACAGTCCCTGTATACACTAGCATAGATAAAGTATTTCTAAAGATCTTATATCGTATGCTAATGAGTGCAGGGACTAGTCCCCTGGGCGTTACTTCCCTTGGCTAGTCACCCCCATTTGCATGTTAGTACGTCCCTGTGGTTGGGCTAACATGCTAATGAATGTGCAGTGTCAGAGGATCATCTCACTCATTGGCGTCTGACGCTGGATTTTGGCTCAGTGCGCATGAGCCTGGAGTTTGGGTCATGCGCACTACTTCAGTTTGAAGCCAGGACACGTAAACCCGGCTTCATAGTGCGCATAACTGAACTTCCGGGGGTCATGTGCACTGAGCCGAAATCCAGCGTCGGACGCCAATGGCGGATGAGAGATGAGTGAGATCATCCTGTGATGCTGCGCATTCATTAGCATGTTAGCAGGGACGTACTAACATGCAAATAGGGCTGACTAGCAAGGGAAGTAATGCCCAGTGGACTAGTCCCCGCGCTCATTAGCATACGATAAAAGATCTTTAGAAATACATTTTCTATAGATCTCTTTATCTATGCTAGAGTATACAGGGACAGTTGGGCAGGGATTAGCAATATGCACCCAGAACTGCTCGGGGTTCTGGGTGCATATTGCACCTGACAGGTTCCCTTTAATACTGATGGTAAAATCTGACAGACTGACTAAACAAGGATTCAGCAAACTGATGAATTTATCTTTTCCACAAATAAGAAATATCACAGATGTATGAATTAGATTTAATGCAGTTTGCACCTCGCTGCAAATTAAAATCCAAGTACAGACTAATCACAAGTCATTTGACCCAAACTAAGCACTCAGATAAGCAGATATGAGGCAATTGAATTTGGATCAGTCCAGTCTGTGAATCATGAGTTGCGGATTTGTGACCCAAACCCAATCCCTATATTTCTTTAACGGCCTTCAGCTTGATCTTGAGCCATGGAGACTTGATGAATGAACACTCTGTAGGAAGATCGATTTTGTGCAAGCCAAGATAGGTCCACCAGGGTCTTCTCCACTGTTATCTTGATAGTATCAAGCCATCAGGTTACTGGTCTTCCTCTTCGCCTTTTTCCTTCTATTCTTCCAACCATGATATCCTGCTCCGGTGATTGCTCTCTCTGTATGATGAGTCCAAAGTAGGCAAGTCGTAGCTTGGTGATCCTTGATTCAAGTGACATATCTTGTTTGTGGTTTTATTTGTTCCAAAATTGATTTTTTTGTTCTTTTTGCCATCCATTCTATTGATACATTCTTCTCCAGCACCACATATCGAAAGTATTGATTCATCTTCTGTCTGGTTCCTTTATCGTCAAGAGTTTGCGTATGTCACAACAGAAAAGAGAAAACCAGATATTTCCAATTAACACAAACTAAATGTCATGAAAAACTAAGGAGAATTTTACTGTATTAGGCCCCTTCACACATGCATATAAAACACGTATGTGAAAAAAATGGTACCATTGTCATCCGTGTTTCCCTCAGTGTGCCAATGTGTCATCCATGTTTTTCCGGTATGGCTAAAGAAATAAAGATATTGCAAAGCTTCTCCAATACTTTCAATGTTAAAAATGTGTCACATCCCCACCAGAGTCCGCTCCTGCAACTTCTGCTCCGATCGGCAGACGACGCCATGTTCCCACCATGGATAGTGCTGGTGATGGGAGGAGTCGGTGCACGTGGCTCTGCGGAGCACAGGCTCCGCTCATCCACTAGGCTGGGTTTCCCTAGAACCTGCAGTACCTCTGGCTGACTGTAGGTGGCGTGTGTCTTCCAGCTGAAGTTGTCAACATTCACCTGCAGCCAATGGAAAGACACCACACCCTTCTTATTCCCCCTCCTGTCATATGACCACTGCCAGAGATAGTTCTGTACTCCTGGTTCATGTGCTGTTTGTATTTTGATTCCTGTGCGCTGACCTTTGCTTGTTGTTTGACTACCCTCCTGCCTGTCGTTTTTGTACCTTGCTGCCAGTTCCGAATTTGACCTCTGCTTTGTCTCCTCACTACGCCCTTGCCTGCTGATTCTGTTCCTGTTTAGCATCTCCTGGTTTTTGACCCTGCCTGACAACCACGGACTACAGCCTACCACAGGTAGTGATCTCTGAGGCTCTGTGTAATTCCAAATCCCTGTATAGGGGTTAAAGGGTTGCAGAGTTCTTGGGGTCCTGCTTTGTGAGCGGCTTTTCTCTAGACTCCCCTTACAGCCAGTCTGAGTCTGTGGTTCCAATCAGGCGTTACAAAACGTACAGCACATGGATGGTACATAGATGCCATTTGTGTGTTGTACGTGTTTTTCACAGACCCATAGACTTGTATTGACAATTGTCACCTGTGCTGCTAGAACAAAATGGACGTTTCCGCGTGTTTTATACGCACAGACGAGCTGTATAAAAATACGGACATGTAACTAGCCCCATAGCTTCTAAAGGGTACATGTGGTATCCGTGAAAAAACGGATACAACATGTACTGGAAACATGGACAAGTGAACTAAGCCTACGCTCCCATGATGAGTAGTTGGTCAGTTTTTGATGTTGCAGAATTTGTACATTATTTCTGCACCTATTATTTAAATTAGGCTAGTTGCATCTTTTAGCCCTTTATTTTGCATCGTTTTTGTTTTGCTGTGTTTTTTTGGCTCTTTTGGTATGTCACGCCTTAAATAAAGCTGCTTTGTTTTTGATACTTGCTAGTACAGGTATTTGGCTTTTACACAACTTTATTGCTACAGTCATGTGCAGATTGCACGCTTTTTTTCGGCCCCTTTCACACACGTCTGTGATAAAAACCATTCGTTTTTTCACAGTCCGTGGTGTGGGTGCGTATATGTGTTCCGTGTGTTCAGCGTGTGCGATCTGTCATAGCACATGGACAGCAGGAACTTTTTACTCACCTGTCCCCGGCGCTGCTGTCTCCGGTGCTGCTGCTGCTTCCGGGTCCATGGTGCAGTGAATATTCATAAACATAATGAGCAGGTCCGGAAGCAAGTGACAGCAGTGTCGAACACAGCATCGCTGGAGACAGGTGAGTATAGAAAATAATTTTATTTCAAAGACACGTGCTTTCTCCGGTACAGGTCACATCAGTGTGGTCTTAGTGACACCCGTGATGCTGGAGAAAAACGGACATGTCGCCGTGTGGATCACACAGACACGCATCCATGAGAAAACACAGATGTGTGCACAGATCCATTGATTTTAATGGGTCTGCGTATGTCCGTGCCCTTGGTACGTATGAAAACGGACGTCATATGTACCGGAATCACTGACGTATGAAGGAGGCCTTAACCTCTGGATTTTCTGCACCTAATGCAATTCTGAGGACAATCTGCACATAAAACGCAAGAGAAATTGAAATGAGTAAAAAAAACAAAAAAACAAAAAAAAAAAACAAAATGGCTGAGATTGCTATAAATCCCATCCATATTAAAGCACCATATTAAAAATATATTACACTGATTTTACAGACTAGCGCAATCTTCAATCTATTTTCTTTTCTTCCGTCTTTCCAACATTCACAAGTAGTGACATCATAAAGATCAGAGATGCATATCTTCTAATTTGTAGTCATCTCGGTGCTCTCTGTTAATCTGGAGACAAAGAGCGAGACGGAATAATACATGAAGATATATTCAAATATAGTAACTGTACAAAATGCATTCCGTTTTAGCAGATTAGGTATTAGAAGAGCTTTGCATATAGAACATTTATTTTCCTTCTTGTAATCAATCCAGTTCTGCACCATCATGTGACAACGGAGATGTCCTGTGCAAAAATCCACGTGAGTTCCTGAATATTTCTGACCTCCGTACATTTCTGAAAATGTCGTCGTCTTCCTTTTTTTCTTCTATTTTGTTGCACTGATTGTATAAATTATAGCACATTACAAAAGGCCACTGAAATATATTAAAAAAAAATTTAAAATCTGATCTGTAATTGCATCCTTGGTATTTCTGATTCATCTACGTCTTAGTATTTAAAGAGGTTGTACACTACTTTGACATTGACAGCCTGTCCTTAGGATAGGTCATCAACGTCTGATCAGCCGGAGTCCAACACCCCACACCACCGCCGATCAGCTATTCTCTGTCCCAGCGACGGTCTTTAACCTCTCCCTGCTTTGCGTATATAGGTATAACTAGCCCCATTCCTTCCTGCTCACTGTTTACAAACTGGTGCAATGTCACATAAAGATGTTCAAAGGCTGTGGTGGCCAATTACTGCCTATAGTAATGTGACGACATGGACTCTGTCAGTGCCTAGCATGGGTTAAGTTTCTTAAAATTCAGCCAGACATGATGATAGTTTGTAAACAGGGGATAAGCCTCTCATTGTTTCTACAAGACTTTTAGGAGTCTAGTGTTAAAGTTCTTGTTGACTCATGTAATTGCCTTGGCCAGTGAAGGTCAGATACCCAGACAAATCAATTATGCAAACCTCCCATTGTATTGCTAGATGCCATATAACTTAGCTGTCTCTGCCAGAGACCATTACTACTAGGGATATTTTGTATATGGCTTGAAATCTAGCCAATAAGAGTCCAGTGTTATCCACCAATTGTGAAGACCCCCAATGGTCTGAATGGAGAGCTCAAGGGTATAAGAAGGAGGACTGTCCATTGCCCGGAGAGACTCATGCTACATGATACCAATCTAGGATCTGCGGATCCGATTGGCAAGCCATAACCGAACCTGGATTATAATACTACATGGACTTCAGCAACGAATGCCAGGATTCGGCTGAGATATCAAGGACTACCTAAGGAAGAAATCCAGCTTGGGACAATCCAGTCACCTGACTACAGCTTTACGGTCCTCAGCCAGCTTCCTAAATCCGGCGTTATTCAATTCTCGGTGGGTACCCGCCGAAAGCGGGGTGCTGCTGGTTTGGAGTAAGTAGCCCTGGAAGCTCTGAGGCACGGACATTCTAATCCCTGGTGAGCCAGCGGAAGGGTGAGAAATTGTTGCCGTTTACATTCTGTGGGTTTGCTGGTTATGTGTTGTTAATTGTTTGGAGATCCAATAAAGTCTAAATATTGTGATTCCCTCATCCTGTGTTGTCTGAGAAGTGTTTCGCCCACAGTTAAGGAGATCGCGCGTTCAGTTGGGATAAGCCCTGGGCCATGCGGTCTTTCTAAAGGCGGCCGGATCAGCGGACGAGAGCACCCACTGACCCCCGTGTCTCCACAAGTAACATAACCCTCTTACAATATTATTATCATCACTATCATTATGAAAGTTGCACCAGAAATACTGAGTAAATAGAAAGTGCAATATGTCAGTGTTACTGCCGTCCGATTTGCAAAAAAATCTCAAAATGTTCATCAATTCATGATTAAAACATTTAACTTTGACCAACTCCGACCCATGGAATGGATCTCCGCTGATACAGTAACACCTAATACTTGTTTTGGATTCATAGAAACAATCTAGCTGAGCCACTTTCGGCTGTTATCATAGCTTCACCTTCAGTGGTCAGAGCTTCACCCAATTATGTCTTGGTCATGAAAAACCAAAATGGAACTAATAGGGATTTTTTTTTTTAAAGTAAAAAAACCCATCTTCTTATCCTGCATGACTAATCCACTGTTTACCAGTACACAGATTAGATACACATGAATTTCACCTTCTTACACTAGCCCTACCTGTTATTTGTACGGCTATTCCGTTCGTGCAACTTTTTATTCCTTTAATATATCTTTATCTCCTCTAAGATAAATTCAACAAGACTGATACTTTGTATGTTGGTCTTGATTCAGAGCCTGCAGGATTATTATGCCTCAGATTCATCAATGGCGGACACAGACAAAAAAGGCCCCCTGTGCAAGAACAATATATCGGCCCTGTGCAGCCCAAGAACTAATAAAAATGCAAAATTGTACCTGATTTGGAGGTAGAAATGGGCCCCCTGACCTCTTGGGCCCCTGTGGAGCTGAACAGGTTGCACCAATGACGTCTCCAGCTCCAAGATTTCTTAAGAAGCTTAAGTTCCAATCACTTTCCAAAACTTTGGTTTAGGCGGCATAAAAACACCAAGAGTCTTTTTTCTCATAAAAATTGCTTCCAAAGTTCCCCTCCCACCTAAATGGCAGCTTTGAGAAAGCCCAAAAGTAAAATGGTTTGCCAGACACATTGTAACATTCACAGCACATAATTTCAGTATGTAATCTTTACCAACTACATACAAGTACATCTCAATAAATTAGAATATCCTCAAAAAGTCAATTTTTTTCAGTAATTCAATACAAAAAGGGAAACGCATATATTATATACAGTCATTACACACAGAGGGATCTATTCCTATATATTATATAGAGTCATTACACACAGAGGGATCTATTCCTATATATTATATAGAGTCATTACACACAGAGGGATCTATTTCTATATATTATAGTCATTACACACAGAGGGATCTATTCCTATATATTATATAGAGTCATTACACACAGAGGGATCTATTCCTATACATTATATAGAGTCATTACAC
The DNA here is from genome assembly GCF_048569485.1 of Anomaloglossus baeobatrachus. Taxonomy (NCBI): domain Eukaryota; kingdom Metazoa; phylum Chordata; class Amphibia; order Anura; family Aromobatidae; genus Anomaloglossus; species Anomaloglossus baeobatrachus. The sequence continues at coordinate 51,602,695 of NC_134357.1, read as the reverse complement.
ACAGAGGGATCTATTCCTATATATTATATAGAGTCATTACACACAGAGAGATCTTTTTCAAGTGTTTATTTCTATTAATGTTGATGATTATGGCTTACAGCTAATGAAACCCCAAAAGTCATTATCTCAGAAAATTATAATAAATTACCACAAAACACCTGCAAAGGCTTGCTAAGCCTGGTTCAGTAGGCTACGCATTTATGGGGAAGACTGCTGACTTGACAGATGTCCAGAAGGCAGTCATTGACACACTCCACAAGGAGGGTAAGCCACGAAAGTTCACTGCTAAAAAAGCTGGCTGTTCACAGAGTGCTGTATCCAAGCATATTAATGGAAGGTTGCGTGGAAGGAAAAAGTGTGGTAGAAAAAGGTGCACAAGCAACCGGAATAACTACAGCCCTGAAAAGGATTGTGAAGAAAAGGCCATTCAAAAATTTGGGGGAGATTCACAAGGAGTGGACTGCTGCTGGAGTCAGTGCTTCAAGAGCCACCACACACAGACGTATCCAGGACATGGGCTACAACTGTCACACTCCTTGTGACAAGCCACTGATGGCCAATACACAACGCCAGAAGCGTCTTACCTTGGCCAAGGAGAAAAAGAACTGGACTATTGCTCAGAGGTCCAAGGTGTTGTTTTCAGATGAAAGTAAATTTTGCATTTCATTTGGAAATCGCAGTCCCAGAGTCTGGAGGAAGAGTGGAGAGGCCACAATCCAACCTGCTTGAGGTCTAGTGCGAAGTTTCCAAAATCAGTGATGGTTTGGGGAGCCATGTCATCTGCTGGTGTAGGCCCACTGTTTTTTATCAAGACCAAAGTCAGCGCAGCCGTCTACCAGGAAATTTTAGAGCACTTCATACTTCCCTCTGCCGACAAGCTTTATGGAGATGGAAATTTCATTTTCCAGCAGGACCTGGCACCTGTCCACACTGCCGAACGTACCAATACCTGGTTTAATAACCACAGTATCACTGTGCTTGATTGGCCAGGAAACTCGCCTGACCTAAACCCCATAGAGAATCTATGGAGTATTGTCAAGAGGAAGATGAGAGACACCAAATCCAACAATGCAGATGAGCTGAAGGCTGCTATCAAAGCAACCTGGGCTTACATAACACCTCATCAGTGCCACAGGCTGATCGCCTCCATGCCACGCTGCATTCATGCAGTAATTCATGCAAAAGGAGCCATGACCAAGTATTGAGTGCATTTATTGTACATACTTTTCAGTTGTAGCCTACTGAACCAGACTAAGGGACTATTTTAAATGCTAAGGAAGCCTTTCTCTTTGGTGTTTTGTGGTAATTATTTTAACTTTGAGATGATTTTTGGGTTTTCATTGGCTGTAAGCCATAATCATCAACATTACCAGAAATAAACACGTGAAATAGATCCCTCTGTGTGTAATGACTCTATACGATATATACCGCTCTGTGTGTAATGACTCTATATAATATATAGGAATAGATCCCTCTGTGTGTAATGACTATATAATATATGCATTTCCCTTTTTGTATTGAATGACAGAAATAAATTAACTTTTCGATGATATTCTAATTTAGTCAGATGCACTTGTACAGTATTTTTTTGGACTAAGATGCACTTTTTAGCAAGAAAACAAAAAACCTTGCTGAAAAGCACGTGCGTCCTTCCTGATCATAGAGTAAAGCAAGCAGCGCCACAGTTCTGTCTGCTGCAGTCCAATACTGAACTATCTGATCGGTGCAGGGCAGGAGAAAGATACCAGAATCTGCTCATCAATAAAGCTGTATGGATGCTACAGATCCTAGCTAGCTAAAGGACCTTCCAGGTTATGTGAATAGTCAGTGTTTGTGTGTGCTGATGTTGTAGCACAGCTGTGTCTGCATGAAGCAGTTGTGTGTATACATGTGAGCAGTGCAGAGTGTGTATAATTTGTATGCTATGAATCCACGTGTGTAAAATACACACACACACACACACACACACACACACACACACACACACACAGCATCTCTTATCTCTTTATTATTCCCTACTGCATTTAAGTTTGTGATATTGATAACTCCATTCTACACAAGTATAGAAGTTTTAGTCAACAGGAAATAGGTTCTATTTTCTGCTGTCTATGCTGGAGTTGTGCCTTTTAGTGACGTACAAAATATGGTACATGTAAAAAAAAAAAAAAAAAAAAAAATAATGTTCAATAACTAAGCTTTATTATTTTAATTTTTAAGAATTTTTCCTGCTCTATTTTAAGGTAGAAAAGACTTATATTCAAATAGAACCATATCTTGAATGCATTTTTATAAAACCACTGACATTGCTCGAATATTGCTACTAAATTTCTAAATAAAAAAGGACCACTAAGAGTTGCCAATCTCATTTCAAAAGAGGATTTGCCGTGGGCGGGGGCACAGACCAGGGGGGCTACTCGAGACTCTCTGATCCAGGATCGTGGATGTGGCTCGTGCAGCAGCCCGTCACCCACAACTTAATAAAGGGTATATTTACAGGGGAGAGTTTGTCAGTCACGCCACCCGTGGGTTGCGGTGATAGTTGGTGACACCGCCACTGCCTTGGTATGGGGCACCCGGGGCTGATGGAGCGGGACAGCAGGATGGTATCCCCTCCACGGGTAGGGGAGGTGCTGTCCCAGGGAACAGGTGTAGGTGGAGTGGAATGCTGGGACACAGTCTTCAGGCTGGACCGGATGATACCGGTGTACTCACTGTTTTTGAATAAGTCACAGAGTCCAAGTAGTAAACCAAGTGCCGGATGCCGGTAGCCTCCGGAGGGGTGTGCTCGGGTCCCGCACACCGGTGAACAGAACAGGGGCCCTTCCTCCTACACTCTAGTTTGGTGTCACGTGTGTTGACTAGTCCGCATGAAACAGGAAAAGTCCACTCCCGGTGTCTTTGCTGTGGGAGCTGTTGCCCGAGAGAGCTGACCCTTGGGATTTTTGCAGGCACTTGCAGACGCCTGATCCCCCACGTTGGGCTTCCGTCTCGCTCTATCTGGGCTACTAGTGGGACAAGACTTGGAATCTTGTCCCCTGCTGGCTAATTGACAAGGTGCTTGCAGCTGTTCTCACCCTGGGGTCCAGGTACCCAGACTGTGCACGACCTCCGAACCGGATTCCCGCTGTTGGCACCAGCGGGCTACAACCCTGCCCCGGTCCACTTAAGGTCTCCCACAACCGGATCTCCGTCACCTGTGGCCCTGCTCTGCCGTCTGCTATCTAGTCAGCTCAAGTAGTCCGGGAGCTAAAACCCCCGACTACCACTTCACTCCTCTCACTTCCTCTGTCTAAGCTTATTTGACTTGTTCCCTCCCCTGACACCTCAAGAGCCCTAGGTAGGCGTCACCATCTGCCTGGCCCCGCCCACTGGTGTGTCCCTATTGTCCTGGGGGGGGGGGTGACTAGGCTTTTGTGGCTGGTGTATGTACCTGTGTGTGTGGGGGGTTGTGTTGGTAGGCCAAGGAGGAGGGACTCCTGCATCCAGAAGATGGATGCAGTCTCCTGTGACAACCTGATTTTGTCAGGGCATCACAGTTTCACTCCACAGTCTTGAGGCTAGTGTCACACTTGATCACTATAGCCAGACTACAATGTCCAGTCGGTCTGCAAGTCTCCTGCCCTAAACTTCACATCTGCAAATATGTTTATGACGCTGTTAAGTTCATGTTAGGAAACCTGCGCCGATGCACACATGGTGGTTTGCACACAGACTGTGAATATATGAAACCAGTCTACAACAGTTCGCGCTGTGACAGGGATTGACAGTGAAAGTGCACCCCCCCCCCCCCAAAAAAAAACCGTCTATTAGGGAGTTTATATAGAAATTTTCAGAAGGATCAGCATACTATTTCCACCAAAATGAGAAAGATCCTTAAAAAGAAAAAGAAAAAAAAAAAAAGCGCTAGCAGGATTTTTTCAGGATGCTCAAAGTAAGTTCCCCCCACCAAAAAAAAAAAAAAAAGACAATTTGAAGTGTCCAGGCAACAATATATGTAAAACAGTAAAATCAGTTAGGAATAGAATGAAAGACAGTTTGACCCTTCACCAAGTTAAGCAGACACCCCCAAAAGAACAGCACTCAAAAGACCCCACGAGATGACACAAAGCAATAAAGGTTGCACGTGTCCGGCTCTCACATTCACACGCATTGGATAGTCCTGATAGAGTCACTCCACTCCAGAACCCATTACATTCCCAGGGGGCGTCACCTGCTACACTTGATAATAGTGGAATGTGGAAAAGACCAACTGAATCGCCAAAAGGCCTGAAACAGGAGAGCAAAGGCTTTGGTCGGACTTGGGTCATGAGTATACAGTGGAACCTTGGATTAAGAGTAACTTGGTTGGAGAGCTTTTTGCAAGACAAGTAAAGCTTTCTAAAAGTTTGTAACTTGGTTTAAGAGCAATGATTTGCAATAAGAGCAAATACTCACCGTGCACACTTCTGGTTCCATCCTTTCACCGCGCTCTGACCTGCTCTGGAGGTAACTTTCTGTACATATATACTGTATACTGTACACAGTATATACTATATAGCATATCTATCAATTTCCATTTGTGGATACAGTATTGTACTTGCTTATTAACCAATTGCTTATACTGTACCTCCCGCACACCAACAATTCTATTATAAGCGAACATGCAGTTTAATTTTTTTATATGGTTGTACTGTACAGTATGTTGTATTAGTCACTGTAATAATTATATATGAATACAGGACATTATTTTGCATTACTGTAATAAGTTTGTATAAATACAGTAAATATTTTTGGGTTGTGGAACGAATTGTCTGCGTTTCAATTATTTCCTATGGGAAAATTGGCTTTGATATAAGAGTAACTTGGTTGAAGAGCGCACTCCCGGAACCAATTATGCTCGTAATCCAAGGTTCCACTGTATTTGAATAAATATTGACTTTTTTTCAAGAATTAAAGTATCATATTTTTTCGGATTATAAGAGGCACATTTCCTCCCTCTGGGTTGGGGTACGATATGTGCGTCTGACATTCTGAAAATGGCAGCGGTGCAGGCTTTAAATAATGGTGCCTGGAGACTCGGCTCAAGATCTCATCTGCGCAAACACTGCCTCCGGCCCCCATTGAGCTCCCTGAAGCGGACTTAAAGGGGTTATCTGGCTTATTTTGACTTTTTTTTTTATCATTTCCCTATTGGGCTACATTGGGGCAGGTAAGTAGATAGTGACCACTTACCTGCCCTGCTCTCAGCCCCTCTTCCCCGCCTCAGAGTGGTCATGTGACCGCTCCTGCCGCGATTTTGCTGCTTCTGGTCACTTCATGTCAACATGGGCAGGACCATGTTGACATGCAAATCTGGGATCAGCATGTTGCAGCCCTACTGGGCGGCACACTGCGTGGAGTCCCTACACCCTCCCACGGCACTGCTGTGAGGTTTGTGAGCTGAGGGGAGGAGCCTGGCGGCAGCTGCCGCGGTGTCACCGCCAGCACCGGGGCCCCTGCTCAGGATCGCACATTCAAATGTATCTGCATCATAGATGCCGATACATTTGAAAGCACTGATGAAAGGGAGCGCAGCGCTGCTTCTCATCACTGCCCGTGCAGTCTGTGTCCCGCTGCCTGCCAGCCCCGTGGCTGCCCACACTGCAGTATCAGCAGTTTCCACACAGCACTGCAGTATCAGCAGTTTCTCACACTGCAGTGTGGGCAGCCGCAGGGATAATGAGCGCTGCTGTCAGGAGGTTAGATGAGAACATTGTGGCTGCGGGGAAGGAGGGTGCTGCGGTGGAGCGGGTCATCGGGGGCACGAGCAGGCTGCAACAGCGCCTGCCATGACCACATGGGCCCGCTCATTACATATGCACGCCCATCCTCCCGCACCATCTTTCAGCGGTGAAGCCGGCGCTGACAGGTGGGCGGGGTGAGCATAATTAACAGCCGACGCGCATGATCACCCCTGGCAACTGCAGCCTAGAGTGATCATGTGTGGCTGTATTCACTGCTCCCTGTGCATCATTATCAGCGCGGAGTGCAGTGAATCAGTGTGCTCACCCGTCACCGTGTGTGGAGCAGTCCCCCTGCAGCATCGCGATGTCTTCCAGTCTGTGCCGGTCAGCTGATCTGTGTAGAGAGCGGTGAGCACAGCGATGACGTCATCGCTGTGCGCGCCGCTAGTGTCCACACAGATCAGCTGACCGGCACAGACAGGAAGACATCGCGATGCTGCAGACAACGGTGACTGCTCCACTCAACGGCGCTGCAGCTGAGACAGCGAGGAAGATGATCGGTGCTGCAGGGAGTGAGGGAAGGCGAGTATAAACGTTTATTTTTTTTCTGTGCCATAGGATACAGGCCATATACCAGGATTGGGGGATATTATGAGCAGGATGGATGGGGCTATATGAGCAGGATCATATACAAGGCAGGAGGATCGTTACCAGAATGGGGTACCTTAGTAGAGAATATGGGGACATTACCCCCATAACAGTGTCAGCAGCAGATCCTCGCCCCATAACAGTGTCATGACCACATTTATTTAGTTAAAAATTTTCCTATTTGCCTCCTCTAAAACCAGGGTGAGTCTTATGGTCCGGTGCGTCTTATAGTCCGAAAAATACGGTAAACAAAGAGCTGCAGAGAATAAAGGGATAATTCAAGAGGAACAAAAGTTAGAAAACAAAAAATAACAATGTAGGGATGTTTTATATGACAATACAGCACAGATTAGCTTACCAAAATTTTTTGAGTTATGTCGGACAACTCCTTTAAGGAAAATGGCGTCCGGAGGTGGTGCGTGTGCGGATGATCGGATTATAAGACAGACCCCATATTACCCCCCCCCCATCAAATCCTAGAAGGAAGAGGGGCACTCACCTAAAATAAAATGCAATGCCCTTTATTTCATGTAGACATACGAGGCTAGGGAGAGGATGCGGGAAGCGAGGACGATGGCTGCCGTTTCAAGCTTAGAATAGTGCTTCTTCGGGTTGAGTGCCTCTCTTCCTTCTAGGATTTGGTAGACCGTACCTTTATGGCCTGTTATTGGCACCCCCTATTTTTTTTTCATGTCCCAGCTCTCTGTTCCAGCTGGTAATTTCATGCTGCGGGTATTACTCTCAGTGTAGTCTCAGTGTAGCCAGGAGTGCTGAACTCTTTTTTTTTTTTTTCCTGTCTATCAGGTGTGAATAATTATATATAGAGACAGCAGAATATAATATATAAGCCACATATCACATTACCAGTTATAGTATATCCAACCAGAGTATCGGTGCGACGGCCCCCACGAACATGGACACGTGTTTCGCAGCTACCGTGCTTTGTCCAGGAGTGAGATTTGACATAGTGGAGTGGAGTAGAGTGACATTTTCACCATAGGTGCCGTGTTCCCCATGTGAATTTTTTCCATCCATCACTTGGGTGGTCCATTCGAATGTTTTATAGATGTATAAACAATTGTTAATAAAGTTTTTTGAAGAAAAACCTTTGTAAATTATCTTGCTTTGTGTTTTGTGTTAGTGTTAATATATGATGTAGCAAGTTTTCCATTGTTGTGGTATTGGTGTTATGTGCCGTTACCCATATTACACCCCCTTTTTTTCTCTAAATTTGGGGTGAGTCTTCTAATCCAATGCATCTTACAAAATGAAAAATACGGTAGATTGTTGTTCATGTAAAAATAAGTCTTAACACATCTTTTGGAGCAAATAATATAAGAATCTGTCTTATTTTCGGGAAAACACAGTAGTTCTGAAAACAAAGATGTCCTATAATTGGGGAACGCAAGTATTTACTAAACCATGTTAGGAGAACTGGAGTGCTGTCTTCAAGGGTGTTACATTAAGGGGTACTTTGCACATTGCGATATCGCTAGCGATGCTGAGCGCGATTGTACCCGCCCCCGTTGCACATGCGATATCTTGTGATAGCTGCCGTAGCGAACATTATCGCTACGGCAGCTTCACACGCACTTACCTGGCCTGCGACGTCGCTCTGGCCGGCGACCAGCCTCCTTCCTAAGGGGGCGGATTGTGCAGAGTCACAGCGACATCACACGGCAGGCGGCCAATAGAAGCGGAGGGGCGGAGATGAGCGGGACGTAACATCCTGCCCACCTCCTTCCTTCCGCTTTGCCGGTGGAGGCAGGTAAGGAGATGTTCCTCGCTCCTGCGGTGTCACACACAGCGATGTTTGCTGCCACAGGAACGAGGAACAACATCGTATCGCCTATTGGAGCGACATTATGAAAATGACCGACGTTACACAGATCAACGATTGACGCTTTTGCGATAGTTTATTGGCGCATCTAGGCTTTACATGTTGTGACGTCGTTACCGGCACCGGATGTGCGTCACTTTCGATTTGACCCCGACGATATCGCAGTAGCAATGTCGCAGTGTGCAAAGTACCCCTTAGTCTAGGGCTAGACAACAACTACACATGTCCCTCTCTGTGCTGCTGGTACACGGCTACATAATGCAGGAGACTCGCGTTACATTGCCACCCGCAAGGAACTGTGACCAGCAAGTTACAAAAATCCAACCAGTCCTGACTTGCTTGTTACGGTAGCATCCACTCACCTATGGTGATCTAGCAGTGGCACACGGCCATCTTTGCCCATGGAACCCATGTCATTACCAAATTCACCGTCTAACCGCACTGCACTGGCAGCACAAAATGTGACATTGGAACATTTTGTGCCTTTAGGCACATATAAATTGACCATAAATATATATTAGTATAAAATAACATCCAAAAGAAAAAAAAACCCAAACTAAAAAGCATCTAAAAATAAAACTTTTTTTTACTAACTTTAGGGGGCAAAAAAAAAAAAAAAAAAAACAAACAGACACCAAACAAAAGTTTGAAAAACTTTCATTTACATTAGTGAATACATAAAATTCACATTAGGATTTACATAAAATAAAAAAAAAATCCTAAAGCCGTTTATTAAATAAATAGTTTTAAGAGTTGAAACTACAGTTTCCTTTGGTAAAGATTTCAGAAAAGAAACATTTTGTGCAGAAAGAAACTTTTGCAGTAATTTATGACTTGTTGACATAAGAACTTCATGATGCTTTTTGAGAGTTTTTTTTGTAGGTTACAATTAAATACTTTTGTCTCATAGTGTTAGGTTTCATAGCTTTAGTCTATTACCTGTAAACTACGCAGCAGCAAGATTCATTTTTTTTTTCTGTAGTTTAAAACAAAAAAAAAAAAAAAAAAGTAGAATTTTAATAAATTAAGTTTGTGGTGGTTTGCTGTTCCTACGCCCTTTCTATAAAGTAACAGAGCAGATCTATTTCTGGCTTTAATGTCCTTGAGATCCCCATATGTCAGCTCTGTGACAAGACTCCATGTCTGGGTGACGACTATCCTTCACAGATGACCAGAAAATGCATCTTGCTGTCAGAAGTGCGGCCACGGTCGGAGTCTCCAGGGGACTTCAAAGGATGTTTATAGACAGTGAAACCGGAGAACAGCTGGGCTCTGATCAGCTTATCTAAAAAAAGGAAAAAAAAATAGGTAATACAGTATATTAAACTATCACAGCAAACAAATCAATGATTGAGAACGCTCCTGGGAACAGCGACAAGGCACAGTCTATGTTCATTCCGGAACAGCAACTTTCTTATCTAAAATTCTAGATATAACATGCATAAGATGCTGAGTAGCGTTGTTAAAAGAGATGAGCAAAATTGATTTGTGATGAAATCACATTTGATAACAATTTCCAGGAAACTTCAGCTATTCTGGTGAATTTGTGCTTATTCGATACAGCAAAGTGTGGGTTAGCTAGCTGCTGAGGGCTGGGAAAGGGTTAATATTTATCACACACATACATATTTTATATATATATATATATATATATATATACACACACATACATATATTATATACATATATTATATATATATATATATATATATATATATATATATATATATATATATATATATATATATATATATATATATATATATATATATATATATATATATATATATATATATATATATATATATATATATATATACACATACATATATATATACATACATATATATATACATACATATATATATATATATATACACACACATACACATACACATATATATACATACGTGTGTGTGTGTATATACATATACACACACACATACACAAAACTATGAATTAACACATGTGGAATGAAATACTTGAAAAAGTGTGAAACAACTGAAAATATGTCTTATATTCTAGGTTCTTCAAAGTAGCCACCTTTTACTTTGATTACTGCTTTGCACACTCTTGCCATTCTCTTGATGAGCCTCAAGAGGTAGTCACCGGAAATGGTTTTCCAACAGTTTTGAAGGAGTTCCCAGAGATGCTTAGCACTTGTTGGCCTTTTTGCCTTCACTCTGCGGTCCAGCTCACCCCCAAACCATCTCGATTGGGTTCAGGTCTGGTGACTGTGGAGGCCAGGTCATCTGGTGTAGCACCCCATCACTCTCCTTCTTAGTCAAATAGCCCTTACACAGCCTGGAGGTGTGTTTGGGGTCATTGTCCAGTTGAAAAATAAATGGTCCAACTAAACGCAAACCGGATGGAATAGCACGCCGCTGCAAGATGCTGTGGTAGCCATGCTGGTTCTGTATGCCTTCAATTTTGAATAAATCCCCAACAGTGTCACCAGCAAAGCCCCCCACACCATCACACCTCCTCCTCCATGCTTCACGGTGGGAACCAGCCATGTAGAGTCCATCCGTTCACCTTTTCTACAAAGACACGGTGGTTTGATCCGAAGGTCTCAAATTTGGACTCATCAGACCAAAGCACAGATTTCCACTGGTCTAATGTCCATTCCTTGTGTTCTTTAGCCCAAACAAGTCTCTTCTGCTTGTTGCCTGTCCTTAGCAGTGGTTTCCTAGCAGCTATTTTACCATGAAGGCTGCTGCACAAAGTCTCCTCTTAAGGCCGGCTTCTCACTTGCGAGTTTCTCGCAGTAGTGCAATGCGAGAAAAGTTCGCATTGCATTCGGACACGTTATTCAATGAATGAGCTCTCATCTGCGTTTTTCTCACTCCAAATCGAACGGAGGTAAAAAAAAAAATAAATAAAAATCGCAGCAAGCTGCTATTTGAAGAGTTTCTCGTGTGTCTCTCCAATGCAACACTATGGGAGCGTGAAAAAAAAGGATGTCACACGGACCGGCATTCACACCATCCTAGGGACATCCGTTTAATACATTTATCGCATGTGTCACAAAGTACTGGAAATGAGTGAGGTCTCAATGTTGGTCAATCTCTATCTCTGTCAGTCGGTCCCTCCCTCTCGGTCTCTATTCTCTGTCGGTCTCGCTCTCTATCCATGTCAGTCTATTTCTTTCCCCCCCTCTCTCATACTCACCGATCCCCAATCATCAGCGCGACGCTGCACGGCGTTCACACTGCTCCGGCAGCTTCTCCTCTTTTGAAAATGCCGGCCGCTCATTATTCAATCTCGTATTCCCTGCTTTACCCGCCCACCGGCGCCTATGATTTGTTGCAGTCAGACACGCCCCCAAGATGAGTGACAGCTGTCTCACTGCAACCAATCACAGCTGCCGGTGGGCCGGTCTCTATCATGCATTAAAATAAATTAAAAAAAAAAAAAAAAAAAAAAAAAAAACACGGCGTGCGGTTCCCCCAATTTTAATACCAGCCAGGGTAAAGCCACACGGCTGAAGGCTGGTATTCTCAGGATGGGGAGCCCCCCAGCCTAACAATAACAGCCAGCAGCCGTCCAGAATTGCCGCATCCATTAGATGCAACAGTTCTGGGACTGTACCCGGCTCTTCCTGTTTGGTGCATTGGCAAACGGGGTAATAAGGAGTTAATGGCAGCAGCCCATAGCTGCCACTAAGTCCTAGATTAATCATTGCAGGCGTCTATGAGACACCCCCAATGATTAACCGGTATTTTACAGTTAACACACACAGTGAAAAAATCCTTTATTTGCAATAATAAACACGAACAAATACCCTTGTTCACCACTTTACTAAGCCCCAAAAACCCCTCCAGCTCTGGCGTAATCCACGGAGGTCCCACGTCGCTTCCAGCTCTGCTACATGAAGGTGACAAGAGGTGCAGAACACCACCGCCGCTCCTGACAGCTCCACACAGCAACTGGGGCGATGATGTCACTCAGGTTACTTGCGGCCACCGCTGGATCATTTAACAGTGACAGCAAGTCGCCAGAGTGACAGCGATGAGGTCACAGGTGAGTTGCGGTCTCTGGTGGAGGATCCAGCTAGCCGCGGGTAGCCTGAGTGACGGCAGTGCTAATCGCGCTGCTCATTTCAGTCACTCAGGGGATTAGCGGTCACCGGTGAGTCCTTCAAGGGTGACCGCTAATCAGGACACGACACAGAGCCGCGGTATGACAACGAAGTCGGGTGAAGTTAATCTGACTTCATTCTGATCGTGCGGCTCGGTGTCTGCTGTCTGCGACTATACAGCTCTGCTGAATGGCAGATGACATAGTAAAAAGGGATCCCATATGTATCAAACAGGCATTGCATACGCTCTGCTAGTCATTAAATAATTAAAAAAAGCATCCCACTTGCATTGCACACTGACCTAACGTGAACTAAAGTCGGCCGAGTTTTTTTTTCAGGCAAGTCGGACCGATTTTACACGCATAAATGTGTTTCCAGCCTAACAGTTGTTCTAGAGATGTGTCTGCTGCTAGAACTCTGTATGGCATTGACCGGTCTCTAATCTGAGCTGCTGTTAACCTGATTTTTGAGGCTGGTGACTGGGATAAACTTATCCTCCGCAGCAGAGGTGACTCTTTGTCTTCCTTTCCTGGGGAGGTCCTCATGTGAGTCAGTTTCTTTGTAGCGTTTGATGGTTTTTGCCACTGCACTTGGGGACACTTTCAAAGTTTTCCCAATTTTTCCAATTGACTGACCTTCATTTCTTAAAGTAATGATGGCCATTCGTTTTTCTTTACTTAATACAAATTCTATGGCAAGAAAAAAAAGCAGCTAACAATCTATTCAGTAGGACTATGAGCTGTGTATCCACCAGACTTCTGAACACCACAACTGATGGTCCGAACCCCAATTATAATGCAAGAAATCCCACTTATTAAACCTGACAGGGCACACCTGTGAAGTGAAAAACATTTCCGGTGACTACCTCTTGAAGCTCATCAAGAGAATGCCAAGAGTGTGCAAAGTAGTAATCAAAGCAAAAGGTGGCTTACTTTGAAGAACCTAGAATATAAGACATTTTCAGTTGTTTCACACTTTTTTGTTAAGTATTTCATTCCACTTGTGTTAATTCATAGTTTTGATGCCTTCAATGTGAATCTACAATTTTCAGAGTCATGAAAACTCTTTGAATGAGAAGGTGTGTCCAAACTTTGTCTGTAATGTACATACACACGTACATACAAATTATATATACATACATATACACATATATAATTCTGTGTACCAGAGATGAACGTGCTTTGGTCAGACATGACCATCATAAATAACAACCAAAGAACAAAAGCAAAAAAGACCTGGTGAAAATGCTGGTGGAAGCTGGTAAGATTGTGCAGTTATCCGCAGTGAAACGAGAACTGTATCAACATGGGCTGGAAGACCACTCTGCCAGGAACAAGCCATTACTCCAAAGATAATCAGGAAGCAAATAAAAGTAGACATATTCTGTACTGTTGTAGAAACGTGCACCGCGCCCCGTATGAGGCCTGGTCAGTGACAGACCAGAGGCAATGGCAGAGAGCTGTGGTGGAAGGAGAGTATAATCTTTATTATTTATTTCTTAACTCCTTCCCTATTCTACTTCAGGGTCTGGAAAGACCATGCCGCCTTCGTGACTGGGCAATTTTCCGTGTTCTACGTCTTAATATTTTTATCCTTTTATCCGAGACGCAACTTTTTTTTTTTTTTTCCCTTTCCTTCCTGTCGATACAGCAGTGTCAGGGCTTGTCTTTTGTGTTGTAGGACAAGGTGTACTTCTTAAATGACTACATCTATTTTAATGATGTGATGATGGAAAAAAAAAAAAAAAAAAAAAAAAGTGGAGGTGAGCAAACTGTTCGGTGCTCGGTAAATGAGTATCGAGCATCAAAATTCTCGTTACAATTACCGAGTATAATGGAAGTCCATGCAGAACGTAAGCATTTTTTTTTTTGTCCCCCGGAAGATTTTCCAGAATAATGCTCAAGATCTACATGGACTTCCAATATATTCAGTAAATGAGTCCAGAGCATCAAAATACTTGTTACAATTACCGAGCACGGAACAGTTTGCTCATCTCTATTAACTTTTTCTTTTTTTTTTAACCAATTTACGAGCAGATGTGTTTAATTAGCACGGGCAAACATGCCATTAGTGCAACCTGTGCAGTCGCATAGGGATGCTCTTCAGTTAAGGCTGCTTTACACACGATATTGCTAGCGATATAGTTAGCGATGTGACACGCCAGATCGCAGATACGATTTGCCGAGATCGCACATAGGTAGTTTTTTTTTTTGTAGCGCCGGTCACAAAACGACCTATGAGCGATCTCGGCAAATCGTATCTGCGATCTGGCGTGTCACATCGCTAACGAGATCGCTAGCAATATCGTTGTGTGTAAAGCAGCCTTTATGCATTGCAACATTGGCTGTCAGACAAGTATCGGGGAGTGCTCAAAAGGCACCGCTATCCGTGCTGTGAGTAATGACTAATTGCTACATGAACATCTGAAATGACTGAAAGCTGGCAGCTCCTGGTAGAAAAAGTTCATTTTCTCCCAGATGCTGAACTTTCAGTACTGTGGTTGGGCACCCCTATGACACTATTAACTTGCAGATTAAAGGGGCTCCATCAGCACGTGACGACTGTTCACACCAAGTACAGGCGCTTGTGCACCACAGCGTGGCCAATCAATTTTCCTCCTGCTTGTTTTCCCTCCATCTCCGCCTCTTCTCTGGCTCTATGAAGTCAGAGCCGCCAATCAAAGAAGAGGGGGAGGGTGGAGACAGAAAACAAGCAGGTGGGAAGGGGCATTTAAATATTTGGATACACCATGAAGCACTGAGAGCCTGTACTTGGTTTGAACAGTCATTCTGTGCTGACAGTCACTTTAATCGCATATCTGCAGGTTAATAGTTATCGGACCGGACATGTCCCCTTTAATGAGTTTTCAACTTGCATATGAATATGATCATGAGCTCCTGTTTGGTATAATTAGTTACTCATATGCTTCTTGTCTACAATCTTAGCAATTTTGTAACTTTGTACAGCTGTACCTAGAACAATTGTTTATATTTTGAAGGCACTGGGCGGTCACAGCTAACATTGATTTGATTTAGACTTTTCTATTGTTCATCGACTTTGCAAATTTAGTAATGGATAACAAAAAAAAAAAAAAAACAAAAAAAAAAAACAAAACTTATTTGTTAAAGCATTATCTGCCTGTGGTTGTGACAAATGCTACTGCAGCAAAAAACGGATGTTCACAGCCTGGGAACACATGGTAAACTGCACACCCGGCATGATTTCAGCTTTTTATTATAAATATATATTGAAATGTAGTCCGTATTATTTTTACATGCACAGGCGGCACGGTGGCTCAGTGGTTAGCACTGCTGTCTTGCAGCGCTGGGGTCCTGGGTTCGAATCCCACCGAGGACAACATCTGCAAGGAGTTTGTATGTTCTTCCCGTGTTTGCGTGGGTTTCCTCCGGGTACTCCGTTTCCTCCCACACTCCAAAAACATAAAAAATAGGGAATTTAGATTGTGAGCCCCAATGGGAACAGCGTTCCTGATGTATGTAAAGCGCTGCGGAATATGTTAGCGCTATATAAAAATAAAGATTTATTTTTTTTATTTTTTAAAAAGGACTTCTGAATAAGGCTTTAGAGAAGACATTCTGTGCCTATGGGCTCCTGACATGTAAATCTGCTGCAGTCTGCATCAACACATGGTAATTTGAGGTCATTCCAGAGAGAAGAAACTTTAAAAAAAAAATAAAAAAAATACAACAAATTCTTACCTTTGCAAAATTATAAAAAGATGTCAGGACAACCCTGTAACCATAAGCCCTGCTTGTAACTTTTCCGTATCGCGTC
Source organism: Anomaloglossus baeobatrachus (assembly GCF_048569485.1). NCBI lineage: Eukaryota > Metazoa > Chordata > Amphibia > Anura > Aromobatidae > Anomaloglossus > Anomaloglossus baeobatrachus. The sequence goes on along the minus strand of NC_134357.1, from coordinate 51,586,629 downwards.
GCATAAAATATTTACACAGATAGTAAGTGACATTCATGTAGTAATGGAAAAACATTCATTTAGTAGTCACAAATTAAATTTCTGATCTATATGTAAGGGTACGTGCCCACGATCAGCTTTTGCAGTATTTTGGATGCAACGTTATTTTGATGTGTCCAAAACACTGTTCTACAGTACAAGTGTCTTCAAAACAGGAGAGAAGGGGTTAACGCCATGCATTCGCCAGAAAAGACGTAGAACTGTTAATTAATAATTATTTTATTCCATAGATATACGCGTTTCGAGGTATGGAACCTCTTCCTCAGGAAAAAAATATCAACAATACATCTTACATCTAGTGTTGATATTTTGGTCCGGAGGAAGAGGTTCCATACCTCGAAACCCATAGACCTATGGAATAAAAGAATCAATCAACAATTCTACATCTTTTCTGACGAATGAGCAGCATTAAGTCCTTCTCTCCTGCTTGGAAGACACATCCACGTGGGGCTGCGGCAGCCACCATTATCCTATGTAATGACCCTCACAACCACATTAGGTGAGTGTATATTTTTATACATTTCCCCTCTGTTTATCTGGTGAGACCCCATCAGCGCTTCTGTTTCCTAGTTATATATCATTGTACAGAATAAGCACAGTGGATGGGATTTCTGGAAATCCCGTGCCCACGGTGCGTGTACTACCCGCAGCGAAAACTGACCTGCGGTGCGGCTTTTTGTGCCGCAAGCTTGCCAATTCTTTGCTGTGGAGTTGCAAGCATTCTCCATAGGGAATTACAGCAAGGAGACCGCAGCGCCCCGAACCCTGATCAAGGGCACAGGTAGCTGCGCTCTTCTGCAGAGGAGACTCCCGACTCTGCAGTTCAGGACCTGCCGCGTCCAGGATGCAGCGGGTCCTGATCGTGGGCACGTACCCTAAAGAATGCATTTTATAAATTGTGCACATATAGGTTTATTAACATACGGTCTTAAAAATAAATTACAGCAAACAATGCCCAATTTACATTATATGTTCCCAAGCTGCGAAAATTAAAGGGAACCTTTCACTTGATTCATGCTGCTCAAACCACAGGTATAACACACTATAAAAGAAAAAGACATGGATCGCACATCCCAAAAAATACAATGATCTAAAGCCACTAGGCAAAAAATTAAATAGAACATGAGGCTCTTTTGTTACCATTCTGATCAGATTGTATTAAGCCCACTGCCACGTCACGGCAAACCTCTTGAGTGGGTCCCTAAACTGAACCTTTTTGTGCGCCACTGTGCACTGACCACTGCTGCAGCGACAAAGCGCCAGCAGGGCGGGCGATCTGGTGCCTCACAGCACCCATGCTGCAAGGCGAAGCCCCCAAGGCTCCAGGCCGCGCCGCCCCACTGACACGACACCACCACCACAGCGGCCACCACACAGCACCAGCACACAGTGAGAGGAGCTGTGCACTCACCTCCCACTGGCTCCCATATGTAGACTGGGAGCAAAAAGAAGGCTGACCCCTCTTGCAGTCTCCTGCTGATTAAAATCACCTGTGCCAAATGGGGGGAGTGCAGATCCAAGCAAAAAAAGAGGGGAATAGAATGTTGTATAACACACTATGAAGAAAAAGAAAGTTGTTGTCGCTGCAGCAGTGGTCAGTGCACAGTGGCGCACAAAAAGGTTCAGTTTAGGGACCCACTCAAGAGGTTTGCCGTGACGTGGCAGTGGGCTTAATACAATCTGATCAGAATGGTAACAAAAGAACCTCATGTTCTCTTTAATTTTTTGCCTAGCGGCTTTAGATCATTGTATTTTTTGGGATGTGCGATCCATGTCTTTTTCTTTATAGTGTGTCAAACCACAGGTATGTTCTTCTCTGAAACGCTCCATGTCAAAAAATATGGGGATCCAGCCAGGGATCATAGTCAGAGAGGTGACTAGTCTGACGCCGCTTCAACCCGGCTTGTGTCTCTGCAAAGTTTCGGGGAAAACCCATTCCTGACTGTACTTGTTCATCCCAGCTCAGTTACATGCTGCTCATAGTTTGGGCAGCATGAATCAAGTGACAGGTTCCTTTTAATGCCTGAGAAAATATATTTATATTTTATAATTTATAAGACAGACAGACACAGACAGAGAGACAGACAAACAGAGACAGACATACAACATTAAGTGGATTTTCAAAGAAAGTACACCAGCCTCATCAGGTCGAAGATCTATTTAACAATGTATGGAGTCCATATTATAAAATCTGGTGACAATTCCTTTTTAAATACTAGTCCTATAAAAGAATCTTCCCCCACTGAAGCAAACATTCATGTGGTTTCTGTCTCCCAGTTTTTCCTGCACACACACTTCTAACCACCACCCAAACATGACACATGGCATTATTATTTAAGATTCCCGTATGATGACATTGAGGAAGAGTGTGTAATCAGCAATGAGAATCAGCACAAATGTTTTTGAGTCATCTTCACAAGAAATATGTTCAGCCTCATAGTGTGCACAGTACACAATGTATATTGGCCGATGGTTTTATGGAGAAGGAAAAAAAAAAAAAGTGAATGATCGTAAAAAAATTAAAGGGAACCTTCACCAGTTTTTTAGTGTATGAGCCAATTCCACCACCTTCCTAAGCACCTATGCTGCATTCTAAAAAGTGGTATATTAAAGCCCTGCCCCCCCCTGTATATACCCCAAAAGCCTTTTGAATAGCTCCCACGCTGTATGCAAATGAAACTGGTCCGATGGGAGTCACTGCAGCGGTTCCTGTAAGCCGGTAATCGCCGTCCTCCTGATGTGATTGATGTAGATGACACGCCCTATGTTGCCCACATAGCCGGACAAAATCTTGTGCCTGCGCAGGGAGATCGCGGTTCGCTCAGGTGCACTTTGCTTTGCCCTAACTGCGTATGCATCGGCAGCAACCCAGAGCAAAGTGCGCCTGCGCAAACCGCAATCTCCCTGCGCAGGTGCAATATTATGTTCGGCTGTGAGGATGACACAGGACGAGTCATCCACATCGGGAAGACAGCGATTACTAGCGGGGAGGAGGGACAGGAGCTGCTGCAATGACGCTGACCGGTCACATTTGTAATTCTGGCCACCTCTAGCTCCCAAGATCAGCTATTCCTCGAGTAGTTCTGTCATATGGGTCTCTTACCACTTGTGGGAGCTAGTCAAAAAGGTTTTTAGGGGAATATATGGGGGGGGGGGGGGGGTCAGGGCATATGATATCCTTGGTTGAAGAATTGTACAAGGAATAAGATTTGTGCAAGAAATATTATAAAGTCACTGTATGTGGATTAGGGCATCTATATCTGTGGAGTTTCTGCACTATACCAAAAGGGGGTATTTTTTTGTATCCATTACAAACACAGCATTGCTTAATCGAAATATTTAATACTTACTCACCAATAAAGAGATATAGCTATAGATCTTTTTATTAATTCCAAATTTCGACTCCAAATAGTTGCACAATGACAAGTCAAAAGGCACAATATTGCACAACCAAAGTCTGAATATGCCTTGCCTAAAAGGTATACTCACCTAAAGTACAGCAGATTTGTTGCATGAATGTTTGTGGCTAACAATCAAAACACACAGTGTCTGCAAATTGAGGTTCTGATCCGGCATAAATCCTAGGTCATATGAAAAGGCTTGTTAAAGAGCCCCTTTTGACTTTTAGGATTGCCACCTACAATAGGTGGCACCAGAGTTTGTCTCCTTCCTCCCTGAAGAGACAATCTGAATACCTTCCAGTTGGAAACAAACATGTTGGAAGACGCCAGTCCTAGTGTATTGCAACAAACTGTGAATACACAGAAATAAAACTGATACAATCTAAAAGAAACACTAAACACACAATGTGCCACTCAGTCATTTATTTCACTCAACACTGCTAATAAAAAAAAAAAAAAAATTATATATTCACACATACACTAGATTAGATTATCAGCATTACATACATACATACACACATACACTAGATTAGATTATCAGCATTACATACATACATACACACATACACTAGATTAGATTATCAGCATTACATACATACATACACACACACATACACTAGATTAGATTATCAGCATTACATACATACATACACACATACACTAGATTAGATTATCAGCAGTACATACATACATACACACATACACTAGATTAGATTATCAGCATTACATACATACATACACACACACATACACTAGATTAGATTATCAGCATTACATACATACATACACTAGATTAGATTATCAGCATTACATACATACACACATACACTAGATTAGATTATCAGCATTACATACATACATACACACATACACTAGATTAGATTATCAGCATTACATACATACATACACACATACACTAGATTAGATTATCAGCAGTACATACATACATACACACATACACTAGATTAGATTATCAGCATTACATACATACATACACACACACATACACTAGATTAGATTATCAGCATTACATACATACATACACTAGATTAGATTATCAGCATTACATACATACACTAGATTAGATTATCAGCATTACATACATACATACACACACACATACACTAGATTAGATTATCAGCATTACATACATACATACACACACACATACACTAGATTAGATTATCAGCATTTACATACATACATACATACACTAGATTAGATTATCAGCATTACATACATACATACACTAGATAAGATTATCAGCATTAAATTCACTGGGAGACAGATTAGAAAAGGCAAAAAAAAGAGGCATTGCATTCGGAGCAGCACAAGAAGTGATTGATGACAGCACATCCAAACCACTAGGGACTAGGCAAGGACGCAATCAATATTAAAAAGGAACATAATTAGACATCCTAATCAGCAGCAGTCTGGCCCCCACCTTTTATTAACCATGACTGATCAGTTTGCTTGCCTCACTTAACCATTTTTTGGGTTCTCCCAAGAAGATAGCAATGCAATGCTAAGGCGGAGATCATAGTAAAGAACCATAAATATCCAGTTTGTCCTTGTGTGGTGCCATAGGGGGCTGATTTTTTGTTTCTAGGGAAAAATATGCCACAAATGATAGAAATGGAGGTACGCCGAGGGACTGTATGGGCTAATCACTTACTGTGTCTACTGTATTCCAAAACAATGCGACACAGATCCAATAACTGGAACGACGTTGTGGCTTGCGCATATCTGGCAGTAACCCTACCTAATGGCTGCATGGTAAATAAAAACTAAAGCCTATTTTTACACCAAGTTACTACATTGAAGCGGTTATAAGAAGAATCAAATAGACACAGTAAGATAACTATTAATACGTCTAATTATACACGTCTGCATCTTAATGAGTGAAGCAATTTCCTGTAAAATGGAGTATATGCAAATCTGTATGTGAAACACCAAAGGTGAGGTCTGTTTTCCCGACATAATCAAGGAAACAATCTGAAACAAGTTACATATACATATATGTTTCTAGGATAATAAGCAGGGTTTTAAAAACAAACAAAAAAAACGCCGCCCACCCCTCATGTATGTTGGACAGATGCATGGGTCCTTGTGGCATTTAAATCCTATCAAAGACATACACATCCCCCCTCCCTCCCAAAACCCCACATTATGCAGCAAATGTCCCCATCTTGTACTAATGCCCCCCATCCTAGGCACCTTTCAGGAATATACATATATCCCCCATCCTGGTATACATGTCACCCACCCTGGGCAAATCCTCATATCCAGGTTTTCCATTTTAGGCTTCTTCCTGACATATGTCCCCCTTCTAGGTATACACTGTATGCCCCCCATCCTAGGTCTCTTCCAGGTATACGTCACCCATCCTGGTCCCCTTCCTGATATTTAGGTTCCCCATCCTGGTACACAGTGGGTGAAATAACTACTGAACACACCACCAATTTTCTAAGTAAATATTTTTCTAAAAGGTGCTATTGACACAAATTTCTCAGATGTCTGTAACAACCCATCCAATCCACACAGACAAAGCAATCAAACCACCGATGTCCATAAATTTAGTGATGTGTAATAATGACATGACACAGGAAAAAACGCATTGAACACTAGAGGTGCAAAAAGCCATGAAAAAAGTCATGATTCCAGCTGAAATCTAGCAGTAATTAGAAAGCAATCCTGCCACTTAATGAAGAAGAAAAAAAAAATAATCAGCTGTTTCAACTGATGTCCTTTAAAAAGGAGTCTCATTACCAAGGTGCCACACAAGAAACACCTCATGATGGGTAAAACCAGTGAGCTGTCTCAAGACCTTAGCAACCTTACTGCTGCAAAACATTCTGATGGCATTGGTTACAGAAGAATTTCTAAACTACTAAACAAAAGGTTCCAGTGAGAAGTGATGGGGCCATGATCCAGAAGTGAAAGTAACAATTTCACCATAAACCGGGCATGACCCGGTGCTGCCCACAGGATTTCAGACAGGAGTGAAAATAATTATCAAGAGCCAAGGACCACTTGAGGAGAGCTACAGAAAGAAAAAGTAATGTGTTCACCATGCTCTTGCTCTAGTTATAAATGTCCCCTATCCTAGTATATATGGCCTCCCTCCTGGGTTCCTTGCTGGAGGGAAAAAAAAAACAAAAAACCCATGTTCACGCACATTTAACATTTTGCTCAACAACATTTAGACAAGACTGTGAAATACTGGGAGAAAATAGTCTGGTTAGATGAGACCAAAGTTTAACTCTTTGGATACGATAAAACACACCATGTTTGCAGGCCAAAAGGCGGCACTATACATCACCCCAAAACACCGACCAACAGCGAAGTTTGGAGAGGAAATATAGTGTGGGGCTGCTTTTCAGCATGTGGCACTGGTAAATGTCATAATTGAAGGAAGGATGATTGGACAAATATACCTAGATATGCTTTATTAAAATCTGCTGCCATCTAGAAGGATGGTGAAGGATGGATGGTGGTATGGGATGGTTATGATGGATGAAACAAGGGTGGACATTTCAGCAAGACAATGATCCCAAACACACAGCCAAGGAAACCGCCAATTAGTTTCAGAGGAAAAAAAAAAAGCTGCTAGAACGGTCCAGACAATCAAAGCTGAATCCAATAGAAAGTTTAAGGAAGGAACAAAAGCTCAGAGTTCATAGGAAAAGCCCACAGGAGCTTCAGAATTTGAAGAGTGTTTAAGAACATGATATCTGCAGTGAATTTTGGAGATGGGAACATCATGGTGTGGGGCTGTTTTTCAGTATATGGCACTGGCAAACTTCATATAATTGAAGAAAGGATTAATGAACAAATTGTACAGAGACATGCTTGATAAAAATCTGCTTCTGTCTAAAGCGGTTAGAATGGCCAAGCCAATAACCTGACCTGAATCCAATAGAAAATGTATTAAAAAGAAGTAACCCACGGAACCTTCAGGATTTGTTGAGTGTAAGAATGGGCTAAAATCCCACCTGAGCAATACATGTGACTAGTTTCTCTATACAGGAGGTGTCTTAAAAGCGGACATTACCAACAAAAGGTTTTTCTACAAAGTATTAAATCAATTTTGGTAAGCGTATTCAGGCGGACACCCAAACGTAGTCTGCTACGTCTGGGCCTGCAGAAATCGTATACACCGGAAAATGGTGCAAGACAGAGCATACGCTTGCTCTGTCTGCTCCATTATACTCCATGGCCCTGTCGGCTCATATGTCCAAAATTCGTTTTGTGGGGAGGGGCGGGATTTCGGACATCCCGCCCCTCCCCCCACAAAACGAATTTTGGACATATGCCCTGACGGAGCCACTGAAATGCAATGTGAAAGGGGCCTAATTGTGTCCAAGAAAAAAAAAAAAAAAAAAGACAAAAATGTTGCAAGAGAGATAGATAGATATCTATCTATCTATCTATTTATTAAATAGTAATTCCCTATTTAGTTTTTATTACAAAAAAAATGATGTAGGCAATACATTTCCTTTAAAAACAAATTGTCTCTCCAGTAAAGGAGACAAACTCTAGCACAGCGCCACCTATTGGAAGTAGCGATCCTAAAAGTCACAAGTGGATTTTTGACAATCCTTTGCAATATGACTCAGGATATATAAGCCAGATCAGAATCCCAATTTGCAGACACGGTGTTTCGGGGTGCTTGCCCCTCGTCAGTGCAAAGTATGGGGGTGTCTGATCTGGCTCATGAGAAAGCTATGTGGGGACCACGGGGGAACACTATTCTCCTTAAGGAGACTTTGCAAGCCAGTCTGGCTGCCAGGTAAGGGGACTTATAGCTGCAATGCCCCTAAAATTCCACGGGGGAACACTATTCTCCTTAAGGAGACTTTGCAAGCCAGTCTGGCTGCCAGGTAAGGGGACTTATAGCTGCAATGCCCCTCTGGGAAATATTCAAATTGTCTCTCCAGTAAAGGAGACAAACTCTAGCACAGCGCCACCTATTGGAAGTAGCGATCCTAAAAGTCACAAGTGGATTTTTGACAATCCTTTGCAATATGACTCAGGATATATAAGCCAGATCAGAATCCCAATTTGCAGACACGGTGTTTCGGGGTGCTTGCCCCTCGTCAGTGCAAAGTATGGGGGTGTCTGATCTGGCTCATGAGAAAGCTATGTGGGGACCACGGGGGAACACTATTCTCCTTAAGGAGACTTTGCAAGCCAGTCTGGCTGCCAGGTAAGGGGACTTATAGCTGCAATGCCCCTAAAATTCCACGGGGGAACACTATTCTCCTTAAGGAGACTTTGCAAGCCAGTCTGGCTGCCAGGTAAGGGGACTTATAGCTGCAATGCCCCTCTGGGAAATATTCAAATTGTCTCTCCAGTAAAGGAGACAAACTCTAGCACAGCGCCACCTATTGGAAGTAGCGATCCTAAAAGTCACAAGTGGATTTTTGACAATCCTTTGCAATATGACTCAGGATATATAAGCCAGATCAGAATCCCAATTTGCAGACACGGTGTTTCGGGGTGCTTGCCCCTCGTCAGTGCAAAGTATGGGGGTGTCTGATCTGGCTCATGAGAAAGCTATGTGGGGACCACGGGGGAACACTATTCTCCTTAAGGAGACTTTGCAAGCCAGTCTGGCTGCCAGGTAAGGGGACTTATAGCTGCAATGCCCCTAAAATTCCACGGGGGAACACTATTCTCCTTAAGGAGACTTTGCAAGCCAGTCTGGCTGCCAGGTAAGGGGACTTATAGCTGCAATGCCCCTCTGGGAAATATTCAAATTGTCTCTCCAGTAAAGGAGACAAACTCTAGCACAGCGCCACCTATTGGAAGTAGCGATCCTAAAAGTCACAAGTGGATTTTTGACAATCCTTTGCAATATGACTCAGGATATATAAGCCAGATCAGAATCCCAATTTGCAGACACGGTGTTTCGGGGTGCTTGCCCCTCGTCAGTGCAAAGTATGGGGGTGTCTGATCTGGCTCATGAGAAAGCTATGTGGGGACCACGGGGGAACACTATTCTCCTTAAGGAGACTTTGCAAGCCAGTCTGGCTGCCAGGTAAGGGGACTTATAGCTGCAATGCCCCTAAAATTCCACGGGGGAACACTATTCTCCTTAAGGAGACTTTGCAAGCCAGTCTGGCTGCCAGGTAAGGGGACTTATAGCTGCAATGCCCCTCTGGGAAATATTCAAATTGTCTCTCCAGTAAAGGAGACAAACTCTAGCACAGCGCCACCTATTGGAAGTAGCGATCCTAAAAGTCACAAGTGGATTTTTGACAATCCTTTGCAATATGACTCAGGATATATAAGCCAGATCAGAATCCCAATTTGCAGACACGGTGTTTCGGGGTGCTTGCCCCTCGTCAGTGCAAAGTATGGGGGTGTCTGATCTGGCTCATGAGAAAGCTATGTGGGGACCACGGGGGAACACTATTCTCCTTAAGGAGACTTTGCAAGCCAGTCTGGCTGCCAGGTAAGGGGACTTATAGCTGCAATGCCCCTAAAATTCCACGGGGGAACACTATAAACACTATATACACTTTAAAAACAATGCCTTTAATGAAAAGAAATGCTGGAGAGTCAGGCAGTGGGGGAGGGGGATGCCAGTATACTGACTATGAAGCTTCTGTGATCAATGTTTCAGTTAATTGCACTCATTAAGAAGTCACTGATGTCACAGGGCTTCAATCAAAAGGAAAAAAACAAAAACTGCACACGTTTCAGTTGGTTTCAGACAAAACAATTCATAACGGACAGATATTATATAAAGAGATTATCTGATAATAGTAAAGCCTTTAAAAAAAAAAAAAAAAAAGGGCATGTGAAGGCTTCTATGACATGATGTGTACAGAAGGAAGAGGATATCCTGATACCTATGATCTATTTGCCAAGTCATGTGCAATCATTGTTTGCCTAGTAAAATGCTTTATAAAAAAGCTGTATATGCAGAGCTATAAAATATTCTGCCATTCTCTGGGTGAGAATATCTACATATGGCACCAGACACAGCCCCTATACTAGAGCCCAATGCTCGGATGAGGAGCCGTTTAGCCAATGTATATGTCCCCCAGCTTATCTGATGGCACCATATGTAACCTTATCAGTCTTCTACTGAACCATTTTCAAAGAAGGTTTATGACCAAGTCAGAACAGAGCTTTGATGTGGTCATAATTCAGTTTACAATCTATGCCATCACATTGAGCTCATTGACAGATTCACAGTTAACTCACTCTGCCATGGACAGCACTAGGGAGACTAGAAACCAAAAGGTCAAATGAAATGAAGTAATGAAATACTATATTTGAAGCATTCTTTTTTCAAAATTTTTATATCACCATTTGCATAAAACAAAAAAAAAAAAAAAAAAAAAAAACCCTCACAATTTCTACATTGGCCACTAAGCCTTAGAGTAGACTCTTCGGGTATGTGCGCACGTTGCATTCTCTGCAGTGCAGAAAAGAACTGCACCCTCTGGCAGACTGGACACTGCGTTTGTAAAAAAAAAATAAAAAAAATATGCATCCACAACCCATGCATTTTGGATACTTTTTCCATGCGTTTTGGATGCATTTTTGCCAGTGCGTTCCCCGGCAATTCAGCTTTGCTACATGCCAGCTGACAGCAGACACAGAGTCGCGCAATGAGAATTAACTCGGGTGAACTTCACCCGACTTCATTGTCATACCGCGGCTCTGTGTCGCGTCCTGATTAGCGGTCTCCCGTCAAGGACCCAACGGTGACCGCTAATTCCCTGAGTGACTGAAGTGAGCAGCGCAATCAGCACTGTCGTCACTCAGGTTACCCGCGGCCAGCTGGAGTCCTCCACCCGAGACCGCAACTCATCTGTTACTTCAGTTACTGCGTGGAGCTGACAGAGCGGTCTAGTTTGTGACCGCTCTTGTCATGTAGCAGAGCTGAGAGCGTCGCGGGACCTCTGGATTACGCCGGACCTGGAGGGGTATTTGAGGATTTTAATAAAGTGATGAAAGAGGGTGTTTTTTTTGTCTTTTATTCCAAATAAAGGATTTTTTTGGATGTGTGTGTTTATTTTCTTTAACTTACAGGTTAATCATGGAAGGTATCTCGGGGAGACGCCTGCCATCATTAACCTAGGACTTAGTGGCAGCTATGGGCTGCTGCCATTAACTCCTTATTACCTCGATTGCCACCACACCAGTGCAATTCGGGATGAGCCGGGTAGAGTCCAGAGACTGGCTCTAAAGCATGCGTCAATTCTGGGCAGCTGCTGGCTGATATTGTTAGGCTGGGGGGCTCCCCAGAACGTGGCGCTCCCCATCCTGAGAATACCAGCCTTCAGCTGTGTGGCTTTACCCTGGCTGGTATCCAAATTGGGGGGAATGCACTTCGTTTTTCTTTTAATTATTTATTTTACTGGACGATATAGACCCGCCCACCTGCGGCTGTGATTGGTTGCAGTGAGACAGCTGTCACTCAGCGTGGGGGCGTGTCTGACTGCAACCAATCATAGGCGCCGGTGGGCAAGGAAAGCAGGGAATACCAGATTGAATAATGAGCGGCTGGCATTTTCAAAAGAAGAAAAGCCGCCGGAGCAGTGTGAATGCCGTGCAGCGCTGCGCCAGTGATCGGGGATCGGCGAGTATGAGAGAGAGGGGGAGAGACTGACCGACGGACAGAGAGAGGGACAGACAGAGAGAGACCGACCGAGACAGACAGAGCGGCCAACTGACAGAGAAAGAGACCGACCGACAGAGGGAGATTCACCGACATCCACAGACAGATTGACAGACATTGACAGAGACTGAAAAGACTTGCATTTAAAGCATGCGGAACACAACAAAAATGCAGTCCAAGTGCATTTTGGTTGTGTTCTGACCCACATCATTGATTTCAATGGGTGGAGAACGCAGCTACAACGCACAAAAGAAGGGACATGCTGCTTTTTTTTCCTGCAGCGATTTTGGGCATCCAAAACGCTTTGTTTACAAACGCAGCGTGTGCATTGATTTTTCGGCTTTCTCATAGACTTTGCTGGGGAAGCTGAGCGCATGCAATTTGGCACTGAAAACGCTGCAGTTCAAAATGCAGCGTTTTCGCGGAAAAAACGCAACGTGCGCACATAGCCCTACTTCCAGTTGCGTACCTAAAGGTCTTCAGTATTCTTAACATTCATTCTAATCCTGAAACTAATGATAACACCTCACAGTATAAGAAAGAATCCACATCCACAATAGGTGATGTCGCAGCTCACCTCATTGACAACACCTCTATGTATATATTAGATGGCACAGGATCCACAATAGGTGATGTCACAGCTCACCTCCTGAACAATGACTGATAACACCTCTATATACAGTAGATAGCACAGGATCCACCATTCACAATAGGTGATGTCAGAGCTCACCTTCTCCTCCCGTACACAGGATCCACCATTCACAATGTGATATCACAGCTCCCCTCCACCTCCTGTACAATGACAGATAACACCTATGTACAGCAGAAAACAAAGGATCCACAAAGGGTGATCTCACAGCTCACCTCCTTGACAACACCTTTATGTATATTAGATGGCAGAGGATCCATCATTCACATTGAATTAATGTCATATCTCACTTCCTTCTCTGCCCTTTGACTAGATCGGAGCAAGCCTGGGAACTGAAGACCAGTAACTCGATGGATTCATACAATCAAAGTAATGGCAAAGAAGACCCTGGTGGACCTTTCTAGGCTTGACCAGAATAGATCTTCCTACAGATCGTTCATCCATCAACTGGCCATGGCTCAAGATCAAGCATAAGGCTGTGGAACAAAAAAAAAAAAAAAAAAAAAAAAAAAAAGAAATCTATATGCGATTGATGGTGTGATGGTGGCTTGTCATCCAACACCCCCTCCGATCATCCGATTACACATGGAGCAGAGCCCTGCAGCTCTGTATATTGTTTAGTGGCTGGCTCCAAATACTAACATTTACCTCCTATTCAAGATAATGGGAGAAAATGTGACCTACATAACATTTACATTTATTCAGAAATAATTCATGTCATATTTTGAGACTTACAAATAGGAATAACGTTTGGAACACCATTCTAAGTCCGAACTGGGTGCAAAAACCTAAAAAAACATCACTATGGGGAGATAAGGTATGCACACCAGTGACTCTTGCATATAGCTATTGGATTTTTCAAGTTAGTATTCACACAGCAGTTTCTGCTATTTCATGTATTCCCCTTACATAGTCACTGGTGTGCATACCTTATCTCCCCATAGTGATTTTTTTTTAGGTTTTTGCACCCAGTTCGGACTTAGAATGGTGTTCCAAAAGTTATTCCTATTTGTTAGTATTTTTTTGTTTGTGAACCCTCCCCAACCACACCTATTGCCAATCCATATCATACGCATAAATAGCCTGGGTCTCAGCTTCCCATACACGGTAGGTTTTTTAACTGCATGAGAGGACACACACAAGCTAGGGACCCCAACGTAGAGAAATACTTTGGCGTAGTGTTGGGGCTCTATTGCATTGATCAATTCAGTAGCTAAATTTCTCTTTATTCATATGTTCATGGCAATAATGGAGATTCCATTTTTCACATTTCATTCTTACATATAGCTATTGAATTTTTCATGTCAGTATTCACACAGCAGTTTCTGCTATTTCATGTATTCCCCTTACATAGTCACTGGTGTGCATACCTTATCTCCCCATAGTGATATTTTGAGACTTATGCACAGATGTAGTTACACGCAGTACATTGCTTACATCCGCCCGCAATCTGAGCTAGTAACAGCTGATCTGGATAGGCCAAGATAATTGTATTAGAAGTTGTCTATAGATATATGCAAAAGGTTTGTCACTGTTTACATGCACTCTAGATGGCTTTTGACTCATGGCTGTCTGGCCATGGCTACCCTAGGCCTTTCCCTGGTTACCCGATATTTACCTTCGTTACCAGCGTCCGCTGCTCTCGCTGCTAGTGCCGATCCCTGCACATGTAGCTGCAGTACCCATCGTGTAATTAACCCGATGTGTACTGTAGCTAGGAGAGCAGGGAGCCAGCGCTAAGCAGTGTGCGCGGCTCCCTGCTCTCTGCACATGTAGCAGCACAGCGAAGCGTGTCGTTATGATCGCTGCTTCTGCTGTGTTTGACAGCTAAGCAGCGATCATAACAGCGACTTACAAGGTCGCTGCTACGTCACAGAAAATGGTGACGCAACAGCGACGTCGCTGTCGCTATGTGTGAACCCAGCTTTAGCCAAGGACACAAACAGCATTTATCTGCTTGAATCATTAGCCATGTTTTGAGAGCTGTCATCTCGGTGGGACAATAGTTTTGAATGCAACCTTTCCGGTCGCCCATGCCCTCCAACCCAGCACCAGTCACATCTGTATGACTGAATTCCTTGCCTAATGTTGTTCACTTAACTTCATGCTTAAAAAAAAAAAAAAGTTCTAGTTCAAATCATATCTGCAAAAGTGAATATGATTGTAACATTCTGATGACCAAAGACATTCTAATTACACTAACACCTATTGGAAAGCAGCATTGCTAAAAACATCCAGTCTTCAGTGAGGGGAACAAAAACACAAATACTAATTAAACAGGAGGGGGGAGGGGAGGAGAGGAGAGGAGAGGAGAGGAGGGGGGGAGGGGGGGGGGAGAAGAGGAGGGGGGGAGGGGGGGGGAGGAGAGGAGGGGGGGAGGGGGGGGGAGGAGAGGAGGGGGGGAGGGGGGGGAGGAGAGGAGAGGAGAGGAGGGGGGGAGGAGAGGAGAGGAGGAGGGGGGGGAGGAGAGGAGGAGGGGGGGGAGGAGAGGAGGAGGGGGGGGAGGAGAGGAGGAGGGGGGGGAGGAGAGGAGGAGGGGGGGGAGGAGAGGAGGGGAGGAGGGGAGGAGAGGAGGGGAGGAGGGGGGGAGGAGAGGAGGAGGGGGGGGAGGAGAGGAGGGGAGGAGGGGAGGAGAGGAGGGGAGGAGGGGGGGAGGAGAGGAGAGGAGGGGGGGGAGGAGAGGAGAGGAGGAGTGGGGGGGGGAGGAGAGGAGAGGAGGAGTGGGGGGGGGAGGAGAGGAGGAGGGGGGGGAGGAGAGGAGGGGAGGAGGGGAGGAGAGGAGGGGAGGAGGGGGGGAGGAGAGGAGAGGAGGAGTGGGGGGGGAAAGGAGAGGAGGAGGGGGGGGAGGAGAGGAGAGGAGGAGGGGGGGGAGGAGAGGAGGAGGGGGGGGAGGAGAGGAGGGGAGGAGGGGGGGGGAGGAGAGGAGAGGAGGAGTGGGGGGGGGGGAAGGAGAGGAGGAGGGGGGGGGAGGAGAGGAGAGGAGGAGGGGGGGGAGGAGAGGAGAGGAGGAGGGGGGGAGGAGAGGAGAGGAGGAGGGGGGGAGGAGAGGAGAGGAGGAGGGGGGGAGGAGAGGAGAGGAGGAGGGGGGGGGGAGGAGAGGAGAGGAGGAGGGGGGGGAGGAGAGGAGAGGAGGGGGGGGGGGGGAGGAGAGGAGAGGAGGAGGGGGGGGAGGAGAGGAGAGGAGGAGGGGGGGGAGGAGAGGAGGAGGGGGGGGAGGAGAGGAGGAGGGGGGGAGGAGAGGAGAGGAGGAGGGGGGGAGGAGAGGAGAGGAGGAGGGGGGGAGGAGAGGAGAGGAGGAGGGGGGGGAGGAGAGGAGGAGGGGGGGGAGGAGAGGAGAGGAGGAGGGGGGGGAGGAGAGGAGGAGGGGGGGGAGGAGAGGAGAGGAGGAGGGGGGGGGAGGAGAGGAGAGGAGGAGGGGGGGGAGGAGAGGAGAGGAGGAGGGGGGAGGAGAGGAGAGGAGAGGAGGAGGGGGGGAGGAGAGGAGAGGAGGAGGGGGGAGGAGAGGAGAGGAGGAGGGGGGGAGGAGAGGAGAGGAGGAGGGGGGGGAGGAGAGGAGGAGGGGGGGAGGAGAGGAGAGGAGGAGGGGGGGGAGGAGAGGAGAGGAGGAGGGGGGGAGGAGAGGAGAGGAGGAGGGGGTGAGGAGAGGAGGGGAGGAGGGGGTGAGGAGAGGAGGGGAGGAGGGGGGGAGGAGAGGAGAGGAGGAGGGGGGGGAGGAGAGGAGAGGAGGAGGGGGGGGAGGAGAGGAGAGGAGGAGGGGGGGGAGGAGAGGAGGGGAGGAGAGGAGGGGAGGAGAGGAGGGGAGGAGAGGAGGGGAGGAGGGGGGGAGGAGAGGAGAGGAGGAGGGGGGGAGGAGAGGAGAGGAGGAGGGGGGGAGGAGAGGAGGGGAGGAGGGGGGGAGGAGAGGAGGGGAGGAGAGGAGGAGGGGGGGGAGGAGAGGAGAGGAGGAGGGGGGGGGGGAGAGGAGAGGAGGAGGGGGGGGAGGAGAGGAGAGGAGGAGGGGGGGGAGGAGAGGAGAGGAGGAGGGGGGGGAGGAGAGGAGAGGAGGAGGGGGGGGAGGAGAGGAGGGGAGGAGGGGGGAGGAGAGGAGGGGAGGAGAGGAGGGGAGGAGGGGGGGAGGAGAGGAGAGGAGGAGGGGGGGAGGAGAGGAGAGGAGGAGGGGGGAGGAGAGGAGGAGAGGAGGGGGGGAGGAGAGGAGGAGAGGAGGGGGGGAGGAGAGGAGGAGAGGAGAGGAGGAGGGGGGGGAGGAGAGGAGAGGAGGAGGGGGGGGAGGAGAGGAGAGGAGGAGGGGGGGGAGGAGAGGAGAGGAGGAGGGGGGGGGAGGAGAGGAGAGGAGGAGGGGGGGGAGGAGAGGAGAGGAGGAGGGGGGAGGAGGGGAGGAGGGGAGGAGGGAGGAGGGAGGAGGGGAGGAGGGAGGAGGGAGGAGGGGAGGAGGGAGGAGGGGAGGAGGGAGGGAGGAGAAAAAAAAAAAATAAAAACTTGAAGTCTATGTAAGGCCCCTTTCACACATCAGTTTGATAATCCGTCGAAATGTGTAAAAAAAACGGATCCAGCGATGGATCAGTTTTTTCTCATTGACTTGTATTAGTGATGGATGGCCTCACATTACATGTGTATGACGGATCAGTCGACAAATGTGAAGGAGACAACGTCCATAGAAATGTTTTCTTATGTGCATCGAAAAAAACGGACAGCGACAGATCCGTCCTTAGTTGTAATAGAAGCCTATGGGTGCAGGACTTTTTTTTTTTTTTTTTTTTTTTTTTTTACAGGATCCGTCGCATCAGTTTTACCACAGTCTGCGAAAACAGATTGTGACTGATCCAAAAAAACCACTGGTGTGTGAAAGAGGCCTAAGAATGTACATACTACACACGTTGGCCTTCGAGATATGAGTATTTTAATGTAGCATGCGTAATTTGTGATAACATTGTGGGGTTTTTTTTACATTTGGGAGAGTTAGAGTTAATATTTGGAAGTAGCTTACAGTGGGAGGGGCTAAAATGAAGAGACAGGGACAGTTTGTCAGGATATAGGGCCTAGCATGCATTAGAATCAGACCTAAGGTCTGACTAGTGAGCAGAGCTACATGGCGTGGTTGTCCTTGACGTAAGTGGAGAGCGAGTTAGTGGATCCTGAGTAAAGCGGAGGGAACACGGATAGATCGTGGTCAATAGGAGACAGATCCTGTGTCAGGACGCCTAGCAGCACAGCCCCGAGTTTATAACTCAGAGAGGTAGCAGGTCAGGACTGAACAGAGCCTTCACCAGGAGGGAGGTCCAAGGCATCAGAAGTAACTAAGCACTGACCATATTAAAAAAAATAATCCATGTAAGAGAGAAGACGTGGAACCGCAGGTTGAGAATAGGACTTTCACTGACTGGACTGTAGTACTGAGCTGGGTGGTGGTGAAGGCAGGTGAACGGTGGAAGCAGAAACCAAGCGAATTAAGAGAAGGAAACGCTCTTCAAGCTGTGTAACCGCTATCCCCTGTACATAATCCTCACTAAGTTATCGTTGTTTAAAAAGTTTATTTTTCGAGTGGTGGTTGTCTTATTGAGCTGCTCAACATCTGGTACTGGCCAGAAGAGGTCACCGGCATCATGTGGTCTGCAAGGGTGTAGCGCCCCCATAGCATAAGTCAACACACCCAGCCAGAACCCCCACCATCATGTAAGGTGCCGAGGCGTAAGACGAGTACCTAGGTATTGTATTCTGCAGCAGCTACAGCCCCCCATATATTTAAAATAGCGGTTTGCCGAACGATGGTTTGGCCAGTAGCAATCTCATCCGACTTACCACACACAGGAGTGGTTCCCTCTGCCAAAATTGGACATATTGGATCTCTAACTCTCCCGACATCGCAGACACACTGCCGGTGGGTTCAGCAGCACCACGCGGCCCTCCACACCGGAATAAATGTTCTCCCCAACGCGGCCCTCCTCACCGGAATAAATGGGCTCCCCAACGCGGCCCTCCTCACCGGAATAAATGGGCTCCCCAACGCGGCCCTCCACACCGGAATAAATGGGCTCCCCAACGCGGCCCTCCACACCGGAATAAATGGGCTCCCCAACGCGACCCTCCACACCGGAATAAATGGGCTCCCCAACGCGGCCCTCCACACCGAATAAATGGGCTCCCCAACGCGGCCCTCCACACCGGAATAAATGGGCTCCCCAACGCGGCCCTCCACACCGGAATAAATGGGCTCCCCAACGCGGCCCTCCACACCGGAATAAATGGGCTCCCCAACGCGGCCCTCCACACCGGAATAAATGGGCTCCCCAACGCGGCCCTCCACACCGGAATAAATGGGCTCCCCAACGCGGCCCTCCACACCGGAATAAATGGGCTCCCAACGCGGCCCTCCACACCGGAATAAATGGGCTCCCCAACGCGGCCCTCCACACCGGAATAAATGGGCTCCCCAACGCGGCCCTCCACACCGGAATAAATGGGCTCCCCAACGCGGCCCTCCACACCGGAATAAATGGGCTCCCCAACGCGGCCCTCCACACCGGAATAAATGGGCTCCCCAACGCGGCCCTCCACACCGGAATAAATGGGCTCCCCAACGCGGCCCTCCACACCGGAATAAATGGGCTCCCCAACGCGGCCCTCCACACCGGAATAAATGGGCTCCCCAACGCGGCCCTCCACACCGGAATAAATGGGCCCCACGCGGCCCTCCACACCGGAATAAATGGGCCCCACGCGGCCCTCCACACCGGAATAAATGGGCCCCACGCGGCCCTCCACACCGGAATAATGGAGGCCTGGCATCGTGGGCCAAATAAAAAGTAGGGCTGAGACATCTGATCAAGGCAGACGCTGCTCCCAGACCAGCCAGAGGCCTCCAACTGCAGCTTCAACTGGATCGGCGGGCATCCTGGAAGGAGAGTATGCCCTAGTTTATTATTTTTAATCAATGCATGCTTAGAGAAAAAAAAAAAATATATATAATAATTTACTATTGGAAAAAAACCCTTTTAAGTGTGTATACCAAACAATTTAAAAATGTTAATTTATTGGAATAATCACAAGGAAATTCGATTCTCAGCAGCTCCATCTGTATTTGCTAAACATACAGAAAATGTTAACGAAGCCTTTTTAGGCATAAATGCCAGGAATCAGATGCCAGGACGGATTTTTATGCTTCTAAACAATAAGAATGAATACCTGAAAAACATGGGAGGGGGTGCGCACTGCGCGTCTATGTAAACATGTTTGTTGCACATTGCAATTACTGTAATTACACCAGGCAAAGTCCCATTCAAGTACAACAGCTAAAAAATACATAATGCAAGCAAAAAGGGCTGCACTCCAATAAGAACGTGAAATATTGCAATAGGTTGAGCATAAAAAAATGATTGGATCACATTTGAATTGAAAGGGTCTTGCTTTGAAAACTCTACAGACCCCAAAACCTAATAAATGGAGGGAAGGGGTTAAAAATAGCAGAATACATTATGCTCTTCTGCCCCAGGTCTTCTCCTGTCCTTACGTTGTCTTCACAGTACACTGGTCCAAAGCTGCGGTCTCTTCTGCCACTAAGGGTACTTTCACACTTGCGTTGTTTGGCAGCCGTCGCAATCCACCGCTTTGGGAAACAGCGCAATCCGTTAACAGATGTGTGCTGTTTCCGATTGACTTGTATTGAAGACGCATTGCGACGGATGGTCCTGCGTCGCATCTGCTGGCGGAAAGAACGCAGTATGTAGCGTTTTTCTGCGTTTTACAGAGCATCAAAAAAAAAAAAAAAAAAAACGCAATGTGCTGATTTCCATCGGCGTCCGTCGTTTTTATAATGGAAGCCTATGGTGGCGGAATCCGTCATTTGACGGATCCGTCTTCACACAACTGCACATGCTCAATTGAGTAAATTGCTGAAAAAAAAAAAAAAAAAAAAGCTACAATGGATTCCGTTGCTTTGCAGAATCCGTCGCATCAGTTGTGCCACTATATGCAACGCATCCGTTACAACCGTCACACAACGCAATGCGATGGATGCCGCAAAACGCAAGTGTGAAACAAGCATAAGGCCTTGTGTGCATGCTGCTTTTTTGGCGCAGTTTTGAGTGCAGTTTGTGGTCCTAAACTGGATGTATGACCTTCACCAGCAAAGTCTATGAGAAATCTGAAAGGCTGTGTACACATTGCTTCTTTTTTGCACGCTTTTTTGATGCATTTTGTCGGGCAGAGGGTGCATTGTTTGCTAGAGAAACAAAACTGCAGTGTACACACATACCCGAAGACAACTGAATGACCCCATGTGGTCATGTGAGGGGGAGATGGAGGAAGACGTATGTGATTGACATCATTGACCTTCATCGCCCCTCCCATGTGACATGTCATTGGCGTGAATGATGTGGGCCACCTCCCACATGACTACGTGAGGCCAATCACACTAATAACCAAAGATAGATGAGCGTTTTAACCCTTTGGGGGGGGCGCTCTTATAAAAAGGCAGCATAAATGTCAACCAGCTAGACCCCATTTTGCTCAATTTGACAAACCAAAACCCCAAAACTTTGAATTCAACAAAATCCCAATTTTTGGGGAATATAGCACAGCCGTTTGCACATCTCTAATAATAAAGTTTATGTTTATAGCGCCAACATATTCCGCAGCACTTTACAATCAGGTGGGGGCTACTGACAAAAACAAAATAGCAGATAGTTCAGCAGCTACAGTAAGAATGAGGGCCCTTCTCGCAACTTACAACCTATGGGCAAAGAGGGGGACACGAAAGGTAAAGTGTGCTTGTAATATCTAGTCCGGCCATTGTTATGGTAAATTATTGATTTCATATAAAGTTGAAGGATCCGGTCATTAGACAGTGACCTTTTAGGTGCACTTACGTGTTACTGGTTGCATTGCGGATGTGAAAACAGAAATAGGAGGGAGAAGGTTATGAATATCATTTAGAAAGCGGGACAGGGGAGGGTTAGGTTAGTAAGCTATGATAAGCTTGTCTGAAGAGATGTGTTTTTAAATGTGTGGCACCCCAGTGGTTCTGGTAGCCACAGTAGTGTTGTTCTCATCACTGGGGGCAATGCCATGCTTGAAAGCAGCGGGGAAATCTCTGCAGGTACACTAACATGCAACACCACTTCCTCTTCCGGACCAGTAGGGGGAGCGCATAACCTGTGTTGAAGGGAGCCTCTCTGGACATACTGACCTGGAGGAGGATTTAGGGAGCAACAGGAAGTGAGACTGTCAAGGGAGAAATTTGGGTGAGACTGCTAATGGAGTCTCAGTTCAGGGCAAATCCAAAAGACGGGTTCAAATTAGCTATCTGCGCAGATTAAATAACTCAGAAGCAATGACCACAGATAACGTGTTCACTCTTTTGAGCCAGTATATATAACTGTCCCGTGTATTAAAAAGATTTGTGATTATACCATGCAACAATCAACTTTGACCTTGAAGCAAGAACAGGGATCGATCATCTCACATATTACAGCTGTAAGAAAATCATAATTATAAAATTCTCTCAGTATCTTCTGGCCTGATTATCTAGTTAGCACACTCTTTCTTGTGTGAGATCACTGATAAGCATAAATACCTTCTCTGTTCATTGTTCATTCTGGCTTCATTTTCTTTGGTTAACTCCTACATCAACATACAGCTTAATATCATATTATCTGTGCAATTAATATCATTAATCTGTGCGATTGTCATACAGACAAACATATAATTATGCAACTACATCTATATTTTGATTATTTACATACACAGAAAATCTTATTACATTTGAACAATCAACCTATAGCCCAGGCTACCTTCACAAGACCTCAGAACAGTAATACAGAGCAACGAGAACGGTCGCGGTTTGAGAGCTGCTACCCAGATTTCCAAGACCAAGCGCATAAAGCGGGATGCCGGCATCCCAGGCTAGTGGGTACTAACAGTCCAGTAGTAACGCCAGAGGGCAGAAAAGTTCACCTCCTCTGGCTCATCTGAAATCCGGAGGTGAAGTGGAAAGAAAGAGCCAGGAGTCACTGCAACAGAGTGGGTCCCAGTACCGGGCTCATGCTACCGGTCAGACGGAGGACACAAACACACATAGAAGAGGGACGCTGTGCAGCTTCAGGCCACAGCAACCTACACCTGCGCACAAAAGGAGGCTTACAACTACCGGGCAGAGAGAAATCTCCCTGCTGCTTCCAGGCTGACCGGACTGCTAACTTCTGGACTACACCAGATACCAGTAAAAAGTAAAAAAGAAACTCCAGCCTGTATCATCCAGTGCTTGCCATCACCCTCAGCCCTGCACCCTTAACGTATTAGTCCATTCTACCATCATCATATCCCTGGGGCCTAGCTTCACCTGCGGAAGCAAGACCACTCTAGCTGCAGTGACATCTTCCCCCAGAGGACAGTGACAGCTGCGGCGGCTATTACCCGGCCCCCATACCGCAGGAGGTGTCACTATATCGACTTTCCTCACCGTCACCCCCATCATCTACCACCATCCTTTCCTACCATCCTCCTTTCTGCATGCCTCGGCGAAACGGAACCGGGCCAGGCTACCCAGTGACAACGCAGAGGATCTGCACCCCGATCCGGGAACGAATAGGTTAAAACACCTGCCCCGTGGGGGCACTACAAATGCATGCTTAAAAACTTGGGGGCTGGATATTAGTCGCATTTTTTGGGGTAGTGCATTCCAGAAAACCCTATACATTAGTAATACTTGTGTTACACAGTGACCACATCACCTTCTGTAGCTCAGGTAATATGTACCCGGAGCATGGCTTGCTGTGCTGCTCAGAACAATATTTTACAACGTCTAAAGTTAAAAGGGGTTGTCCACTGCTGCGGCATAATATTTATCACCTCTCCTTAGGGAGGGGTTCCTGTACAAAACCATTATAAATCTCAAGGCGAGTAGAGAAAAACAGGCTAAAAAAATAAAAGGATGAAAAGAAAGAGTAAGTGCAGCATAGATGCTGTGCTGATATATGAGCTAATGAAGATAGCAGTATACTGGTTACAAACATGATTTCCAGCCTGAATTACTGGGAGGGACACTCTTTCAAGAAAATCAATCTTTTTTTTTTTTTCTCTTTACAGATTACAGTCTCACGCGACCATACGGAAAGGTGTCCTACTATAGTCACATTTGCTAACCAAACTCCCATCTTCAAGTTAATGGAGAAAGGAGGGGGAACAAACAAACAAACGGAAACATTTTGTACAGACTTTGAAGTTTTGTGAAGTGCAGGAACGCTGGTCACTCATGAGCCTCCCTATTCAATATAAAATGCTATATGGTATGTTAAGACTTTAAAAAAAAAAAACTAAAAAAAAAAATGAAAAAAACCAAAACAAAACGCCATAAACTGTATATGGTATATGTATCAAATGCTGTTGTGAAGCATGCAATGGCTCTCATGTATTCCCTGCCAGGAGACGCCTACATGGGAGAGACCGCAGTGCAAGAATGGAATTCTGCACACTGAACAATAGTCTATAATTACTTTTTGGAAATTTTCTGAAATTTGCAGTGCTAGAGCCAACATGGACCAAGGTGGTAGTTTAGTATTTTAGTCAAGGTAATTAGCAGGCTAAAGAGACTTATAAACATGTTATTAACTTTGGACACAGCCCCCACCCTGTCAGCAGATAAAGGGCGGCAGGCGTTGCCCAGGGCAAATTTACATTACCACAAAATCTTAAAAAAAAATAAATAAAATTATATATTATATTAATATATATAGATATATTATGTTATATTATATGTATATATACCACACATACACACTACATAGAAAAAGACAAGAAATAGACAAGCAAATAATGTTTAACGGAGAAATAATTTTCAAAAGTCTACATATTTTCATTATAGAGTGAGCACCACGCACGCACAGGCATCCCCACACGTACACATTATAGCGGCTATAAATGAGGTCATTAATGGCTGTTGGAGGAATGCCGCACTGCATTGAATCCACTTGGGCAAGATATCAAGATTCGCTGCTGAAAGCTCCATATGGAATTACCTACCAATGACAGCCCCAGCTGTGCTCCAGGACAGAAGCCTCCGGAGGCGCTGCAGGCCATGGGAGCACATTTAGGTCATGCAGGTTACTCCATCATAGCAAGATCAACATGTGGCCAGGAGAACAGCTCCTGGGACACTTTCATGTTCCCTTAATAAGAGGTCCTCTTCATAGTGTTGCCTATGTGGTCTCCATTAGAGATGAAACTGTTCCATCGAGGCTCTGTTAGCTGGCATGATTATATTATATTATTATTATTATTATTATTAATAATAATAAGTTAATAAAAAAAAAAAAAAAAGAAAAAAAAAAGGGGAAAGCAGGCAAGTTATACTTACCGGTCTCCACTGCTTCCGGGTCCGCTCATACTACTTCTGGGGCATGTTATTATCCTTCATGCATATGTACAGCTTCCCTCACCCACCAGCAGTTGCCACATCTCTGATTGGTTGTAGCCAGACGCGCCCCCCACCCCTGTGTGACAACGGCCCCAAAAGTAGCATTAGACCCACACCGGAGACTCGGTAAGTATAATGTGCTTGCTCCGATCCCCCTATCCCTTCTACCACCATTTCAAAGCGCCGGATTCTGGTCCCCATAGACTTATATGGAGACTAGCGTACAGCCAAGTATCCGGCATAAATCCTGAGCCCGAATTGGGTTGGTTTTTTTTTTGTTTTTTTTTTTTTATAAAAAAAGCTGTTGGACTGCCAATCCCAGGCATCTGTGAGTCTGCCCATCACTAACTGAGGCAGCCTACATAGTCTAAACATGCTACCATGTCCCTCAGTATCTCCAAACGTGTCTCCAATAAAGAACTTACCGTATTTTTCGCTTTATAAGACGCACCCCCAAATTTGGTGAAGGAAAAGAGAATTTTTTTTTTTTTTAATGTTAAATGGGGTCCATCTTATAATGCCAGTGTCCCTCTAACAAAATTATATAGGGTATATGTCCCTCATAGCCCCCTATCCTAAAATTAGCCCCCTTAATCTGGATATGGCCCCCTTATATTGAATATAGCCCCCTTGTGATGGCCACACGTTCCCCTGTGTGCTGCCTATGGCCCCCTAAGGATTGCATACATTCCCCCTGTGCTGCCTTTGGCCCCCCTATGGATTGCATACATTCCCTGTGCTGCCTATGGCCCCCCTATGGATTGCACACGTTCCCCTGTGTCAGATATCGCCCCCCATAGTGCTGCCCATGGCCCCTATATAGATCGCACAAGTCCCCCTGTGTTAGATATCGCCCCCCATAGTGCTGCCCATGGCCCCTATAGATCGCACAAGTCCCCCCTGTGTCAGATATCGCCCCCATAGTGCTGCCCATGGCCCCTATAGATCGCACAAGTCCCCCTGTGTCAGATATGGCCCCTAGGCTGCTGCCCATAGTAAAATAAAACCCTCTTTCCTTACCTCCTCCAGCGCTGAGCTCCCTCCGTGCTTCTGTTCTTCCACTTCCTGGTTCTCAGTGCGGTCATGTGATCGGCACAGCAGGCTGAGCTCTCTGCCTGCCTGATC
Organism: Anomaloglossus baeobatrachus; assembly: GCF_048569485.1. NCBI lineage: Eukaryota > Metazoa > Chordata > Amphibia > Anura > Aromobatidae > Anomaloglossus > Anomaloglossus baeobatrachus. The sequence goes on along the minus strand of NC_134357.1, from coordinate 51,560,368 downwards.
ACAGTGGAAGCAGGGACACAGGGAGAAACGCTGGAGGGGGTAAGTAAAGCTTTTTTATTTTAGAATGAGCAGCAGCCTGGGGGCCAAATCTAACACAGGGGGGGCATGTGCCATCACAGGGGGGGTGCAGGCTGCTCATATAATATGCACCGCTGCCCCAGCCCCTCACTGCGTGCGATTTCAGCACCACCGGAGATGGACAGCGGCTGTGCATATTATATGAGCTGGAGCAGGAGATCAAACGCTGCCTCCGTATATATATATATATATATATATATATATATATATATATATATATATATATATATATATATATTACAACCCCCCCTATATTCGGCTTATAAGACGCACCCCCTACTTTCCTAAGGCCTCAGTACCACTTGCGCATAGCCTTCGATGCGAGAGCATCAGAAGTGATATATGCTAATGGCCCTCTGCTGCGTCAGCCGATTGTCATGCGACTGTGATGCAATCTTGTGATTGCGTCACAGCTGCGGAGAAGAGGGAGGGAGGACTTTCTCCCCATCTCCTCTGCTGCCTGTCTCTGTGTACATCGCTCTGCAGTCGGACGACATGTGAGTGTAGTGCGATGTTTCACACGCACCCATAAACTTGTATGGGTGCGTGTGAGCAGAGACTCTTTGCCATACGCAGCATGCTGCAATTCTTTTCTCATGCCAAGATAGCGTGAGAAATCAATCGCAGATGGACACTGCCCCATAGTTTTGCACTACAGTGAGAGCAATCCAATGTTTATCACATTGCACTCGTCTGTGCAAAACGCAAGTGGAACCGAGGCCTAAGGCAGAAATCTGAGTCAGACTCTGATTCTTAGTCAAATCAACATAGGGCGTTTCTGACTTATGAAAGCCCTGTGTGAACGTATGCGGGTACATCAACAGTGAATCAAATTTTCAGTCGGAAAAATATGCAGAGGAGTACAGTAGCAGCAAATTGGTGGAGTCTTACAGCAGATCTGTCGTGAGATTTCACAATACAAGCTGCACGTATTATATTGTTCTCTTCTACCTGTAAAGAATAGGGTTTTTTCCTCCAGTTCTTCCAAGAGCCATAACCTATTTTTCTGGTCACATGAAGGCTTGTTCTTTTTTTTTTGCGGGACGAGTTTTATACTTTTGAACAGGGCTGTGGAGTCGGTAAGCCAAACCTTCGACTCCGACTCCGACTCCTCAAATTCTCTTGCACCGACTCCGGCTCCGGCTCCGACTCCGGCTCCTACATATATTGCTTAGTTAGGTGAAAAATTTATTGTAGTACATGAATATGTGTATGTGAACATCAGACATTTAATAATTTTTATGATACGATAATCAAGATATTTGGATAGAAACATAAAATACTATTTATTGGAATACAACTTTAGAACACAAAAAACTGTAATAAATTGTAAATATGTAATACACTATGTAATATACAGTAGATTACATATATATCTTGTGTGTGTATATACAGCTGTGTGTATATATATATATAATATATATATATACTATATATAAATATATATATATATATATATACTATATATATTACATATTTACAATTTATTAGTTTTTTGTGTTCTAAAGTTGTATTCCAATAAATATTTTATGTTCTATCCAAATATCTTGATTATTGTATCATAAAAACAATTAAATGGTCTGATGTTCACATTGTACTTACAATAAATTTTTCACTTAAATATAAGCATTATACTAAATGTTATTATTTAGTAAAATATTCAGCACATTCTGCATTGCACTCCTGTCCCCAATTTATTATATATTTTAGGAGTCGGAGTCGGTGCATTTTATACCGACTCCGACTCCACCAAAATGAGCTCCGACTCCGACTCCACGACTCCGACTCCGACTCCACAGCCCTGCTTTTGAATAACACATTCATTTTTATCAGGTGATACACTAGAAAGCAGGAAAAAAAATTCCAAGTGTGTTGAAATGACAAAAAAAAGGTTTTGGATTTTTTTTAATTTTTTTTTTTTGTTGTTTAAAATTTAAAAAAAGGGAACCTGTCGTGCAATATGTACCCAAACCACAAGCAGTTCTAGGTGCATATTGCTAATCCCTGCATTTAGTAGCATAAAGAGATCTTTAGATTAAGTATTTCTCAAGACCCCTTTATGATATGCTAATGAGTGAAGGGACTAGTCACAAGGGCGTTGGTTCCTGCGCTCATTCCGCCCTCTTATGTTACTACACACAGAGACGTCCTTACATGCTTTTTCAATGCAGGCTTCACCAGCGGTCCTGCGCGTACCTGTGTCCGCTGTTACCATTGAACTAAAGTTCCGACACTTCCGGTCATGCGCAGTAGACCTCTCTGAAGCTGGGACGCGTACACCTGTCTGCAAGCTGCGCATGATAGGGAGTGCTGTGACTTCAGATCAGTGGTGACAGCGGACACAGATACGTACATCACGGCTGGTGACGTATAATTGAGTAGCATGTTAGTACGTCCCCTGTGGGCGTGCTAACATGCTAAGAGGACAGAATGAGTGCAGGAACTAACGCCCTTGTGCTCATTAGCATATCATAAAGGATCTAAAGATCGCCATCTATGATACCAGATACAGGGGACAGTTAGGCAGGGATTAGTAATATACACCCAGAACTGCTCGTGGTTCTCGGTGCATATTGGACCCGACAGGTTCCCTTTAACTCGTTCACTATATGGTAAAGCTGACCTGGCAATATGATTCTCCAGGTGAGTATGATCAAGCAGGTATTAAATATACATAGTTTATTTTACTTTTTCTAATTTAAAGTGGTGGTAATTTTTTTTTTTGCTTGTGTCGTGATTTTCCGAGACCTGTAACGCTTCAGTTTCAGAACCTGGAGCTGTGTTAAGGATTTTTTTCTTGTGTCCTGAGCTGACTGTTTTAATTATACCCGTTTTTGGTGTAGATATGAGGTTTTGATCACCTCTTATTTCAATGTTGCAGCAACAAAAAAAAAAACAAAAAAAAAAACGAATTCTGCGGTTTTGGTTTTTTTTTTTCTCGTTATACTGTCTGATTGGCATAATTTTATATTTTGATAGATCGTAATTTTACTAATTCAGCGGTACTAAATGTGTCCTTTTTAATTGTTTTATTGTTAATGTGGGAAAAGGAGGGGGGGGGGGGGGATTTGAACTTTTTTTTTTTTTTTTTAACCTTTTACTGTATTTACTAGTCCCCTTAGGGGACCAGAGGCTGCTATGTACAGTGAAGGCTGGCTTTCATTGGAATGTTGAAAGACACGCGAGGTCTTTATCAGAGGCCCGGCAGTCATGGATGGCAACCCATCAGCGTGCCGCGATCATGTAATGAGCATGCTGGAATAACACACTCCCACCGGTGTGCATTAAGTGCCATTATCAGAGATTGACAGTGGCATTCAACAAGTTAACAGCAGCTCCACCCATGGCTGTTAAAGGCACATGATGGCTGATTACATAAGCAATAATCTGCTGGGAAAGATGTGGGCTCTGTATGCGAGCCTGCATCAAAGTCAGGGACATGACCTTTGATGTAACTGAGCGTCAAAGGTCGTCAGTTTTCCAACGAACAAAGTGATTAAGAAAAATGTCCCTGTGCCAAGATAATCTTCTTTATGTGTCCCTGCTGTGTGCTGTGTAATGGATGTGGTCTGACTGTACAGGAAAATGGTCTGATCCTACCACAGCGCCTGGATCAGGGAGGAAGTAAAAAAGACCGCACGGCGCGGGCAGGCGACAAGACCGCACGGCGCGGGCAGGCGACAAGACCGCACGGCGCGGGCAGGCGACAAGACAGCACGGCGCGGGCAGGCGACAAGACAGCACGGCGCGGGCAGGCGACAAGACAGCACGGCGCGGGCAGGCGACAAGACAGCACAGCGCGGGCAGGCGACAAGACAGCACAGCAGCGGGCAGGCGACAAGACAGCACAGCGCGGGCAGGCGACAAGACAGCACAGCGCGGGCAGGCGACAAGACAGCACAGCGCGGGCAGGCGACAAGACAGCACAGCGCGGGCCAGGCGCAGTCCAAGACAGCACAGCGCGGGCAGGCGACAAGACAGCACAGCGCGGGCTTGCAAATTATTCTTTAAGGCAAAAACAGGCAGGGAAATGTTTTACTTCACAAAAAGAATCAGCTATGACCCCGTGCTGTCCTGCCTATATTCGCTCTTTTCCATCCTCCCTGGCTGTCACGCTAAGTACAGAGAAATACCCCAGCACATGGCAAAAGGGGAGAGAAGAGAGAGCCTGTGTTTTAGGTAAGGGGGAGATGGTGACCACTGATCAAGCCAATTGCTCGGCCCTGGGATCCCTCACCGCTCTATTTAAGTTCCGCACCTATGCTCCGAGCTGGATACCTGGCCCTAGGCTGACCAGGATCTGGGTCCTTGGTAGGGAGCGGATGAGTGCTTAGTCAACCCCACGAAACTCTAAAGAAGACACAGGTATAACAACCAGGGAAGGAAACCACAACTTGTCTCCAGACACCTCAGGAAGAGGAACTTCAAACAAAAATCAGGTTACACCAGACGAATGCGAACTGACTGCTTGCACTGAAGACTTATTAAAGGGAACCCGTCACCAGTTTTTTGCCCAATAAGCTGCGGCAACCACCAGTATGCTCTTATATACAGCATTCTAACATGCTGTATATAATAGCCCAGGCCGCTGTGTACAACATAAAAACACTTTGGATGTGGCTCAGATGGGCGTCTTCAGTCTCTGGTGCTGGCGCCGCCTCTTTCGGCCATCTTTGTCGCCGCCTCTGTCCTTCTTGAAGCCGCGGTGCATGACGCGTCGGACGTATACAATACAATACAATACATACTCGCTGGCATTCAGGTCCAGAGCAGGCACACTTTTGATCTGCCCTGAGCAGGGCAGATCAAAGTATTGTAGTGCGCATACGCGGGACCAGTGAGTGTGTATGACGTAGACGGGTCATGCACACAGGCTTCAGAAGAACAAAAATGGCCGAAAGTGGCGGCAGCGGCACCTGAGGACGAAGACGCCCATCTAAGCGACCGGTTTAGGTGAGTATTATAAAAGTGCTTATGTTGTACACAGTGGCCTGGGCTCTTATATACAGCATGTTAGAATGCTGTATATAAGAGCCCACTGGTGGTGGCCACGGCTTATAGGGTAAAAAACTGGTGACAGGTTCCTTTTAAGAGTCTCCAGCACGGAGTATGGAAAAATGATGATACATATAAACACCAAGGCAGTGCTGATGAAAAGCAGCTGAAAGGGTGAGGAACTCTGCAGGGTCCTAAAGGGGAGTGGATGAAAGCAGAGGAGATACATAAAATACCAAAAACATCAAGCAGAAAAAAAAAAAAAAAAAAAAAAAAGGGTCGGTGAGCAGTTTGCACAGTCAACTGCTGCAACCTATTGCCGGACACTACATGACTGTCACCCATGCCACTGGCCCAGGAGATGTGGTATGATCAGATATGGCCATTACACAGCACACAGGAGGGGCATGTATAAAACATTATTTCAGCACAGGAGAACATTTTTTTTTTTTAAATAATTTATGGAACATATTTGTATCCCAAGATCTAGTGATTAAAATTAACTTTGTTAGTGAGAAAACCTCTTTAACCATATCTTGTACTGACTTTTTCCACTCATTCACATATGCGACATAAATATGACAAGTAGTGAACCCTAGAAAACATGACCTTTTGAGAAGAAAATAAATATAAAAAAAAAAAAAATAAAATTTGCTGAGCAGCCACAAGTGCGACATTTTCATAGACCTTCCCTGGTTATAAGCTATTTTAGTTGCACAGCGGTCCCACGAGTGCCCCTCACTCTGCACTGCTGTGTCAGTAAGGCTCATGTTTATGTCAAATACTTGACATTCTACCATGCTCCTGAAAATTCTGCTTACAAATTTGCAATTTTTTTTTTTTTTTTTTTTTTATAAAGTAAGTACCTAAAATAAAATGTTACAAATGTCCTAAATATAGTCATCTGTAAGGAAAGCTTTGATTTCCTGCAGCACCAAAAATAAAAAGATGCATGCAGACAACAGATTACAGAATTAAGCAAGTGACATCTTTTTAGAATTTGGCCGTCTGTTTAGATTTCCATAAGGTGTCTTTACTTACTTGCCAAGGAAGTTACGTTTCACACTGCAGCAAAAGTTCCCTAATTTCTGGAGTCAGGTGACTGGTAGCCTTGGCAGCTTCTGTAATAGCTTTTCGGTAGACCCCTTTTTTCTTCCGGTTGAACCTCAGTTTGAAAAATTCAGAGAAAGAAGAAAGTTTGGAAACAGATAAACTAGAGGTTGTTGGAGAACCAAACCATGAGACGGTAGCCTCTTGCCAAGACGGATCACCATTTTCTTTTTGGTTCACATTAATACTTAGAATTCGTGCAGGCCACCATGGAAAGCCATGAACTTTCCCCCACACTATATCTCCCACTGAAATAGTCTTTCCTTCTACAGTGATACAATTGGATACGCTTTTAGAATGTAGTCTAACCGTAAGCGGTGGCACAGTTTTCTGTTCATCTTTAGACGACGAAACCGAAATATCATCACCGGGCAGAATATCACAAAAATTCATCTGGTTTAACTCCAAGCAAGAAGGTTTTGACTCATCCAAACTGTCGTTACTGCACAATGACACGCTAGAAGAATCCGCTTTCCTTTTGCGAAAACTGCCAAGTAGATTTAAGTTAGCTCCTTCTTGGTTTAGTGGGAACCCTTTAAAATCCTCATCTTCTCCCGAGCTTCCCAAGGAGACATCATGATAACTTCGTTCTGCAGTGTCGTCCATATAAAAAGCAGAAGAATCAGTCTCAGATTCTCGGCTACTTTGAAGGACGTTTATCTCATCAATTAGCTCAGATTTATAGATTGAAACACTCTGTCCATCACTAATCCTTTGGGGCTTTAGTCTGATTTTGGGTGGGGGAACATCTACATTGGAATGCAAAGGCTTAGTCAGCTTTAACTTTGGAATGGAAGCCACCTGACTATTCGTTGATCTGTCCATCAAGCGTTTAGGAGTTTGACAACAGTCTACATCTTTTGTCATCTCAAGGTCCCCGCTTCCATTTTCTTGAGCTTTATTTGGACAGAAAGGCTCGACGGAGCCATGTACACGGGAAGGAATCTTTACTACTTCCCCTTTACCTTGTGGTGTACTGTAAGAGATCTTAATGACTGGACTCCTATGCACCAAGTCTTTAGTGGGACTCTTATGTACCAAGTCTCTAGAGGCACTGATTTCCTCCCTCCTCTCCTTTCCAGTCTTCTTCTCGTCGGGATCTGACTCAACCTTGTGGCGTTCTTTATCCTCATTATGAAGCCTCCTACTACTTCTAGAGTTTTGCTTATCTTTAGGAGCCTCCTCTGAATTTAACGTGTTTTTGCATTTCTCGCAAAGGACCTGCCTAGGCCGTAGCCTTATCGTACTCATTATGAGCCGACCAGGGTCTCTGTTTCTTGACATTCGCCGTTTTGTCCTTTTAATATTGCAAGGTGGAGGCTGAGGAACCCACTGATTGTATGAGTGCCTCAACCATAAAGGAGGGGGGAAAGGAGCACCTTCAAAGTACGGAGGATAAGGTGGCGCAGTCCCAGGAGGTGGAAGGAGTGGCGGAACTTGATCAGTGTTACTTGTTACAGGGAGACCAGTGTCTTGATTCGGGGTTTCGGATACAGGATGTATAAAATTGGCATCCCCAAGAATACTGTTACAGGAACTATTGCACGGTGGGTCGTCATTTTTTGAAGCAGAAGCTGGTGGCACACAGAACAATCCAGACCTAGTGGGACAAACAAAAGAACAGTGTGATCTGTTGAGCCAGACAAATACTAATTTTTGTATTATTTTACATACTGTAATATAGGCTTGATGAAAATAGCATATCAATGTGGTATTTTGAAGGGAACGAGCTGCATGAAGCTGATGCGTCGAAAATACCAGAGCTTGGTTTAAATTGATATTTTCTGTGATTCCCCTCCCCCCCCATTTAGGCTATGTGCGCACGTTGCGTACAGTCACTGCAGAAATTTCTGCAGCGATCTGAAGAGCACACGTGCGCTTCAAATCGCTGCAGAAAATGTCCGTAGTGAAAAAAAAAAAAAAAAAAAGCCGATTCCATGCGCTCTGCCTGCAGCTCCTGCCATAGACAGAGCAGGAGCTGCCGGCAAAGCGCACGGAAGTAGTGACATGTCACTTCTTAGAACGCGCGTTTCGGGCAGCAGCCGAAGCGCTGCGCTCTAAGGCTATGTGCGCACGTTGCGTAAATACATGCAGTTACGCTGCGCTTTGTAGCGCAGCGTAACTGCATGCGTCCTGCGTCCCCTGCACAGTCTATGGAGATTGTGCAGAGGCCGTGCGCATGTGGCGTCTTAGAGCGCAGCGCTTCGGCTGTTGCCCGAAGCGCTGCGTTCTAGAAGTGACATGTCACTTCTTCCGTGCGCTTTGCCGGCAGCTCCTGCTCTGTCTATGGCAGGAGCTGCAGGCAGAGCGCATGGAATCGGCTTTTTTTTTTTTTTCTCTACGGACATTTTCTGCAGCGATTTGAAGCGCACATGTGCTCTTCAGATCGCTGCAGAAAATTCTGCAGTGACTGTACGCAGCGTGCGCACATAGCCTAAGACGCCACGTGCGCACGGCTCCTGCATAATCTTCATAGATTATGCAGGGGATGCAGGACGCATGCAGCTACGCTGCGCTACAAAGCGCAGCGTAACTGCATGTAATTACGCAACGTGTGCAGATAGCCTTACAGCACATAAGCCATGCAAACAATGTGACCTGATCAAACCATGGGAGCCCTTATCCTTACTTTACATGCATACTAAAGAAATAGCAGTGGAATTACAAGCTACTCCCGTCGCTTTTTTTTTTTTTTCTGAATATGCCGACTTCATTAAGTTAATTTTTTTCAGATGTAACAATATAATAATAAAAATATAATAAAAATAATATGATAATAGTAAAAATAATATAACATATATATATATATATATATATATATATATATACATACACACACATATACATACATACATATATATATACACACATATATACACATATATTACACACATACACACACATATATATATATATATATATATATATATATATATATATATATATATATATATATATATATATATATATATATATATATAAATAATATAATTAAGCCCTATTCATATGTTTCTGCCAGAGCCGATTTTTGTTTGTTCATGTTACTCTGCCCCTTTTTTTCAGGAGCCATAACTTTTTTTTTTTTTCCCCATCGATATAGTTGTCTTTTTTATAACTACAAGTAGCAGTTTGCTAGTTCACCACAGGGCTGTGGAGTCGGAGTCGGAGTCGTGGAGTCGGAGTCTGAGTCGGAGCTCATTTTGGTGGAGTCGGAGTCGGAGTCGGTATAAAATGCACCGACTCCGACTCCTAAAATATATAATAAATTGGGGACAGGAGTGCAATGCAGAATGTGCTGAATATTTTACTAAATAATAACATTTAGTATAATGCTTATATTTAAGTGAAAAATGTATTGTAGTACAATGTGAACATCAGACATTTAATTGTTTTTATGATACAATAATCAATATATTTGGATAGAACATAAAATATTTATTGGAATACAACTTTAGAACACAAAAAACTGTAATAAATTGTAAATATGTAATACACTATGTAATATACAGTAGATTACATATATATCTTGTGTGTGTATATACACTGTATATACATATATATATATATACAGTGTATATACACACACAAGATATATATGTAATCTACTGTATATTACATAGTGTATTACATATTTACAATTTATTACAGTTTTTTGTGTTCTAAAGTTGTATTCCAATAAATATATTTTATGTTCTATCCAAATATCTTGATTATTGTATCATAAAAATTATTAAATGTCTGATGTTCACATACACATATTCATGTACTACAATAAATTTTTCACCTAACTATAAGCAATATATGTAGGAGTCGGAGCCGGAGTCGGAGTCGGAGCCGGAGTCGGAGTCGGTGCAAGAGAATTTGAGGAGTCGGAGTCGGAGTCGGAGTCGAAGGTTTGGCTTACCGACTCCACAGCCCTGGTTCACCATTCATTTTAACATTCAATAAATATACAAATATCCATAACTCAAAAAAGTAGGTATTAGGAAAATTCCACCCTACAAAGCACACCCTGAAAACCAGAAAAAAAAAAAAACAAACAACAGGAGGACAAGACGGAGTAAAGTGCAAAAATGATTTTAATTTATAATTAAGACTGGCACAAAAAGAAGTCAGCAACACAATCCCAGGGCATGTGCAACCATATGAAGGTTCAATGCAAATAGTTGTTATAGTAAGGTATAATCACATACTACACGCGACCAGAGCACAAAAGCAGTTGCTTCCAAAATACATAGAATACAGATTATTGACATGAGAAATAATTATAATCATGATCATATAAACAGAGTACATGGTAGCACGTTGCTTGAAGTAAGAAGTGCAATGTGGAAAACACAAGGTTAAAACCATAGGTATATTGCAGTGCCCTAGCAGTGTCTTCAAAAAGCTGCAGGAGTATGGGTGAAAAAAATCTGCAGATATATGAAGTACATACATACTGCACATAGCCCCCATTACACCAAGGATTAGAGTATATCGGTATCAAGAAAATGCAAAAATCAGACATAGCCCGAGGGGACAGAAGCAAGAGGGTGCCTGTTACGGTTGCTGTGGCTCTGGAGACTATGTCCGGATTTCTTGCTACTGCACATGTGCAAGCGCTGGAGACTAAGTCCTATCTTGGAGCCATTGCACATGTGCGGGTGACATCATCGCTGACACGAGGTCACATGTCTCTGACACCTTGTAAGCTGATTGGCCACTGGTCATGTGCTTGTGACGCTTTGCTCGGTGATAGGCCAGCGTGACGTCATTGCTGTTATTCTGGCAGCGGATTGGCTCTGGTGTCCTCCATCTTGGATGAGGCACAGAGTCTATACAATACCCTGACGCACGCCGCCCAGTCCTCTTGGTTCATGCATGAGGGTAGACGCCCTGTGCGCGTTCCTCTAGGCATCTCTCTGTCTATGTTAGGTGAGCGCTACCGGCAGGGTAGCGTTCTTATACCTTACAGCTTCGGCTGCGGTCCGTATCCTTACCTCTTAGTGGAGCGGACATAGGCAGGTGCCTGAGGCTGGGCCTTGTGATTCTACTCGTAGGTGGACGTTGCCGCTAGGGTAACGTTCCTTATACTGCGTCTGGCAGTTGTTCGTGTCCTCGCACACTAGGGGACCGAACAGAGGTAGGAGCTTTGTGCGGCTTACGCTGCTGTCAGTCTCCTGGCACCACTAGAGGAATGGACCTAGGTAGGTGCCATTTCACACTCACTGCTTTTGTCTCTGTGATCTTTAACAGAGACCATTCCACACACCCTCCAAGTAAGGGAGGAATTGCTTTATTTTCTAATTATATTCCTCTGTGAGTTTAACAGAGGTATTGCACTCTGCACTTGTGCTATTTTTTTTTACAGTGACACACTTATATACCCCTTATCCTCTGCCATAGTCTGCAGCAGAGTCTTTGCACGGTGGACCCTGACTGTCTGACATTCCTTTAGGTTTTATTATCAGACATCCCCCCGTAACAGTGCCCTGATTACCTAGACCCCAACGTACGTTTCATGATCTACTCACAATAAGATAATTTCATTCGGGGGGGGGGGGGGTAGATGGAACACTGCATTCACACCAGGTTTTTAAACCGCCCCTCTCATTCCGGCGTCATTGTCAGCGCAGATGCGCCAATCGGAGCCCGGAGCCCCTAGCTATCAACACCCAAATTGCAGGAAAACAGGTATTAAAAAAAAAAATTCCAACTGCAGGAAAATTACAAACACAATTCTGCTATGTTCTTTTGTGTGAAAATCTGTAGCTTTTCTTTGCGCCATCATGGGGTAGAAATGATGTTTCAGTCGCTATATATTTCAATGCTGGATAGGAGAGGAGGGGTTAATGCCGCGCTGCTGCCCAAGTAATAGACTGTTGATTTTAAATCATTTCCTCTTTATTTTACAGGTCTACGCATTTGAGGTCAAAAGCCTCCAGCAGGACAAAGGAAAAAAACAATGCATCTGGCATCTATGCGTTTGAGGCTTTAGACCTCCAAAACGCGTAGATCTGTAAAATGAAGAATTGATTAAAATCAACAGTATTACTTCTGAAACAGTGTGGCATTAACCCCGTCTCTCAGCATTGAAGGTTAACCCTTGTGGGGCTGCGGCATTATCTCAGGCTTGCATAGGGGTTGTGACTTACACAACCTCTCTAGGTGAGTGTCATTCCTTGTACATCTCCCCCGAATATCTGGTAAGACCCTATTGTGCGCTTTTTCCTCAGCCTTTTATTTAGTCGCTTTGCATTGATCATTTGAGTGGGAGGTGTCGTGATCGATCTCCTCCTTTCTCTGGCTCTATGAAGACAGAGCCCACAATCAAAATAAGAGGATAGGGTGGAGATACAGGGATAATAAGCAATTAGGAAGGTGCAGTGAAATAATTGACCCCACCATGATGCACCAAACATCTGGACTTAGTTTGAACAGTCACTCTGTGCTGACAGAGTCCCTTTAAGGGGCTATATAGCAGGGGTCAGAGCTAGCTCTGGTCGCTGCAGTTAGTGAAAAGTGCTGGCTGTATAATACAGCTGCACCTGCCATGTTTAGAGTGAGCTTAAAAAGGAACTGTAAGCACAGAATGAATGTTCAAACCCAGTACAGGTGCATCATGGTGCGGCCAAACAATAAGGGGAATCTTCCCTCCTATAGTCCCTCTCAGCTCCACCTCCCTCTTTGATTGACAGCTCTGGCTTCATAGAGCCAGAGAAGGGCAGAGATAGATTGAATGCAAGCAAGCAGGAGGGAAGGTGCACTTTGGGCCAGTCATCATGCACAGATTGCCTGTGCTTGGTTTGTACAGTCATGCTATGATAAAAGTCCCTTTAACTTTTAAAGGGAAGCAGTCACCTGTAAAAACGCTATTATCCTGCAGAGATTGGGTTAATCTGCAGGTTAATAGCATTTGAATCCTGCCCAGCATCTGCATGTCGAACCCCGCTGCAAGGAGGAAAAACTTTAATCCTCCGGCAGCGTTCGGGATCAGTCACAGAAATGGTGCTAGCGCAGGTTCAGTCACCACTCTAACTCTAAAGGCCACTTTACACGCTGCGATATCGGTATCGATATCGCTAGCGTGGGTACCCGCCCCCATCGGTTGTGCGACACGGGCAAATCGCTGCCCGTGGCGCACAATATCGCCCGGACCAGTCACACTACTTACCTGCTCTGCGACGTCGCTGTGACCAGCGAACCGCCTCCTTTCTAAGGGGGCGGTACGTGCGGCGTCACAGCAACGTCACTAAGCGGCCGCCCAATCAAAGCAGAGGGGCGGAGATAAGCGGAACGTAACATCCCGCCCACCTCCTTCCTTCCGCATTGCGGGCGGCGGCAGGTAAGATGAGGTTCCTCGTTCCTGCGGCGTCACACGGAGCGATGTGTGCTGCCGCAGGAGCAACGAACTACATCGTACACGCTGCAGCAGCGATATTTGAGAAGGGACCCCCATGTCACCGATGAGCGATTTTGCGACGATTCAAAAATCGCTCATAGGTGTCACACACAACGACATCGCTAACGCGGCCGGATGTGAGTCACAAAAATCCGTGACCCCCAACGACATCGCATTAGCGATGTCGTAGCGTGTAAAGCGGCCTTTAGGCCATGTGCGCATGTTGCGTTTTTTTCATGAGTTTCCGCAGCATTTTGAACTGCAGCGTTTTAATGCTAAATTGCATGCGTTTTGATTTCCAGGCAGAGTCTATGGAAATTAGGGCTTTCTTGTGCGCACAATGCTTTTAAAAACGCAGCGTTTTAGGTTAGTTGAGTGCAGATAGCAAAAATGAAAACTCATAGGCTTTGCTGTGGGAGCAAAGTCAGTGTGGAGCACAAAAACGCAGCCGAAAAAAGGAGCAAAAACGAAGTGCGCACATAGCCTTAGGCTATGTGCGCACATGTGCGCTCTGCACCGCACCTAAAAGGTGCGCTTCAGAGCGCAGCTGAAAAGCTCCGTTCTGAAACGCATGGTGCCGGCAGAGAACGTGCGCTCTGCATGCTGCCTCTCCCTATAGGCAGCATGCAAACCGCCTCTCCCTATAGACAGCATGCAAACCGCACGGAAGAAGTGACATGTCACTTCTTAGAACGCAGCGATTCGGGCAGCAGCCGAATCGCTGCGTGCTAATATGCCACGTGCGCACGGCTTCTGCACAATCTCCATAGACTGTGCAGGGGACGCAGGACGCATGCAGTTACGCTGCGGTGCAGAACGCAGCGTAACTGCATGCAATACACACACGTGCGCACATAGCCTTAAGCTTCCTCCACACACCCATATGTCCTATGTTTGGAAGGAGATAATTTCAGGCATTTTTTGTAATATTCTCTTTATGGAGGGTTGTTTGTTTTTTTTTCTTTTTGCATTTAACAATTTCTGTACCTACACAGTACGCAAAGAATACTGCACACAAAAAAACAAAAACAAAAAAAAACACAATACAATACTCTTTGTATATAGAGTATTCTATATTTCTCTAACATCTGGCATCTGAACGGTACAAAACCCCGCTGCCAATATAGATCCCAATGAAACGCGGTGTGTGAATCCCGCTGTATATTCAAATTGTCTCTCCAGTAAAGGAGACAAACTCTAGCACAGCGCCACCTATTGGAAGTAGCGATCCTAAAAGTCACAAGTGGATTTTTAACAATCCTTTGCAATATGACTCAGGATATATAAGCCAGATCAGAATCCCAATTTGCAGACACGGTGTTTCGGGGGTGCCTGCCCCTCGTCAGTGCAAAGTATGGGGTGTCTGATCTGGCTCATGAGAAAGCTATGTGTGGACCACGGGGGGAGACTATTCTCCTTAAGGAGACTTTGGCTATGTGCCCACGCTGCGGATTTTGCCGCGGATTTACCGCGGATTTTCCGAAAATCTGCAGCAGCGGCACTTCCAAGCCATTTCAATGGCATTTTGGAAATGCTGTGTCCATGCTGCGGATTTGCCGCGGATTTTGATCCGGAAAAATCTGCAGCATGTCAATTATTGTTGCAGATTTTGGTGCGGATTTTGGGTATAGAATGGGGGGGAAAAAAAAAAAAAAAATCCGCATCAAAATCTGCGGCAAATTCGCGGTAAATCCGCGGCAAAAAAAAGGTGCGGATTTGCCGCGAAAGTCACGGATTTTCATGCAGAAAAATCCGCAGGTACATTCTACCGTGGACACAGCCTTTGCTGTATATTCTGTAATGTCCGGCACTGGAGGTAATTGAGCAAACACAGAGGACAGGGGATCATTTGCAGGCAGCCTGCCACCCCTCCCCCACGTCACCGTGCAAGGCTTACATTCATTAAAGCTGATTATACCCAAGGCCTTGCCAGCTGCTTTTTTTTTTTTTTTTTTTTTTTTTTTTTATCTTCCTCTGTCCTGATCACCTCTATATCAATTCACCACCAGCCCAAACTTTTATGCCCAGAATCTAATTGACAAGAGAATTTGAGAAAAAAAAAAAAAAAGGTAGCCTAAACAGAGGTTGGCATTGAAAACCTAAACTAAAGCCATCATACATCCGCCTTCAGCGATTCCTCCATTGTCTGGCCGGCTCCTCATACCCTACATGGCAATGTATTACACACATATCCGAAGTATTATAAATCTGGGAGAAATAAGCATTTATCTGTGCTTCCTTATATAGCACAATGCCAGGGGAAGGATAAACTTTCCAAAAAAAAATGACTGCAAAATCAGATGCACCTTTTTTTTTTTCCCCTCCTTTCTTAACCTAACCACACGTGACCCACAGTCGGAGAATGAAGCACATATTCAATTACCTTAAAGGGCTCAATATCGTTAATAAGAATGTTGGAAAATCTTATTATTCTAATTTCCTTTTTCCATTTTATTAGAAGATGGAAGTTTATTGATCGCCCAAAGGAAAGTGAATGGCAGCAGGCGCGAGCATCAAGAACGTATTATCTGCGTATTTATGGCACCCGATGCCCACATCACTGCCTCTTAGGCCCCTTTCAAACATCAGGTTGTTTTTTTACATTAGCCGCAATCCGTCGAATTTTGGAAAAAACGGATCCGGCGACTAATGCCGCTGGATCCGTATTTTTCTATATTTATATATTTTCTCATTGACTTGTATTAGCGACGGATGGCGTCAGGTTTCATCAGTCGTTCGATGGATCCGTCAAATTGTTTGTCCGTCGGATGGAGACGACGTCCACAGTAACGTTTGTGTATGTCGAAAAAACGGATCCGTCAACGTCCGTCGTTTGGTAGAATGGAAGCCTATGGGCGCAGGATCCGTCGTCATTGTCAAATGAAGGAATCCGGCCGCAGATCTGTTTTTTTAACTGAGCATGCTCAGATGGGGTGTAAAAACACTGTTGGGCTGAAAAATACTGATGCGACGGATTCATTTTTTTTTTATTTTTTTTTTTTTTTTACATTTCTGTCGCATCAGTTTTTCCACAATCTGAGAAAACGGATCCCTTGAGAAAACGGATTGTGACTGATGGCAAAAAAAAAAACTGGTGTGAAAGGGGCCTTAGGGTGTACAGGCATTATTGAGGGTGCTGTGCACAAAGACCACACATTAGAACAGGGGTCAGGAACCTATGGCTCGAGAGCCAGATGTTTCTCTTTTGATGGCTGTATCTGTCTCACAGAAAAATCTTTAAATAAAAAAAAAAAAAAAAAAAATACAATTTTTCTGGTTTCAAGATGCACTATATTTCCCCCCAAACTGGGGAAATATGGGGGTGTATCTTACAAGCTGCAAATGGCTTACCGGGGAGTCAGTGATAGCGCAGAGTCGGCGATACTGCGGGCTCATGGGGTGTCGCGGTGGTGAGCCCGCAGTAGCCGATGGACTGTGGGCTGCTTTGAATCTCCTGCAGTTGACGAAATGGACTTCAAGAAAATGGCCGTGGAGATGGCACGTGCGTATAGGACTCTGCAGCCATTTTCTTGAAGTTGATCGCGTCAATTTGTGCACATGCCGTGGCCATTTTCTTGAAGATGATCTAGTCAACTGTGGGAGAGTCAAAGCAGCCCGCCGGAAGATTAATGTCACCCGCTGCCATGACACCTCACGAACCCGCAGCAGTATCACCGGCCCTCCACACACTGACCCTCTTGAGCCGCGACACTCCTTCCTCCGTGCACGCAGCATTGCCTACCCTGCCTCCTGGTACCTTCTGAGCCGCTCCACCACCGCTGCTCCCTCCTGGTGAGTATGGCTCTCACGGAATTACATTTCAAATTATGTGGCGTCCATGGCTCGCTCGGCCAATAAGGTTCCCGACCCCTGCATTGGAAGGAAACTTATATAAGGACCACAATACCAAGAACTTACAACCTCAGACACAGAAGAGGCTGAAACCTCTGATCAAGAGATCGGCCACCACACCTGGCATTACGGTCTGTGAAAAAAGCTAGTGTAAATCAGAGACCACAGTCGATAAAGAGCATTCCTCTGGTGGACCGGGCCTGCTTAAATATTATTTCTCCCATGATACAACCCCTTTTCCAATCTTGTATCTCAATGGGAGAACTATTTAAATGTTTAAGAGTATGGCTCCTTTTTTTCTCATGCATGTGTCAGCCATTCTTTTTAAAAAACAAGAATGCCGCGGAGACACCATCACATGTTTCTCAACGCTGGCAGGAAACTAGTCAGGTCTTTCACCGTGAAGGAAAAACCACGGGAAGGGCAGTCTCCAGTCAAGGAAACTGCCTATGCCAAAAAATGGTATCCATCCACAGACCGCTGTTTCGGGGTATTTGCCCCTCATCAGTGTGGAGTAGGAAACTGGCTAGTGGGAGCAATGCCTAGTAAAAGGTTACATAGGTAAGGATGGTTGACCTCGGGGAGATCAACATCCAGCACCGGAGACACCATCACGTGTTTCTCAATGCAGTGATTCTAGAACATTGCTCCCACTAGCCAGTTTCCTACTCCACACTGATGAGGGGCAAATACCCCGAAATAGCTGTCTGTGGATGGATACCATGTTTGGCATAGGTGGTCTCCTTGACTGGAGACTGCCCTTCCCGTGGTTGTTCCTTCCCGGTGAAAGACCTGGCTAGTTTCCTGCCAGCGTTGAGAAACATGTGATGGTGTGTCCGCGGCTTTCTTGTTTTGCATATTTCCCAGGGGGCATTGTTCTAGAATCACTGCGTTGAGAATCACGTGATGGTGTCTCCGCGGTGCTGGATGTTGATCTCCCTAAGGTCAACCATCCTTACCTATGTAGCCACTCTTTTTAAACAGAAGTGTCAATTTGGTCAAATTTGTGAATGAGTCAAAAGACTACACTCAGATTCCAACCTTGTTCAATCCATTACAAACATGGATATATGAATTTGGCCTAAAGGCCCGCATACACATTGGACAGATATCGGCTGATCTTGGTATACAGCCTTGGTTCCATTTGCGTTTGGCACAGACCAGTGCAATCCCATAAAACATCGGGCTGCACTAGCATCAGTGCAAAACTATGGGGCAGTGTCCATCTGCGATTGATTTCTCATGCAAATATGAATGTTGCGTTTGTCAGCGAGTCTCGGCTCACATGCACCCATACACAGGGCTGTATTTTGCCTTCGTGCTGCCCTAGGCACTTTAAGTGGTCGCGCCCCTTATTGACAACGTAAAACTGAGTTTTCGCACACGACATCTGTTTAAGGCAGATCTACTCTGTAAAACACTTTAAGGCTATGTGCGCACGTTGCGTACAGTTCACTGCAGAAATTTCTGCAGCGATCTGAAGAGCACATGTGCGCTTCTAATCGCTGCAGAAAATGTCCGTAGTGAGCGCCGATTCCATGCGCTCTGCCTGCAGCTCCTGCCATAGACAGAGCGGGAGCTGCCGGCAAAGCGCAGGAAAGAAGTGACATGTCACTTCTTTTTACGCAGCGCTTCGGCAGTAGCCGAAGCGCTGCGCTCTAAAGCGCCATGTGCGCACGGCCCCTGCACAATCTCCATAGACTGTGCAGGGGACGCAGGACGCATGCAGTTACGCTGCGCTACAAAGCGCAGCGTAACTACATGTATTTGCGCAACGTGCGCACATAGCCTAAAAAGTATCAATGAGAAACGAAGGGCACTAACCCCCCCCCCCAATGGGGATCACCACAGGCACATCAAAACATAGCATGGGTATAAAATATTTCCACCACACCATCCCCACTTATATACTGTGACTGTCACACTGACCCTAATATACTACACACTGCCCTCCCTTATAAATTATACCCACCACACCTTCCTCAATTGTGAAAATATGATCTGCACATTGTCCTCACATCATGCTGCCCCCTCCTCACAATGTCCCATGCATGCTGCCCCCTCCTCACAATGTCCCATGCATGCTGCCCCCTCCTCACAGTGTCCCATGCATGCTGCCCCCTCCTCACAGTGTCCCATGCATGCTGCCCCCTCCTCACAGTGTCCCATGCATGCTGCCCCCTCCTCACAGTGTCCCATGCATGCTGCCCCCTCCTCACAGTGTCCCATGCATGCTGCCCCCTCCTCACAGTGTCCCATGCATGCTGCCCCCTCCTCACAGTGTCCCATGCATGCTGCCCCCCTCCTCACAGTGTCCCATGCATGCTGCCCCCTCCTCACAGTGTCCCATGCATGCTGCCCCCTCCTCACAGTGTCCCATGCATGCTGCCCCCTCCTCACAGTGTCCCATGCATGCTGCCCCCTCCTCACAGTGTCCCATGCATGCTGCCCCCTCCTCACAGTGTCTCATGCATGCTGCCCCCTCCTCAGTGTCCCATGCATGCTGCCCCCTCCTCACAGTGTCCCATGCATGCTGCCCCCTCCTCACAGTGTCCCATGCATGCTGCCCCCTCCTCACAGTGTCCCATGCATGCTGCCCCCTCCTCACAGTGTCCCATGCATGCTGCCCCCTCCTCACAGTGTCTCATGCATGCTGCCCCCTCCTCACAGTGTCCCATGCATGCTGCCCCCTCCTCACAGTGTCTCATGCATGCTGCCCCCTCCTCAGTGTCCCATGCATGCTGCCCCCTCCTCACAGTGTCCCATGCATGCTGCCCCCTCCTCACAGTGTCCCATGCATGCTGCCCCCTCCTCACAGTGTCCCATGCATGCTGCCCCCTCCTCACAGTGTCCCATGCATGCTGCCCCCTCCTCACAGTGTCTCATGCATGCTGCCCCCTCCTCACAGTGTCCCATGCATGCTGCCCCCTCCTCACAGTGTCCCATGCATGCTGCCCCCTCCTCACAGTGTCCCATGCATGCTGCCCCCTCCTCACAGTGTCCCATGCATGCTGCCCCCTCCTCAGTGTCCCATGCATGCTGCCCCCTCCTCAGTGTCCCATGCATGCTGCCCCCTCCTCACAGTGTCCCATGCATGCTGCCCCCTCCTCACAGTGTCCCATGCATGCTGCCCCCTCCTCAGTGTCCCATGCATGCTGCCCCCTCCTCACAGTGTCCCGTGCATGCTGCCCCCTCCTCACAGTGTCCCGTGCATGCTGCCCCCTCCTCACAGTGTCCCGTGCATGCTGCCCCCTCCTCACAATGTCCCGTGCATGCTGCCCCCTCCTCACAATGTCCCGTGCATGCTGCCCCCTCCTCACAATGTCCCGTGCATGCTGCCCCCTCCTCACAATGTCCCGTGCATGCTGCCCCCTCCTCACAATGTCCCGTGCATGCTGCCCCCTCCTCACAGTGTCCCGTGCATGCTGCCCCCTCCTCACAGTGTCCCGTGCATGCTGCCCCCTCCTCACAGTGTCCCGTGCATGCTGCCCCCTCCTCACAGTGTCCCGTGCATGCTGCCCCCTCCTCACAGTGTCCCGTGCATGCTGCCCCCTCCTCACAGTGTCCCGTGCATGCTGCCCCTCTCCATGAGCTCCTAATGCTGCCTTCCTCTTTTCCATAATGACACCTCCATGCTGCCCCATTCATCATACTAAGACCACCACACTAACGCTTATGCTGAGACTCACACACACACACACACACACACACACACACACACACACACACACACACTACCCCACTCTTGATATTGACTCCCCCTACATTGTTCCACTCCATACTGAGCCCACACATGCTGCCCCTTTTCCATAATGAGCTCCCAATGCTGCCCCCTCTTATTCTGAGTCCTTACACTCCCCCCCCATCGATATTGTCATTGCTCTATCCCTCAACCCTTGTCCTCCGTCTCTAGCATTGGCGCCTCTCTCCCATTCCCCCAGCAGCAGCCTCTCTCCCCCCGCCTCCAGCAGCAGCCTCTCCCCCAGCATCAGCCTCTCTCCCCCCAGCCTCCCCCAGCATCAGCCTCTCTCCCCCCAGCCTCCCTCAGCATCAGCCTCCTCCAGCATCAGCCTCTCTCCTCCCAGCCTCCCCCAGCATGAGCCTCCTCCAGCATCAGCCTCTCTCCTCCCAGCCTCCCCCAGCATGAGCCTCCTCCAGCATCAGCCTCTCTCCTCCCAGCCTCCCCCAGCATCAGCCTCCTCCAGCATCAGCCTCTCTCCTCCCAGCCTCCCCCAGCATCAGCCTCCCTGCTCCCAGCATCAGCCTCCCTCCTCCCAGCCCCCCTCCTCCAAGCCTCCCCCAGCATCAGCCTCCCAGCCTCCCTGAGCATCAGCCTCCCTCCTCCAAGCCTCCCTCCTCCCAGCCTCCCCCAGCATCAGCCTCCCTCCTCCCAGCATCAGCCTCCCTCCTCCCAGCCTCCCCCAGCATCAGCCTCCCTCCTCCCAGCCTCCCCCAGCATCAGCCACCCTCCTCCCAGCCTCCCCCAGCATCAGCCTCCCTTTTCCCAGCCTCCCCCAGCATCAGCCTCCCCCAGCATCAGCCTCCCAGCCTCCCCCAGCATCAGCCTCCCGCCTCCCCCAGCATCAGCCTCCCGCCTCCCAGCCTCCCCCAGCATCAGCCTCTCTCCTCCCAGCCTCCCACAGCATCAGCCTCTCTCCTCCCAGCCTCCCACAGCATCAGCCTCTCTCCTCCCAGCCTCCCACAGCATCAGCCTCTCTCCTCCCAGCCTCCCACAGCATCAGCCTCTCTCCTCCCAGCCTCCCACAGCATCAGCCTCTCTCCTCCCAGCCTCCCACAGCATCAGCCTCTCTCCTCCCAGCCTCCCACAGCATCAGCCTCTCTCCTCCCAGCCTCCCCCAGCATCAGCCTCTCTCCTCCCAGCCTCCCCCAGCATCAGCCTCTCTCCTCCCAGCCTCCCCCAGCATCAGCCTCCCTCCTCCCAGCCTCCCCCAGCATCAGCCTCCCCCAGCATCAGCCTCCCCCAGCATCAGCCTCCCCCAGCATCAGCCTCCCCCAGCATCAGCCTCCCCCAGCATCAGCCTCCCCCAGCATCAGCCTCCCCCAGCATCAGCCTCCCCCAGCATCAGCCTCCCCCAGCATCAGCCTCCCCCAGCATCAGCCTCCCCCAGCATCAGCCTCCCCCAGCATCAGCCTCCCGCCTCCCCCAGCATCAGCCTCCCGCCTCCCCCAGCATCAGCCTCCCGCCTCCCCCAGCATCAGCCTCTCTCCTCCCAGCCTCCCCCAGCATCAGCCTCCCTCCTCCCAGCCTCCCCCAGCATCAGCCTCCCTCCTCCCAGCCTCCCCCAGCATCAGCCTCCCTCCTCCCCCAGCATCAGCCTCCCGCCTCCCCCAGCATCAGCCTCTCGCCTCCCCCAGCATCAGCCTCTCGCCTCCCCCAGCATCAGCCTCTCGCCTCCCCCAGCATCAGCCTCTCGCCTCCCAGCCTCCCCCAGCATCAGCCTCCCTCCTCCCAGCCTCCTCCAGCATCAGCCTCCCTCCTCCCAGCCTCCCCCAGCATCAGCCTCCCTCCTCCCCCAGCATCAGCCTCTCGCCTCCCCCAGCATCAGCCTCTCGCCTCCCCCAGCATCAGCCTCTCGCCTCCCCCAGCATCCCCCAGCATCAGCCTCTCGCCTCCCCCAGCATCCCCCAGCATCAGCCTCTCGCCTCCCCCAGCATCCCCCAGCATCAGCCTCTCGCCTCCCCCAGCATCCCCCAGCATCAGCCTCTCGCCTCCCCCAGCATCCCCCAGCATCAGCCTCCCTCCTCCCCCAGCATCAGCCTCTCGCCTCCCCCAGCATCAGCCTCTCGCCTCCCCCAGCATCAGCCTCTCGCCTCCCCCAGCATCCCCCAGCATCAGCCTCTCGCCTCCCCCAGCATCCCCCAGCATCAGCCTCTCGCCTCCCCCAGCATCCCCCAGCATCAGCCTCTCGCCTCCCCCAGCATCCCCCAGCATCAGCCTCTCGCCTCCCCCAGCATCCCCCAGCATCAGCCTCTCGCCTCCCCCAGCATCCCCCAGCATCAGCCTCCCTCCTCCCAGCCTCCCCCAGCATCAGCCTCCCTCCTCCCAGCCTCCCTCCTCCCAGCCTCCCCCAGCATCAGCCTCCCTCCTCCCAGCCTCCCCCAGCATCAGCCTCCCTCCTCCCAGCCTCCCCCAGCATCAGCCTCCCTCCTCCCAGCCTCCCCCAGCATCAGCCTCCCTCCTCCCAGCCTCCCCCAGCATCAGCCTCCCTCCTCCCAGCCTCCCCCAGCATCAGCCTCCCTCCTCCCAGCCTCCCCCAGCATCAGCCTCCCTCCTCCCAGCCTCCCCCAGCATCAGCCTCCCTCCTCCCAGCCTCCCCCAGCATCAGCCTCCCTTCTCCCAGCCTCCCCCAGCATCAGCCTCCCTCCTCATCAGCCTCCCTCCTCCAAGCCTCCCTCCTCCAAGCCTCCCCAAGCATCAGCCTCCCTCCTCCCAGCCTCCCTCAGCATCAGCCTCCCTCCTCCAAGCCTCACCTTCCCCCTCCCAGCCTCCCCCAGCATCAGCCTCTCTCCTCCCAGCCTCCCCCAGCCTCAGCCTCCCTCCTCCCAGCCTCCCCCAGCATCAGCCTCCCTCCTCCCAGCCTCAGCCTCCCTCCTCCAAGCCTCCCTCAGCATCAGCTTCCCTCCTCCAAGCCTAACCCTCCCAGCTTCCCCCAGCATCAGCCTCTCTCCTCCCAGCCTCCCCCAGCATCAGCCTCCCTCCTCCCCCAGCATCAGCCTCCCTCCTCCCAGCCTCCCCCAGCATCAGCCTCTCTCCTCCCAGCCTCCCCCAGCATCAGCCTCTCTCCTCCCAGCCTCCCCCAGCATCAGCCTCCTCCAGCATCAGCCTCTCTCCTCCCAGCCTCCCCCAGCATGAGCCTCCTCCAGCATCAGCCTCTCTCCTCCCAGCCTCCCCCAGCATGAGCCTCCTCCAGCATCAGCCTCTCTCCTCCCAGCCTCCCCCAGCATCAGCCTCCCTGCTCCCAGCATCAGCCTCCCTCCTCCCAGCCCCCCTTCTCCAAGCCTCCCCCAGCATCAGCCTCCCAGCCTCCCTGAGCATCAGCCTCCCTCCTCCAAGCCTCCCCTTCCCAGCCTCCCCCAGCATCAGCCTCTCTCCCCCAGCCTCCTTCAGCATCAGCCTCCCTCAGCATCAGCCTCCCTCCTCCAAGCCTCCCCCTCCCCCTCCCAGCCTCCCCAAGCATCAGCCTCCCTCCTCATAGCCTCCCTCAGCATCAGCCTCCCTCCTCCAAGCCTCACCTTCCCCCTCCCAGCCTCCCCCAGCCTCAGCCTCCCTCCTCCCAGCCTCCCCCAGCATCAGCCTCCCTCCTCCCAGCATCAGCCTCCCTCCTCCCAGCCTCCCCCAGCATCAGCCTTCCTGCTCCCAGCCTCCCCCAGCATCAGCCTCCCTCCTCCCTCAGCATCAGCCTCCCTCCTCCAAGCCTCCCTCAGCATCAGCTTCCCTCCTCCAAGCCTCACCCTCCCAGCTTCCCCCAGCATCAGCCTCTCTCCTCCCAGCCTCCCCCAGCATCAGCCTCCCTCCTCCCTCAGCATCAGCCTCCCTCCTCCAAGCCTCCCTCAGCATCAGCTTCCCTCCTCCAAGCCTCACCCTCCCAGCCTCCCCCAGCATCAGCCTCCCTCCTCCCAGCCTCCCCCAGCATCAGCCTCCCTCCTCCCAGCCTCCCCCAGCATCAGCCTCCCTCCTCCCAGCCTCCCCCAGCATCAGCCTCCCTCCTCCCAGCCTCCCCCAGCATCAGCCTCCCTCCTCCCAGCCTCCCCCAGCATCAGCCTCCCTCCTCCCAGCCTCCCCCAGCATCAGCCTCCCTCCTCCCAGCCTCCCCCAGCATCAGCCTCCCTTCTCCCAGCCTCCCCCAGCATCAGCCTCCCTCCTCATCAGCCTCCCTCCTCCAAGCCTCCCTCCTCCCCCTCCCAGCCTCCCCAAGCATCAGCCTCCCTCCTCCCAGCCTCCCTCAGCATCAGCCTCCCTCCTCCAAGCCTCACCTTCCCCCTCCCAGCCTCCCCCAGCATCAGCCTCTCTCCTCCCAGCCTCCCCCAGCCTCAGCCTCCCTCCTCCCAGCCTCCCCCAGCATCAGCCTCCCTCCTCCCAGCCTCCCTCAGCATCAGCCTCCCTCCTCCAAGCCTCCCTCAGCATCAGCCTCCCTCCTCCAAGCCTAACCCTCCCAGCTTCCCCCAGCATCAGCCTCTCTCCTCCCAGCCTCCCCCAGCATCAGCCTCCCTCCTCCCCCAGCATCAGCCTCCCTCCTCCCAGCATCAGCCTCTCTCCCCCAGCCTCCCCCAGCATCAGCCTCCTCCAGCATCAGCCTCTCTCCTCCCAGCCTCCCCCAGCATCAGCCTCTCTCCTCCCAGCCTCCCCCAGCATCAGCCTCCCTGCTCCCAGCATCAGCCTCCCTCCTCCCAGCCCCCCCCAGCATCAGCCTCCCTGCTCCCAGCATCAGCCTCCCTCCTCCCAGCCCCCCTTCTCCAAGCCTCCCCCAGCATCAGCCTCCCAGCCTCCCTGAGCATCAGCCTCCCTCCTCCAAGCCTCCCCTTCCCAGCCTCCCCCAGCATCAGCCTCCCTCCTCCAAGCCTCCCCTTCCCAGCCTCCCCCAGCATCAGCCTCTCTCCCCCAGCCTCCCTCAGCATCAGCCTCCCTCAGCATCAGCCTCCCTCCTCCAAGCCTCCCCCTCCCCTTCCCAGCCTCCCCAAGCATCAGCCTCCCTCCTCATAGCCTCCCTCAGCATAAGCCTCCCTCCTCCCAGCATCAGCCTCCCTCCTCCCAGCCTCCCCCAGCATCAGCCTTCCTGCTCCCAGCCTCCCCCAGCATCAGCCTCCCTCAGCATCAGCCTCCCTCCTCCCTCAGCATCAGCCTCCCTCCTCCCTCAGCATCAGCCTCCCTCCTCCCTCAGCATCAGCCTCCCTCCTCCCTCAGCATCAGCCTCCCTCAGCATCAGCTTCCCGCCTCCAAGCCTCACCCTCCCAGCCTCCCCCAGCATCAGCCTCCCTCCTCCCTCAGCATCAGCCTCCCTCCTCCCTCAGCATCAGCCTCCCTCCTCCCTCAGCATCAGCCTCCCTCCTCCCTCAGCATCAGCCTCCCTCCTCCCTCAGCATCAGCCTGCCTCAGCATCAGCTTCCCGCCTCCAAGCCTCACCCTCCCAGCCTCCCCCAGCATCAGCCTCCCTCCTCCCTCAGCATCAGCCTGCCTCAGCATCAGCTTCCCTCCTCCAAGCCTCATCCTCCCAGCCTCCCCCAGCATCAGCCTCTCTCCTCCCAGCCTCCCCCAGCATCAGCCTCCCCAAGCCTCAGCCTCCCTCCTCCCCCAGCCTCAGCCTCCCTCCTCCCCCAGCCTCAGCCTCCCTCCTCCAAGTCTCCCTCAGCATCAGCTTCCCTCCTCCAAGCCTCACCCTCCCCTTCCCAGCCTCCCCCAGCATCAGCCTCCCTCAGCATCAGCCTCCCCCTCCCAGCCTCCCCCCCAGCTTCAGCCTCTCTCTCCCCCCAGCCTCAGCCTCTCTATCCCCCCAGCCTCAGCCTCTCTATCCCCCCAGCCTCAGCCTCTCTATCCCCCCAGCCTCCCCCCCAGCCTCAGCCTCTCTCCCCCCAGCCTCAGCCTCCCTCTCTTCCCAGACTCCCCCCAGCCTCAGCCTCTTTCTCTTCCCAGCCTCTCTCTCTTCCCAGCCTCCCTCCAGCCTCAGCCTCTCTCTCTTCCCAGCCTCCCCCCAGTCTCAGTCTCTCTCTCTTCCCAGCCTCAGCCTCTCTCTCTTCCCAGCCTCCCCTCAGCCTCTCTCTTCCCAGCCTCTCTCTTCCCAGCCTCAGCCTCTCTCTCTTCCCAGCCTCCCCTCAGCCTCTCTCTTCCCAGCCTCTCTCTTCCCAGCCTCAGCCTCTCTCTCTCTTCCCAGCCTCCCTCTCTTCCCACCCTCCCCCAGCCTCAGCCTCTCTCCCCCCAGCCTCCCCTTGCATGATTACAGTGGACAAAAAGAGGCATCGCAATTTGCAACGATCAGCAACTAACCTGTAAGGAGCCCATACATTCTAGGCTCTGCCTCTGCCTTACCTGCTCCGGTGCCCGCCGCCCTGCTCTGGCTGGCTCCTCTTCTGGCTTGCTCCAGCTGCAGACGCGTCCTCCTCCGCGGCGTGTGTCATCTGCAGCATGGGGCAGTGAGCTGACTGTCGCGCCCGCGCGCCTCTGACCCCGGAAGTGCAGGCCATGGAACTTCCGGGGTTAGTCAGCTCACTATGCCTGGCGCCCGCCATGTATTTAAATAGACAGCAGAAGTGCGCCTGTCCTCCCTCCCAACCCCCCCCCTCCCCGGAACACAGCCGAGTGTAACGGAGGGAGGGACGGGGGGCGGGGATGTAAAGAAAAAAAAAAAAAAAAAATTATATATATTTTTTTTTTTTTGCTGCCAGAAAGTGCCGCCCCCCGCAACGTGCCGCCCTAGGCACGGGACCACGGGTGCCTAGTGGCAAATACGGCCCTGCCCATACACATACCCAAGTCTATGGGTGTGTGCGAAACATTGCACTGTACTCGCATGTCATCAGAGTGCAGTGCAAGGTACACAGACAGGCAGCGGAGGAGAAGGAGAAAGTGCTCGCTCCCTCTTCTCCGCAGCTGTGATCCCAACGAAAGATAGGATCACAGTTGCAGGACCCTCGGCTCACACCCGCAGCAGAGGGTCATTAGCATATCGCTTCCGATGCTCTCGCATTGGAAGCTATACACAAGTGGAACGGAGGCCTAAAGTATATGGGGACCTTCCGAATTTTCCCAGACCGATTATAAGATATCAGGCTTTTGATTTCTCTGGGAGATAAACCTCTGGCAGTTAAATCTGGCAGCGGCTTTGTCATAGTGAAAACAGAACTCAGCCAAGCCAAAAAAAAACCTGGGTATGGGGAACACAGGAGAGACAGCGGTCAGCTGAATGAGAAGCTTTCTACACTGTATAGGGGACTAGTCATCAATTCGCGTTCCAGAAAGCTACTTTAATTTAGTGATATTGCTGATTATAAAGGGTCTAGCACAGGGTTCTTCCCCAACAAATACAAGGTTTTCAAGGATTGGATCTTGAGTAGAGTTGAGCGGACTTTCAATAATCCGGGTCCGGCGGATCACCCGCGGGTTGACAAAGAAGTCCGGATTCGATCCGGAATCTGGCCCCATATATGTCAATGGGGAATCCAAAGAGAGATCGAGAGAGAGAGAGAGAGAGAGAGATATAAAAAAAAAAAAAAAAAAAAAAAAAAAAAACACAACAACACATGATCCGGATCGTGCACCCGGAATCCCGCGTCCGGGTCGGACTCTGATCTGCCACTCAAACCGTGCGGATCCGGATTTTGACGATCTGGGTCCGCTCCACACTAATCATGAGCCATTTGTTCCTTTGTTTCCTGTACAGTACATGTAAATAGCTCCAGAGGTGTCTGATAGGGGCACAACTGGGAGGGGGCATTTGAAGTTGAGGATTGTTGATAGCTAACTTTCCTAGATTCCTTGAATCCGCAGCTGATTTTTATTTTTTTTTTTGCATAATGTGGGGATGAAATTTTATGCAAAATCATCGACCCCATTCTGAAAAGTCTGCATGGATAATTTGCTGCATATCTAACCTGTGTGCACAAACCCTGAGGCTGCTTTCACACATACGGTTTTTGCTGTGCAGCACAATCCTGCTCTTAGCAGAAAAAACGCAACCGTTTTGTTTTTTTTGCCGCCGGTTGCGTTTTTTCCGCATAGACTTTCATTAGTGCCGGATTGTGCCGCATGGCCTTGCGTTCGGTCCGGTTTTTGCCAGATGCGGCATATTTAACCCGGATGGAACGTTGCCGGGCACGTTTTTTTGTCCGGCAAAAAAAAACAAAAAACGCATCGCGCCGCATCCTTCCGATGCGGCGCTTTTTCCAATGCATGCCTATGGATGTCAGATGCGCCAAAAACCGCATCTGGTCGCCGCATGCGTTTATTTGCACTGCGTATGCTCAGTAGCGTGCCTCAACCTGCAAAAACCGGACGGGCCGCATGTAAAAACTTATGCAAAGGATGCGTTTTTTTCGCCGCATCCGTTGCATAGGTTTTAGAGCCGGATTTAGCCGCACTGCAAAAACCGGATGTGTGACAGCAGCCTAAGGCTATGTGCGCACGTGTGCGCTCTGCACCGCACCTAAAAGGTGCGCTTCAGAGCGCAGCTGAAAAGCTCCGTTCTGAAGCGCATGGTGCCAGCAGAGAACGTGCGCTCTGCATGCTGCCTCTCCCTATAGACAGCATGCAAACCGCACGGAAGAAGTGACATGTCACTTCTTAGAACGCAGCGATTCGGGCAGCAGCCGAATCGCTGCGTTCTAATATGCCACGTGCGCACGGCTCCTGCACAATCTCCATAGACTGTGCAGGGGACGCAGGACGCATGCAGTTACGCTGCGCTGCAGATCGCAGTGTAACTGCATGTAATACGCACACGTGCACACATAGCCTCAAGATGCTTCTATAGGCCCCAAATGTCATACAAGAAGTTTTTTCTTTCTAGAATATCTCCATACATAGACAGCCTGAGCCTTAACGGCAGCACATCGAGGCTGAACGGCTTTGTGCCAGTGTGCACGAGCCCCTAGGGTAATAACCAGCTGCCGGCACAGTCACTCTGCAGCTGGAGGTCATAAAAAATGGCTTCCTTCTCATCTCCTTACTCACTGTCTACAGATGATCGGAGACTTCAAGAATCATGATCTACGAAGAAACCAATTACTGTACAAAAGGAAAAAAAAAAAAAGGCTTCTTCGTTTATTATATTTTCTCACAATTGTCTTCCGAGGACATTGTGCACATTTATTGTCTGGGCACCCGATACGGAGCAACCACAGAGGCCTAACACTTGATCATCACAACACAAGTCCAACATGGGTGCAAGATAGTTTTTTGTTATATACAGCTTCCTTCTAATCTCCTTGCTCACTGGCAGGAGAAATGAAGGAAGCCATATATAAGAAGAAAAAAAAAAAAAAACCAACTATCTTGCAGCCATGCACCGGCGGTGGACAATTTGCACCTTCGCAGCTGATGAAAAAAAATTACAAGAGGTGATCATCATTGTAGTTATCTAAGCACTACATCTGTTAAAAGGCAGGAGATTTTTATTCCATTATTTACAAATACAGAAAAATATTTTCTATTTTTTTTTTCCCTCTATTTCCCTGAACATTTATACGGGGCATTTCCACTTTAAACATGTGGCTTAGGCCGCTTTCACACATCCGTTTTTTGCCGTGCGACACAATACGGCGCTCTGCAGAAAAAACGCAATCTTTTTTTTGCTGCCGTTTGCGTTTTCTCCCGCATAGACTTGCATTAGCACCGTATTGTGCCGCATGGCTGCCGGATGCGGCATATTTAGCCCATGCGGCGGCCGGATGGAACGTTGCCTGGCACGTTTTTTGGTGCGTCGAAAAAAAACGCATTGCGCCGGATCTGGCGCAATTCACAATGCAAGCCTATGGACGCCGGATGCGTTTTTTTGCACTGCACATGCTCAGTATCAAGCCGAATCAGTCAAAAAACGGACGGGCCGCATGGAAAAACTTATGCAACGGATCCGTTTTTTTTCGCCGCATCCGTTGCATATGTTTTTGAGCCGGATTGTGCCGCTCAGCACAAACCGGATGTGTGAAAACAGCCTTGGCCGATAAATTCAGCTGGGGATCCCATCGATCTTGAGAACTGGTCCCCATCTTGTTCCGCTGTGAATGGAGACCAGATTGAGCATATGCGGCTCTTTCCATTTACTTCCATGGGAGTTTCAAAAGTGGTTGAGAATGTTCGCTGTTTAACCCTTTGCATGTTACGCTGCAGTTTCTGTTGGAGGAGTACACTGGGACATCTCAAATGGATGCCAGTGTATGGGCAAAAGGTGACATTTAGTTCCCATGTTAAAGGGAACCAGTCAGGTGCAATAGGCACACAGAACCACGAGCAGTTCTGGGTGCTAACCGTTCCTTGTCTCGTAGCATAGAAAAAGAATTCCAAAAACCCTTTATGATATGCTAATGAGTGCAAGGACTAGTCACAAGGGCGTTAGTTCCTGCACTCATTCCACTCTCTTAGCATGTTAGCACTCTCACAGGGGCGTGCTAACATGCTATTAAATACATCATCAGCAGTGATGCGTGTACATGTGTCCACTATCACCGCTGATCAGAATGCCCCGCACTTCCGGTCAAGCACAGTGTGAAGCCGGGTGCACGCGTCCCAGCTTCAGAGAGGACTAGGGCACATGACTGGAAGTGCCGGGACTTATGATCAGCGGTGACAGCACACACAGGTACGCACATACCGCTGATGATGCTGCACTGAATAGCATGTTAGCATGCCCCTGTACTAACATGCTAAGAGGGCAGAATAAGCACAGGAACTAACGCCCTTGTGACTAGTCCCTGGCCTCATTAGCATATCATAAAGGATCTTTAGAAATACTTTATCTACAGATCTCTTTATCTATGCTAGAGTATAGAGGGACAGTTAGGCAGGGATTAGCAATATGTACCCAGAACTGCTCGTGGTTCTGGGTGCATATTACACCTGACAGGTTCACGTTAAAACTAAAAGTGACACCAAATACCTTATTTTTGGGGGGGTTGCATTTTGGCATGGAATAGCAGGTTGGTCTGCAGAGGCTAAAATGCACCCCTTTGTCCTCTAGATGAATACGCTCCTATAGATAGAGTGTCTGGGACTTCCCTGGCACATATAGGGCCAGAATAAAAGAAAAGTCTTCCATGTAGCAGGTGTTTGTGCTTTGTTTGTATAAAATCTCTATTGGAAATCTACTGCAAAAATGCAATTCAATTAAAGTGAATATGATATTACATAATTGCATTAATTTGCACATTTTAGGACCTGCTGAAGATTTTTACATCTACGTGAGGTCCTAAATGTTCACAATTGGCGATGCATATCCACCGTCAAATGCAAAAACTATATGTAAGGGCAAATTCACACAACTCTATTGGGCTGCAAGTGTAGCTATTCTCTTTTGTCTGTTTTTTAGGCTTTTTCGATTTCTAAAATATCAGTTCACGCTTCTTTCTTTAATTTTTTAAACAATTTTTTTTGCTTCCCATTAGGTTGTGGCTAAACGGCAACTTTGGCTGCAACACTTGTCAGGCGATGACCAAGGTATATATTGAGTGGCTCTGCTACATCACAGCACAATACAAGTGCACGGGGTCGCCATTGTGACTCCCCCACGGTGCCGCAAATGAGACAAGCAAGTTGCAAGAAGGCAAGCCTTGTCAGATTTGCTGCAACTTGCTTGTTGCAGTTTCTAGGATCACAATGCCAACCCATGCACTTATATTACTGGGCTGTATATAGCAGCAGCGGTAAAGAAAACTTGGTCGTGCAACAAGTTTTGCAGCCAAAGTCTCTGCGTAGCCTCTGACTTACGCTTAATGAAGGGGTGCAGTTATAAAAAAAAAAAAAAAAGGTCACCCAATGAAAAATACATTTTTTCATTGCAGAACTGATGCTGGGTTGGTCTGGCAATTTTTTTTCCTGCTAGATAATGCAGACAATCATACAGCTGAAAATTCCACCCGTTCCCAAGGAGCAATAATGGCGTTGTGAAGTGGTTGGGGGGAAGGGAATAAGAAACTACAGTCACTATACAGACTTGTGAATTGGCCCTTATATATGAGGATCTGAGGCGGAGAATACCCAACAGAGATATTCAATCGAAAATGTAGCAAAATTGTGGCCATTGTTACAATATTAAAAGTACAGTATTTGTAAGTTGTGGGAGGATCAACCTTCCAATATGGAAGCGCTCCGGTATCCGGGAGTAATCGATGACTTCTCGAGTGACTATACGTCCTTGACTCGTCCTATCGCAGTTCTTGGGAATCCTTGTACTGGATGACACCCAGTATGGCCGGAGAGAGCGACCACCCAGCTTTCCTTGCACCCCTAAAGCGTGACATGAGACTGCTCGCCGCAGGAGGGACGGATCCCAGAGGCGCTGAGAGATCACCCAGCTTTCCTTGCGCCCCTCAAAGTGATAAGACGGGTTGCCCCACGGGCGCTGGGTGACACCCAAGATGGCTGGAGATGGGAGATCACCCAGCTTTCCTTGCACCCCTAAAGTGTGGAATAAGACGGGTCGACCCACAAGCGCTGGGTGACTCCCAGTATGGCTGGAGAGAAGTGACTACCCAGCTTTCCTTTCACCCCTATAGTGTGATAGGAGACAGGTCACTGTAGGAGGACGTTCCCCAGGGGTGCTGGGAGACACCCAGTATGGCTGAGGAGAGACCACCCAGCTTTCCTTGCGCCCCTAAAGTGTGACAAGAGAAGGGCGAGGAGTCGCTGCAGGAGGACAGACCCCTGAAGGCGCTGGGTGATGACCAGTATCGCTGGAGATGAGCAACCACCCAGCTTTCCTTGTGCCCCTAAAGTGTGACAAGAGAAGGGTGAGGGGTCACCACAGGCAGACAGACCCCAGGTGCGCTGAGCAACACCTAGTATGGCCGAAGAAGAACGACCACTCAGCTTTTCTTGTGCCCCTAAAGCATGACAAGAGAAGGGTGAGGGGGTCACCGTAGGAGAACAGACTCCAGGGGTGCCAAGTGACTGCAGGGGTGCCAAGTGACCCTCATTGGGGCTGGAGAGGAGCGACCACCCAGCTTTCCTTGTGCCCCGAAAGTGTGACGCAGGCAAAAGGATCCTAGGAGTGCTGTGCGACACCCAGTATGCTGAGGAGAGACCACCCATCTTTCCTTGCGCCCCTAAAGTGTGACGTGAGAAGGGTCATGGGTCGCTGCAGGAGGACAGACCCCTGGGGCACTGGGTGACACCCAGTATGACTGGAGGAGAAGCCACCCAGCTTTCCTTGTTCCCCTAAAGCAGGACAAGAGAAGGGTGAGGGTTCACCGCAGGAGAACAGACCCCAGGGGTGCTGAGTGACCCTTATTGGGGCTGGAGAGGAGCGACCACCCAGCTTTCCTTGTGCCCCTAAAGCATGACAAGAGAAGGGTGAGGGTTCACCGCAGGACAGACCCCAGGGGTGCTGAGTGACACTTATTGGGGCTGGAGAGGAGCGACCACCCAGCTTTCCTTGGGCCCCTAAAGCATGACAAGGGAAGGGTGAGAGGTCACCACAGGCGGACGGACCCTAGGGTGCTGTGCGACACCCAATATGGCTGGAAAGGAGCGACCACCCAGCTTTCCTTGTGCCCCTATAGTGTGATGTGAGAAGGGTGAGGGGTCACCGCAGGAGGATGGACCCCAGGGTACTGGGTGACAACCCTTATTGGAGCTGGAATGGCAGCCATATTGGTTGTCACCCAGCTTTCCAAGAATCAGGAAGAGCTATGAAACTACTAAAGGATTGATGACAAGTTAATATCAGAGGACAAACAGAAAAGTTGCGATTTTGTGGTGGTGTGAGAGGAGTAATGGGGGCGGCAGGGTGTACTCACTTCTTGCTGCAGTCCAGCAGGACGCCGGTATACCTCCGCTCCCCGAGGCTCAGAGTCACCACCAGGGTGTCATTCACTATCTGCTCCAGCAGGACCGGTACCCGGGAGCCGACCCGCAGCTCCTGCCCGTCCTCGGCCTCCATGCTGTCTCCGGCTTCCGGCTGCCAGGGCTGGCCCTGCCCCGTCCCTGTGACCGAGGGCCTGCAGTGTGCACAGCGCCCCCCTGCCCGCTTCCGTCTGACCTCCGGCTGCACAGCACCGCGGCCGCCGCCTCCTCCGCTTCTCTGCGCTCGTGATGACGACACAACCGGCTCCCACGCCCCCTCCACTTATCCGACGCGTCTTCCTTCCCACTGGCTATTGTGACGTCACAGAGGGAGAGCAGGCTATTGTGACGTCACAGAGGGAGAGCAGGCTATTGTGACGTCACAGAGGGAGAGCAGGCTATTGTGACGTCACGGCGGGAGAGCAGGCTATTGTGACGTCACGGCGGGAGAGCAGGCTATTGTGACGTCACAATGTAGAATCCTCCATTGTGAGATGCATTGTTACATAAGAGATTACACTTTCCAATGTAGAAGTCTTTATGCTTCACATAGCGAGATCGCTACCGAAATCGCTGCTACGTCACGGTTTTTGTGACGCAACAGTGACCTCATTAGCGATCTCGCTGTGTGTGACACTGAGCAGCGATCTGGCCCCTGCTGTGAGATCGCTGCTCGTTACACACAGCGCTGGTTCGTTTTTTTTATTGTTGCTCTCCCGCTGTGACGCACAGATCGCTGTGTGTGACAGCGAGAGAGCGACGAAATGAAGCGAGCAGGGAGCAAGAGCCGGCATCTGGCAGCTGCGGTAAGCTGTAACCAGGGTAAACATCGGGTAACCAAGGTGGATATTTACCTTCGTTACCAGGCTCCGCCGCTCTCACGCTGCCAGTGCCGGCTCCCTGCTCTCTGCACATGTAGCTGCAGTACACATCGGGTTAATTAACCCGATGTGTACTGTAGCTAGGAGAGCAGGGAGCCAGTGCTAAGCAGTGTGCGCGGCTCCCTGCTCTCTGCACATGTAGCTGCAGTACACATCGGGTTAATTAACCCGATGTGTACTGTAGCAAGGAGAGCAGGGAGCCAGTGCTAAGCAGTGTGCGCGGCTCCCTGCTCTCTGCACATGTAGTGACGTTATGATCGCTGCTGCGTCTGCTGTGTTTGACAGCTAAGCAGCGATCATAATAGCGACTTACAAGGTCGCTGCTACGTCACAGAAAATGGTGACGTAACAGCGACGTCGCTGTCGCTATGTGTGAACCCAGCCTTATTCCTTCTCCCTTTGTTATGTATGTGTCTATAGACCGCCTCAGTTCTTTTCTACCCTTGCCCACAGTTTTTAAGGCTTTGTGCCCATGAGGAGTTTTTTTTACGCTGCGTATTTTCCCCGCGCAGCATCTTACAGTTCAAGCACAGTGGATGGGATTCATAGAAATCTGGCACCCTTCATGTTGCTTTTTTTCTCCATGTAACCTGACCTGCGGGGCCATGAGTCTCCTCTACAAGAAACCGCAGCTGCTTGTACCCACGATGACGGTTCGGGCAGTTGCGGTCTCTCTCTTCTGTTCTCCGCAGAAAACAATTGACATACTGCGGCTCGGAAAGTCGCATCGCAGGTCAGTGTTTGCTGCAGAACAAACAAGCACAGTGGGCAGGAGATATATAGAAATCCCATTCACTATGTTTGTACTGTACAATCCAGAGTTTTGGACGCAGCTGAAGCATGCTGTGTACGAAACGCTGTGAGAACTGATCGTGGGCACGCAGCCTATTAGTGACAGACTGGTACATAGGGGAGAAACCCCTCCCCGACCCTTCCCCTTCGGACTTAAGGGTACTTTACACACAACGACATCGCTAATGATATATCGACGGGGTCACGGTGTTAGTGACGCACATCTGGTGCTGTTAGCGATATCGTTGTGTGTGACTAAAAGGAGCGACGATCAACGATCGCAAAAACGTCGAAAATCGTTGATAGTTGACACGTCGCTCCTTTTCATAATATCGTTGGTGGTGCATGCCGCTGGTTGTTCGTCGTTCCTGCGGCAGCACACATCGCTATGTGTGACACCGCAGGAACGACGAACATCTCCTTACCTGCGTCCACCGGAAATGAGGAAGGAAGGAGGTGGGCGGCATGTTCCGGCCGCTCATCTCCGCCCCTCCTCTGCTATTGGGCAGCCGCTTTGTGACGCCGCAGTGACGTCGAACGAACCGCCCCCTTAAAGGAGAGAATGTTCGGTGTCTCCAGCGACGTCGCTAAGCAGGTATGTGCGTGTGACGCTGCCGTAGCGATATTGTTCGCTACGGCAGCGATCATCTCCATGACGAAACAGCGACAGGGGCGGTTGCTATCGCGCACAACATCGCTAGATATCGCTAGGGATGTCGCAGCGTGTAAAGCACCCTTTACACTCATTTTGGGGGGGTTTCCATAGCCAAAACTCATTAAAAAGCATTAATTCACACATGAAGTTATAGGAAAGACATATACATGCTGCACCTAAAAGACCACCAAATACTCATCATGGGAATGTTGTCTAAGTAAATAAAGGGTATTTGCGTTTTATCGCATTTTTAACGCTGCAATTTTTCTCTCTCGGTATGTGCACACATTCAGTATTTGTTGAGTCTTTACCTAAGTATTAAAGCCACGTACACGCATTGAGTATTTGGCTAGTGTTTTTACCTCAGTATTAAAGCCACGTGCACACGTTGAGTATTTGGCTAGTGTTTTTACCTCAGTAAGAAAGCCATGTGCACACGTTGAGTATTTGGCTAGTGTTTTTACCTCAGTAAGAAAGCCACGTGCACACGTTGAGTATTTGGCTAGTGTTTTTACCTCAGTATTAAAGCCACGTGCACACGTTGAGTATTTGGCTAGTGTTTTTACCTCAGTATTAAAGCCACGTGCACACGTTGAGTATTTGGCTAGTGTTTTTACCTCAGTAAGAAAGCCACGTGCACACGTTGAGTATTTGGCTAGTGTTTTTACCTCAGTATTAAAGCCACGTGCACACGTTGAGTATTTGGCTAGTGTTTTTACCTCAGTATTAAAGCCACGTGCACACGTTGAGTATTTGGCTAGTGTTTTTACCTCAGTAAGAAAGCCACGTGCACACGTTGAGTATTTGGCTAGTGTTTTTACCTCAGTATTAAAGCCACGTGCACACGTTGAGTATTTGGCTAGTGTTTTTACCTCAGTATTAAAGCCACGTGCACACGTTGAGTATTTGGCTAGTGTTTTTACCTCAGTATTAGGGCTGCTTCTCACTTGCGAGTTTCTCGCAGTAGAGCAATGGGAGAAAATCTCGCATTGGAATCGGACACATGTTAGTGAATGATTCAGCTCGCATTTGCGATTTTTTTTCTCAGTCCAAATCGGACTGAGAAAAAAATCGCAGCACACTGCTTTTTTGTGAGTTTTTACTGCGAGTCTCTCCGATGCAAGTCTATGGGAGCGTGTAAATAATCGGATGTCACGGAACGGCACTCACACCATCCTAGTGACATCTGATTTTCTAAATACATTTCTCGCATGTTTCCTAAAACACTGGAAACGAGCGATGTCTCACAATGTCTGTCAATCACTATTCTCTGTCAGTCGGGCTCTCCCTCTCGGTCTCTATTCTCTCTCTGTCGGTCGGTTTGTCGGTCGGTCACTATCTCTGTCCCTCTCTCTCTGTCCATGTCGGTCTATCCCTCTCCCCCCCTCTCTCATACTCACCGATCCCCGATCACCGGCGCAACGCTGCACGGCGTTCACACTGCTCCGGCGGTGTCTCCTCTTTTGAAAAAGCCGGCCGCTCATTATTTAATCTCGTATTCCCTGCTTTACCCGCCCACCGGCACCTATGATTGGTTGCAGTCAGACACGCCCCCACGCTGAGTGACAGCTGTCTCACTGCAACCAATCACAGCAGCCGGTGGGCGTGTCTATGCTGTGCAGTAAAATAAATAAATAATTAAAAAAAACGGCGTGCGGTCTCCCCCCAATTTTAATTCCAGCCAGATAAAGCCATACGGCTGAAGGCTGGTATTCTCAGGATGGGGAGCTCCACGTTATGGGGAGCCCCCCAGCCTAACAATATCAGCCATTATTAAAAAGAGAAGACCTCGCATCACCTCCCGCAGGTGCTCAGGAGAAAAAAATGGATAAGACTGTGTAAGGACTCCGGCACACTAACTATTACCCATGGAGACACAGAGGAAAAAAGGAAGAAACGTAGAGTTGATGTCAAAATCCTTTTCTTTTTATTTTGTAGTGAGAAAATGTGCAAATTGTGCTGTACAAAGTCCGCCAGATTACAACGTTTCGGCCGATTTGGCCTTCTTCAGGTCAGACAGGCTTAAGGATAACAGGACACAGAGTAGGTAGGTGTATGCAGGACACTGTAGTTCAACCAGATGTTGGATTACTGTGTACGTCAAGATGTATGGGATAACCAATTTCAGGTTGCACTATGGGTGGAGGGTGATACTGTCATAGAAAACGCATCAAATCCAATTATGGTAAATAAGCGACAGTGTGATGATTCAGAGTCATACACAGGGAGTCTGGATTACACCAGAACCGATACCTCAATGATCTTCTGTATATGGATAAACCTCTGGCGTAGTCGAGGGTCTAGGATTGCCTGAGATGATGTGTAAAGGCCAGCAGTAAGGAGCCACAGTATGGTCAGAAAAATGGAGGGTGATGAGGCAGTTAGGTGTTGGTCCAGGTAACTACCCGACTAAAACTCCAATGATTTTGGTCTGGATGAGGGTCCCTGGGATACAATTGTAGGAGTTCAGGTAGCATGTGCCTGTGTGCATGGGGAAGTAAACCGCACGTCCTGTAGGTCACACCTACAGCTTGTAGCTAAAATCAGGAGTGGGTGATAAATACAGAAGTGGTGCCCGTGTTCCTATTATACTTTTCCTCTGATTGTTCCACTCCTGGTTTTGGCTACAAATACTGAGGTAAAAAACTCACCAAATACTCAACGTGTGAATGTGGCCCGAGAGACAAAAACTGCAGGGTTAAAAATGTGATAAAAACGCAAGTAACCTATTTTACTCAGGCTACATTCCCATTGCTGAGGTTTTGCTGTTGCAGAATTTCTGCCCCATTTTTTAACCTAATATGTAAACTAGGTTACTTCCATTTTTATCACTTTTTTGACGCTGCGGTTTTCGTCTCTTCCTGTTGTGTCGTGCTTTAACCCCTTAACGACTGAGGGCAGTAATATTACATCCCTGCGGTCATCGTGATAATCCCCACTGGCTGCTGTGGGCAGCTGGGGGGATCCGCACACATGTCAGCTGATTTGTACAGCTGACATGTGTCTCGCAGGTATGAGTAAAATCCCTATCCACCCGTACCTGTTAACCCCTTAAATAGCACTGTCAAGATGTGATAGCGCCATTTTAACGGCGATCGCGGTAATCGCATACTCCCAAGGTTGTCATGGTAGCACAGGGTCATGACTCCTGTAGCTCATATGACACAGGTCCTGTAACCAGCAGCCGAGTACTGCCTGTTAGAGGAGATGATAATTTCTCCCGATCTGAGCGATGCTGCTCTGATCGGGAGACATAAATGAGCGATCAGACTGCTGATCCTTATAGTCCCATAGGGGCACTAGTAAAATAAAAAAAAAAAGTTTTGAAAAATTAAAAAAAATAAATAAAAAACCTAAAAGTTCAAATCCCCTTTTGCCTCATTGAAAATTAAAATGTTAAATAAAAAATATACACACATTTGGTATCGCCACGTTCAGAAATGTCCGATCTATCAAAATATAAAATCAATTAATCGATCAGTAAACGGCGTAGCTGCAAAAAAATTCCAAACGCCAAAATTACGTTTTTGGTTGCTGCAAATTTTGCAATAACAGGCAATCAAAATATAGCATCGGCGCAAAAATGGTACTAAATTACTAACATCAGCCCGAGACGCAAATAATAAGCTGTCACTGAGCCATAGATCCCGAAAAATTAAAACGCAACGGGTCGCGGAAAATGGCGCAAAATGTACGCCACTTTTTTCGTACAAACTTCTGATTTTGTTTAACCCCTTAGATAAAAGTAAACCTATACATGTT
Source organism: Anomaloglossus baeobatrachus (assembly GCF_048569485.1). NCBI lineage: Eukaryota > Metazoa > Chordata > Amphibia > Anura > Aromobatidae > Anomaloglossus > Anomaloglossus baeobatrachus. The sequence continues at coordinate 51,519,353 of NC_134357.1, read as the reverse complement.
TGGTGTCTACAAACTCGCACCAACCTGAGGCATCATCCCAACACAATCAGTGTTACCATATAGTGAACACAGTGAATAAAATATCTCAAAAACTATAGTGCAATCGCACATATTTTGCATTTTTTCCGCATTTGGAATTTTTTTGCTGTTTTCAAGTACACTATATGGTAAAAGTTATGGTTTCATTTAAAAATACAACTCCGCAAAAAACAAGCCCTCACATGACCATACAAACTGAAAATTAAAAAAGTTACGGCTCTTGGAAGAAGGAAAGCGAAAAAAAATGGAAAGCGCAAAATAGGACAGTCGTGAATGGGGTTAAATTAAGCTGCTTTGTTTTTTTTACTGTCTGGTATTTGGCATGTGGGGATCACATGAATTTTCAATGTTTTTCCACTATGAACATGCACTAAAAACACCTGCATTTTTTTTATATGTGGATTTCCCACATCTAATGCAGGTCTATGGAGAAAAATCTGCAAATAAAATGCATCCACCATGCCTTTGAGGCAAACTTACGTGGCTGAAATGAGCTGCGTGCATGCGCGAGACTTACATTAGCTGGCGGTGACACCGGCTTGTGGAAATTTTGTTCTCACGCCCACAGGGGAGTGATAACATGGAAAAAGGGCCGACTAGTCTTTGGAGACAGCGCCTCTACGATTAGTCAAGGCCATAATTAGCATAGGAACAAGGAGGTTTATAAGTCGTGTTTTTAAACTTTAATATTAGGGAAAAGCGTTATACAGGGCTGGTTAGGCAGGGAATTTTGTCATACAGATGTGAATGCTGCTGGGTTGAAGGGCAGAGGGGACTGGACAGCTTCCCTTTAAAAGAGGTTGTTCCTCTTTCTTTGAATCGTGGCAGGATGTCTAGCTTTTGAGGATCTTTTGGTCTACTTCACTTTGTCAGGCAGGTCCTATTTAAGTGATCTCTTGATGAAGAACAGGTGTGGCTGTAATCAGGCCTGGGTGTGGCTAGTAAAATTGAACTCAGCTTCCCAAAATTGTGATAAACCACAGTTAATTTGTGTTTTAAAGGGAGGTGGCAATCACTTTTTCATACAAGGCTCTGTAAGTTTGGATTTTTTTTCCCCTTAATAATAAAGATCTTCATTTATGAACTGCATTTTGTGTTATCATTGTTTAAGATTTAAATTTGTTTGGTGATCTGAAACATTTAGGTGTGACAAATAAGAAATCAGGAAGGGGGAAAACACTTCTTTGTTTATTTATTTTTTTATGGTTAATCCACATGGATATTTGCTATTCTTGCGTTTCTAGAAAATCTGCAGAATGTCCATTTCTGTGTCCTTTTTGTTGTAGATTTTGCGAATCCATTTCAATGAGGACCCTAAATCCACACGTATCTCAATAAATTAGAATATCATAAAAAAGGTACGGTAATTTACCGTATTTCATTAATTCAATACAAAAAGGGAAACACATATATTATATAGAGTCATTACACATAGAGGAATCTATTCCTATATATTATATAGAGTCATTACACACAGAGTGATCTATTCCTATATATTATATAGAGTCATTACACACAGAGGAATCTGTTCCTATATATTATATAGAGTCATTACACACAGAGGGATTTATTTCTATATATTATATAGAGTCATTACACACAGAGGGATCTATTCCTATATATTATATAGAGTCATTACACACAGAGAAATCCATTCCTATATATTATATAGAGTCAATATACACAGAGGGATCTATTCCTATATATTATATAGTCATTACACACAGAGGAATCTATTCCTATATATTATATAGAGTCATTAGACACAGAGTGATCTATTCCTATATATTATATAGAGTCATTACACACAGAGGGATCTATTCCTATATATTATATAGAGTCATCACACACAGAGGGATCTATTCCTATATATTATATAGAGTCATTAGACACAGAGTGATCTATTCCTCTGTATTATATAGTCATTACACACAGAGGAATCTATTCCTATATATTATATAGAGTCATTACACACAGAGTGATCTATTTCTATATATTATATAGAGTCATTACACACAGAGGGATCTATTTCTATATATTATATAGAGTCATTACACACAGAGGGATCTATTCCTATATATTATATAGAGTCATTACACACAGAGAAATCCATTCCTATATATTATATAGAGTAATTAGACACAGAGGGATCTATTCCTATATATTATATAGAGTCATTACACACAGAGAAATATATTCCTATATATTATATAGAGTCATTACACACAGAGGGATCTATTCCTATATATTATATAGAATCATTACACAAAGAGGGATCTATTCCTATATATTATATAGAGTCATTAGACACAGAGGGATCTATTCCTATATATTATATAGAGTCATTACACACAGAGAAATATATTCCTATATATTATATAGAGTCATTACACACAGAGGGATCTATTCCTATATATTATATAGAATCATTACACAAAGAGGGATCTATTCCTATATATTATATAGAGTCATTAGACACAGAGGGATCTATTCCTATATATTATATAGAGCCATTACACACAGAGAAATATATTCCTATATATTATATAGAGTCATTACACACAGAGGGATCTATTCCTATATATTATATAGAATCATTACACAAAGAGGGATCTATTCCTATATATTATATAGAGTCATTACACACAGAGTAATCTATTTCAAGTGTTTATTTCTGTTTCTGTTTATATTGATGATTATGGCTTACAGCCAATGAAAACCCAACAGTCATTATCCCAGAAAATTAGAATAATTATCACAAAACACCTGCAAAGGCTTCCTAAGCATTTAAAATGGTCCCTTAGTCTGGTACACTAGGCTACACAATCATGGGGAAGACTACTGATTTGAGAGGCACTAAATTCTCTTAATGGTTCTCACTGTGCATAAAATTTGGATGTTTGGTGGGTGAAACCCCGCCTACCTAAAAAAAAAACCCCGCCCACTCAGCAATTCAATTGGCCCATTGCTAGTGGGCGGGGTTTCTTCAGTGGGTGGGCGTGGTTTTGAGCATATTAAAAACCTCTTAAATATGTGTTCACCTGGGGTGAACACATTTAATAGGGATCCATAAACAATCTGAAAGAATTGGCTCTTTTTGGTGCAGTCAGGATGGCTGTGACAGACTGGATGGACGACTGGTACAGACTACACGGCTGTTGCAGACCGGATGGCTGGTACTGGCATGACGTTAGATACTGGCAGGACAGCTACACTGAATGAGAACACAGGCACAGGTTAGTAGGCACAAAATACAGGCACAGGATATGGGACCTGACAACTAGCAAACATGTTGCTCAGGCACCTGTCATAGAAGGAGAATGCCTTAAATAGCCTATGGCTCAGAGGCACTTATGGGTGAGCGCACACTGGCCCTTTAAGAGGTAAGAGGAGCGTGGAGACCTGCACGGCATGCACAAGCCTGGGAGGAGAAGGGGGTGAGGGGACAACAACCCCCGCTGAGCGGCCAGGAAGGTGAGTGTACCGGCATCCCTGCCAGGAGGAGGAGGCAGGATAGTGCGGGGACGCTGGCATCGGCATTCCATAAATATTCAAATAATTGGAGTTTTTCCATAGTAGGGGAGGGTATAACACTTACAAAAAAATACCTGGTTGGCTGCGTACATAGTGGATAAGTTCAGTGATATGCGATCAGTTAGTACATACAGAGAGAAGTAATATAAAATGATATAGAATAGGACATAAAAATCAGAATAGTCAATATGGCACAAAATGCAGCATTTATTCCATGGCGCTTTACATGTGAAAGGGGTATACATAATAATGACAAGTACAATAATCATAAACAATACAAGGCACAGACTGGTACAGGAGGAGAGAGGTCCCTGCCCACGAGGGCTCACAGTCTACAAGGGATAGGTGAGGATACAGTAGGTGAGGGTAGAGTTGGTCGTGCAGGGTTATATCAGACTAAAGGTACCGTCACACTAAGTGACGCTCCAGCGATCTGACCTGGCAAGGATCACTGGAGCGTCGCTACATGTTCGCTGGTGAGCTGTCAAACAGGCAGATCTCCACAGCGATCAGAGATCAGCCACCAGCGACCCGTGTAACGACGCTGTGCTTGGTAACCATAGTACACATCGGGTTACTAAGCAAAGTGCTTTGCTTGGTTACCCGATGTGTACCTTGGTTACCAGCGTCCGCAGAAGCTGGCTCCCTGCTCCCTGCACATTTATATCGTTGCTCTCTCGCTGTCAAACACAGCGATGTGTGCTTCACAGCGGGAGAGCAACGACCAAAAAATGGTCCAGGACATTCAGCAACGACCGGCGACCTCACAGCAGAGGCCAGGTCGTTGCTGGATGTCACACACAGCGACATCGCTAGCAAGATCACAAAAACCGTGACTCAGCAGCGATGTCGCTTGCGGTGTCGTTTAGTGAGATGTGGCCTTTAGGGTTTTGGCAGGTTGTAGGCTTGTCGGAAGAGGTGGGTCTTCAGGTTCCTTTTGAAGCTTGTCAAGGTAGGTGAGAGTCTGATGTGTTGTGGCAGAGCATTCCAGAGTATGGGGGAGGCACGGGCGAAATCTTAGATGGGATGTGGGAAGAGGAGATGAGAGGGGAGTAGAGAAGGAGATCTTGTGAGGATCGAAGGTTACGTGCAGGTAGGTCCCGGGAGACTGGGTCACAGATGTATGGAGGAGACAGGTTGTGGATGGCTTTATATGTCATGGTTAGTGTTTTGAAGTGGAGTTGTTGGGCAATGGGAAGCCAGTGAAGGGATTGGCAGAGAGGAGAGGTCGGGGAGTAGCGGGGGACCGGTGGATTAGCTGGGCAGCATAGTTTAGAATGGATTGTAGGGGTGCGAGACTGTTAGAAAGGAGGCCACAGAGCAGGAGGTTGTAATAATCCAGACAGGAGATAATAAGGGCATGCACTAGGGTTTTTGCAGCTTCTTGGGAGAGAAATGAGTGTGGTATGAGTGAGTTTAGCTCATAATCCTCATTGTTTCAAATGTTTTCATCATTTGCATATCTCTCCATCCTGTGATTTCCATAAATCCAAGACTTTTCCTTCTTAGTTTTGCAATTTCAATGTTGAGAAGTGTATATTATATGTGCCACCGCCCTGTGCTGTATTTTCCCTTTCCTTCCAAATAGATGTGAGGATCCCTTTAACCGCAACCCCCATTTAACACACACTGATGGCACTCCTTTTTGCTAGTTGTTTTTATTAATTATTAATATAACATGTCCCCTACAAGGTCATACAGACAGACCGAGGCTTTCTAAACGACGGCGTGTGCACATACTGGAAGGTGAGTAGATGCTGAGTTTAATTTTTTTCAAACAGTGCAAATTGATGAAAATAAAAATAATAAAATAAACCCCCTTTAAATATGTAACTTTTAATTGTAACTTTGGTATTGAAACAGATACTAATCCTTTGCTGTACCTCAGGCTTGGCTATCCCTAACCTCTGGATTACCCCTGAAGGTGGGGACGCTGGTGTCCTATGCCTTACTGTTCTCCTGCTTAGATCTAGTCTGTTAGCCCCGCACCCAGGGAAGGAAGAGGCAGGAATGTGATGTAAACACAGATTAAGACAGACAGGGGGAACCAAAACTCAAACACAGTGCAAACTCAAAGGAATAAACAGTAAGAGACTAAGGAGAAAAGCAAGAGCAGGAAGGTAGCAACAAAAAGATAACAAGGGCTAACACCACAATCGCTTACATCAATAATGCACAACAACCACCAGTAAGTCTGGATCACAACACCTCACCAGATCAGTATAGGTAAGCTACAGCTGGTATTAATGGAACAGTTCAGCCAGGATGTATGAATGAACGTGAATGTGACTAGCTCCCCTACAGCATTTGATCAAAAAGACTAACAAGCAGCCCAGCAGAGATTAACTCTTGCTAGCCTGTCTAAGTCTGTGGGTTGACGCCTGCATCTCCCTGTGACATAAGAGAAGTAAGCAGGCAGTGTGCCAGAATCTGTAGTTCCACAGATGCTGACGCCGCCATGACAGTTGGCAATGCCTGCAAAAAATCTCCTTGTGACAACCAGTGTTGCCAATTAGCTATATTTTTCAATTGGCGCTTGTTTCAGGCAAAGTATCAACCTGGGGAAAGGAATTGTTATACCAGGAAGCAAGTAGTCAAGGGCTGTGCAACGGTTGGATGATGTACCTTGTGGATCATCGTACCTTGTGTGACCTGATCCAATCATCCCCCCTCCGGGACAGTGAATTTTTCTTACTCTTCTACCCTATCTTTTACATCTTTTGTTGTTTTTGTCTTTTTAAAACACAAAATGTGAATTATTACTGCTTTGAAGGCAGAGACTGTACAGAGGAGTTCATGAACCGTATGGCCGCTCCTGCACATTACATAGCCATCAGGAGAACTCTTGTTCGGCTGACAATTATTTCCAAGGACCAGTGTGTAATTGGATGACTCTTATTAGGTATTATTCTCTTAATAGTGCCAACCACAGTGCCCCTGATTTGTGAATCAGCTATTAGATCATCAAGTAAAAGTATGGAAAATAATGTCACCAGTTTTCTGTAAATTGTGTGTTGTCTACTTAAAGGGGTTGTCCACTACTTAACTTACAGCAAAGATGGGCTGCAGTTGTACATTGCCCAGGTCAAAAACTAGTACTCCAGCAAGATGCAGCTATGACCCCAGTAGTGGAGGCATCACAGGTGCAGGAGGAGCAAATCACACACACACTTCCAAAAAATGGAGGGGACAATTGCTGGATAATAAAACTTCACACTGATGGCTTGCATAGAGCGCTGTTCACAACTGCAGCCCATCTTTGCTGTAAGTAATGCTTAATTTTTGGAGGATATTTATTCCTCTTTTTGTTGCTATTTTTATATATATAGTGTAGGGACCTACAAAAATGAGGTTCCAGTGATGAGGGTTGTAGGCTTCCGTATTCTGGCCATAATACCAACTAAAACCTCATATTTTTTTGTACAGGATGCAGCCAGGCCCCCTTCTGTTATGCCTTGCATATTAGAGTTCCTGTCCCTGTATGGTGCACAGATGGAGTACAGCTTAGCAGCCCGCCTGATCTAATAGTATGGGCATCACCTAATAGGCTGCGGGCTTATGACTGTGCATCTGCAAGTGTGAACAGCGTTCTATGCAAGCCATCAGTGTGCAGTTTTTCCATCCAGCAATCGCCCCCTCCATGTTTTGGAAGTGTGTGTGTGATTTGCTCCTCCTGCACCTGTGATGCCTCCACTTAGTGAGGGCTTAGCTACATCCTGCTAGAGTACTAGTTTTTGGCCTGGGTGATGTACAACTGCAGCCCGTCTTTGCTGTAAGTAATGCTTAATTTTTGGAGGATATTTATTCCTCTTTTTGTTGCTATTTTTATATGGTTGTCCACTACTTGGACAACCCCTTCTCAATCAGAGTGTATGCCCCCGTTATAATAAAAACATTTAAACCTAAAGTGCCGGTACTATTCCAGGGGTGTTGGCACTCGCTCTCCCGGGGCTCACCTGAAGGAATGTGGAGAGAGGGGTGCAGGGCTGGCGAGAGTTACGTGAGCCCTGGGAGAGAGAGTGCTCAAACTGCACTGGCACCGGAGTTGAGTACAAGTGTTTTTATTTCAATGTGGCAAATACTTTGATTGAATGGGTTTGTCCTAGTAATGGTCAACTCCTTTAAATGCAACCAATCAACATGTTTTTACATGGAAGTAGTGTTATGGCTGTATGGGCGCTTGATCCACCAATAAAAATTCTATTTTTGCACAGATACCATGTGTCGGTCATGAGAAATCTAGAGTAGAAGTCCTATGCAAATCTAATTGAAATTGTATTGGGGGAGTCAATGCATTGGAAGGGAATCTGTCAGGTGATTTTCTAGTACAAAACTATATCATTATCTATAAATAGAGCTTAAGGAGACTTTTCAGGATCAGTAAGTTTTATTGCTCTACGTTATACTGTTATCTTGTTGTAAGCTCCATAGAATTCAGTGCGACATAGTAACTAGTTAGGCAAATGTAAATACAAACCTCATATACCCTGCTCTCCCCTCCCACCTGTCAGTGCTGGCATCAGTGATAGTGTATCTGAACTGAATTTGCCCTGCTGCGTACTCCCCCACCTCTCAGCACTGATAGTGAATGCATGGAGAGGTAGGTGGGAGCAGCAGAGGAGCAGTGAATATGTAAAATATATGTACATACACTTGACTAGCATACATACACATGACTAGCATTCTATGGAGGTCACAGCAAGATAACAGGATAAGGTAGAACAATAAAACTTGCTGATCCTGAAGGCTCTTGTACCGTCCTGAGAGGGGCTCAGCTGCTCCGCTGCTCGGGCCGAGCCGCTCGAGGTCCGGGCTCGGGTGGTCAGTAGCACGAGCGCCTCCGGACCGGGGGCCAGGTCGCTCTGTTAAGGGGAGGCAGTGGGGTGGTGGTGTGGGACGAGGTCCGCAGCGGAGGGCCACGTTGTCGTCAGACGGGTCGTGACGCTACCCACGGGTCATGGTGAAGGGATGCACCACCGCTGCGGCTGGAGTGAAGGGGGCTCCCGGGATCGGTGTTGAAGGCGCAGCCTGGATGTCAGCCCCTCCGTGGGTAGGGGCGGTGTGTCCCGGGGCCAGGTGGGACGGACGATGATGATGTCGGGGTGCAGGGTGCCGTACTGCGGTGCGGTGTTGTGCCCGGATGGCACTGGTGTACTCACTATTAATTCACACTCAGAGTCACTGGTAAACCAAAGTTCGGGTATGGTCGGGTCCCGCAGCCGGCTGCTTGTGTCCCTTGTGAGGCTGATGGTGGCCCCTTTCCTTTGCACCTCTTGTTGTGGTTTTCGGCTCCCCTGCCTAGACAGTGTTGCCTGCTCCCCGGCGTTTAGGTGCCAGAGGAGCCCTCGGTTGCCGGAGGTGCTGGCCCGTCGGATGTTTGGCCCTTGGCGGTGGCTCTCACCTTGTGTCGGAGGGATTTTGCCTTCTTTCGGGACTTTGGGTGAGGATGAACCCATGAGGTCCAGACTGCAATCAGTTAATTTGCCTATACTCAGTGGCTTCCAAGCTAGGACGGGGTCTGAGTACCTGGTTTCTGGTACTCCGGTAAATGGTTGACTCCCCAGTTCAGGTCCGGCGGGCTCCAACCCTGGCCCGGTCCTACGGTTCCGCCGGTTGCTATGCCGGTACTCCTGCAGGCGGCCACCACCGTCTGCCTGCCTGACATTACAGGGATCCCAGGCTCCAACCCGGGTCCCTGACAGCTTTTCTCCTCCACACCTCCTGTCAACTCCAACTCTCCAGCTCCACTCTCTAACACTCCCTGGCCAAAACTAGACTGTTTGTATTTTCTGCCTCAGGACAGTAGTCTCGGTGGGCGTGCCTTTCCGCCTGACTCCGCCCACCTGGTGTGCCCTACTGGCCCTGAGGGAGGCATCAGGTCTCCCTTTCGGGTGACGTGTGTGTCCTCACAAGGGATGGGGGTGTGTGTGTAATGTGGTAGGTGTTGTTACCTGTGACCCCTGGGGTCCAGGGCGTCACACATTCATCCGTCCATCCATCCATCGCAGACGGAACCACGACATCTGTTGCTGCTGCTGTAATCCATCACTAGAGAATGTCGCTCCCGTACCCCTCGGGCCAGCTGTTGCAGTACCAGTCTTCCCGAGTGGCATTCGGTCTCATACCTGCAGCGTAACACCCTCACCATCATGGGCTCTGGAGAAAACCAGGTGTAGGTTCGCAGTCAAGCTCCTCTGGGTTTTCTATGTGCTGTGGCCCAGTGGGTTTACGAACATCTCAGGCTCGCCCAGCGAGCATAACAGAGCCTATACAGCCATAACACTGGTTTGAAATGTAAAAATGTGCTGATAGATTCCCCATATGAGATGTTTTTAAGTGTTTTTCTCCATATAAACCAAGGATTGTCCTCTAGATGACTGAATGCACATGTCCTATCTTGTCACTGTCTTCAGGACAGTGAAGAAACTGGCAAATGTATGATGAGACCGCATATAACAATAGACAGACCGACCCACACTGTGATGCCATTGTAAATTTATTTAATTGCTTGTAAGTTATAATTGTTCTGATTTAACCCATACTTATGTTGTTACTGCAAATTTATCCATCAGAAAAGCACTAGATGAAAAACCCTTTTTGTTTAAATGTTTCCTTTTTTGATTTTTCCATTTTACTGTAGATAAACATTCTCAAAATATTGCGTCTCCCACTGGCTATTGATGCATTTGGGTATGGCCAAACGGTGGGTGATTAGGCCAGAATTTTGGCTTACATATAGAATAGAATTGCAGGATTAAATAGATTTGAAAAGTCACAACTGTTTTGCACAAAGACAACTGGTTTCGCCCCATGTGTGCCAAAATGGGCTGCAATGGGGCACAGTGGAGCCTCAATGCCACAGCTTGTTTAATGCATGACAAGTTGGGGTGTTCCTGATTGGTGTAAGATTTGAGCGAGGTACATGGAGGCGCACACCACTTGTCAGCATTGGCCCTCTTCTTCATGATTTAGGAGCATCTGACTTCAGCATGTCCAATCATCAAGAGCGGCGTTGACATTGCCGGTCTTGATTAATCGGGGGCCAAAATCCTTGTGTCAGTTTTTCCTGACTTCAAGTATAGCAGAATCTCCAGACCGTAAAACCCATATCCTGTGATGTTATATTTTTCCAGAAAGGCATCCATTCCAGGCTCCTTTTTTCAACTTTTTTATCACAACATGTTGTGGCAGAGATCTTCAAGTCTCACTGCTTGTACAGTAAAGAATTATCATTTTTGATGGTGATGATGAAATCTCCTTTCCTCTAGGTGTGGAGGATGTCTTCTTGTGTTGAAGGCCTACTTGTTATAAATGAATGAGCCAGAGTTACCCTAATTATACCGTATTTTTCAGTTTATAAGACGACCTGGATTCTAAGACGCGCCCCAAATTTAGAGGAGGAAAATAGGAAAAAATAATTTTTAATGTTAAAATGAGGGTCCAATATATAATCCTAGTGTGTCTTAATCCTCATGCTCACCAGGGGGGAGCGGTGGTGGTGGAACGGCTCAGGAAGGTCACAGGAGGCAGGGTCGGCGATGCTGCGGGCTCAGAAGAAGGGGTGTGGTGTCTCAGGAGAGTCAGTAATGGAGGGTTGTTAATACTGTGGCCTCGGGAGTCAGGTGCCATTGATCTACTGGCGTGTTGCGGGGGTGTCACTGCAGTGGAGCGACTCAGGAGGGTCACAGGACAAGGAGTCGCTGTGGCAGGCACCTGATCTGTCTGTGGGCTCCATTGAATCACAAGTTCATGCGATGGACTTCAAGAGAGGCCTCCGTGGCCATTTTCTTGAAGTCCATATCGTCAATCTGCACATGTGCCACCTCCGCAGCCATTTTCTTGAAGTTCATCACGTCAACCGTGGGCGATTCCATGGAGCCCGCAGTTAGTTCAGGCGCCCACCGCCACCGCGACATTGCAGTGTCGCCCTCAGTAACGCCGACCCTGCCTCCTATGACCCAGCTCCACCACCTCTTCCCCAGGAAGCCATATCCGCATTGAAAGACACATCCCCAGTTTATCCCCAGTTTGGGGGGTAAAAGTGTGTCTTACAATCCAGAAAATACGGTATATGCCTTGTCAGCAGCTGCCTGGCACTAGTCACTAAAGTTGAATTTGCTGTCCACCAAGAAACCCAAGACTTTTTCAATGACAGTTCTACCCTGAGTTTTACGATTTAGTGCATAATTGCTCAATTTTGTTTGCCCAGCCCTAATGTATGACCCTATATTTATTTACGAAAACCTTCATGGCCATGTCTCCTCGCAACCCTCCAGCTTTTCTTTATCAGTTTGTAGTATGAAATTATCCTCACTTGTGTTAAGTACCATGAAGAGTTAAGTATTATCTGCAAATATTGGAATTCTCCTCTGTATTCCCTTCTAGAAGGTCTTTGACTCCTTCCCGTTTTCATTATTACTCATTTTTTTCCTCCCCTTCTTCTAGGAATCATAGCTTTTTTTTTATTTTAGTCTATATACCCATATGAGGTCTTGTTTCTTTGGTTTTTTTTGCAGAATTAGATGACATTTTGAATGACACTATTCATTTTACAATATAATGTCCTGAAAATTGGAAAATATTCCAAGTGAGTTCAAATGGCAAAAAAAAAGCAAATAAACACAATTCCATGAATGTTTTTTAGGTTTTATTTTTTCATTGTTTGCTGGGCAGTGAAAATGATCTGACATCATGATTCTTCAGGTCAGTACAATTACTGTGATACCAAAATTGTACTATTTTTTTTAAAGGGGTGGTAAAAAAAATGTCTAAAAAGAAATTGGTTTGTCTCTCCATTTTCTGAGACCGGTAACTTTTTTTATTCTTCTGCTAGAGCTTGTATGATGGCTTGTTTCTTGTGTGGCGAGCTGACAATTATAAAAAGCACCACTCCAGGTTTGTTTGTTTTTTTTGGACGAAAAAAAAAGTCCCTGCCGATAGTAATATACTAATCTACCGGCGTCTTCACCTTTTACCAACGCCAATCCGGTCCCTTGGCGCCATCTTGTGCCTGTAACTTCTGTTCTGACTGGTTGGCAGTCAGAAGCTACGTCACAAGATTTTAATGCATCTCTGTGAGAGCCAAGGCCGCTTTACACGCAGCGACATCGCTAACGAAATATCGCTGGGGTCACGGAATTTGTGACTCACATCCGGCCTCGTTAGAGATGTCGTTGTGTGTGACACGTATGAGCGACCGCTTGGGACACAGGTTGTTCGTCGTTCCTGAGGCAGCACACATCGCTACGTGTGACACCCCGGGAACGACGAACAACAGCGTTCCTGCGTCCTCCAGTAACGAGGTGGGAGTGACGTGAATGCGGCTGCTTTCCGCCCCTCCGCTTCTATTGGTGGCCGGCTGATTGACGTCGCTGTGACGCCGCACGAACTGCCCCCTTAAAAAAGAGGTTGTTTACCGCCCACAGCGACGTCGCTAGGAAGGTAAGTCCGTTTGACGCATCCTTGCGATATTATTCGCCACGGGCAGCGATTTACCTGTGACGCACAAACGACTGGGGCGGGTGCGATCGCTAGCGACATCGCTAGCGATGTCGCAGCGTGGAAAGCGCCCTCCAGAGTGAGGGCAGAACGAGGCTCTCATAGACTTGTAGTGAAGTGTGACCTCTGGTGCTCCATGAAACACTGGACCTACCAAAAACTGACCAGAGCAACAGCTATTGAAGGTGAAGACGGCAGGTGAGTATATAAGTAGGGGCAGGGGGCTAAGGCTGTTTTCACAACTCCGGTATTTTGCCGGAAGCCGGATCCGGCACAAATGCAGTACAGTTACATTCATTTACGAAGGAAGCGCGACACCGTGCGGACACATGCGGTTGTGTATGAAGCATGTGTCTGCATGGTATCGCATTTGTGCCAGATCTGGCTTCCGGCAAAATACCGGAGATGTGAAACCAGCCTTTGGTTTAAGTACAAATCCAGGAGGTGCTTTAATCCAATTTAAGAGAATATATCATGTTTTAATCACCTATCATTCCATTTTTTTGGGGAGGTGTGTTGATCAAAAAACAGTAAATTCTTGCACTTTAATTCTTTTTTTTTCACTTTACGGCATCTATCGATCAAGGTAAATAATGTTATAATTTGCTTGATTGGACTTTTACAAGAGTCGCAATACCAAATATATATACAGTGAGTAAAATAAGTATTTGATACACTGATGATTTTGCACGTTTTCCCACCTACAAAGAATGGAGAAGTCTGTAATTTTTATGGTAGGTAACTTCAACTGTGACAGAATAAAAATAATCCAGAAAATCACATTGTACGATTTTTAATTAATTTGCATTTTATTGCAAGAAATAAGTATTAGACACAATAGAAAACAGAAGTTAATATTTGGTAGAAACCTTTCTTTGCAGTTACAGAGGTCAGATATTTCCTGTAGTTCTTGACCAGGTTTGCACACACTGCAGCAGGGATTTTGTCCCACTCCTCCATACAGATCTTCTCCAGATCTTTCATGTTTCGGGGCTGTCACTGAGCAACATTGAGTTTCAGATCCCGCCAAATATTTTCTATTGGTTCAGGTCTGGAGACTAGCGAGGCAACTCCAGGACCTTGAAATGCTTCTTATGGAGCCACTCATTAGTTACCCTGGCTGTCTCTTTGGGGTCATTGTCATACTGGAAGACCCAGCCACGACCCATCTCCCAATACTCTTACTGAAGGAATGAGGTTATTGGCCAAAATCTCGCGATACATGACCTCATCCATCTTCCCTTCATGGTGCAGTCGTCCTGTCCCCTTTGCAAAAAAGCAACCCCAAAGTATGATGTTTCCATCCCCATGCTTTACTGTTGGGACAGTGTTCTGGGTGTTGTACTAATGCTTCTTCCTCCAAACATGACAAGTGGAGTTGATACCAAAAAGTTCTGTTTTGGTCTTACCTGACCACATTATCTTCTCCTGTGCCTCCTCTGGATCATCCAGATGGTCATTGCCAAACTTCAAACAGGTCTGGACATGAGCTGGCATGAGCAGGGTGACCTTGTGTGCTTTTCAGGATTTTTATCTATGTCGGCGTAGTGTGTTACTAACAGTAATCTTTGAAACTGTGGTCCCAGCTCTCTTCACGTCATTGACCAGGTCCTCCCATGTTGTTCTGCGCTAATTACTGACCTTTCCCAGAACTATCCATACCCCATGAGGTAAAATCTTGCATGTAGCCCCAGACCGAGTAAGATTGACAGTAATCTTGTGTTTCTTCCATTTTCTAATAATTCCGCCAACAGTTGTTGCCTTCTCACCAAGCTGCTTGCCTATTGTCCTGTAGCCCATCCCAGCCTTGTGCACGTCTACAATTTTATCTTTGGTGTCCTTAGTCAGCTCTTTAGTTTTGGCCATGGTGGAGAGGTTGGAGTGTCATTGATTGAGTGTGTGGACAGGTGTTTTTTATACAGGTAATCAGTAGAAACAGATGGAATTAATACAGATAATGAGTGCAGAGTGGGAGCTTCTTAAAGAAAAATTAACAGAACTGTAAAAGCCAGAATTCCTGCTGGTTGGTAGGTGATCAAATACTTATATCATGCAATAAAATGCAAATAAATGATTTAAAAAAAATCATACAATGTGATCTTCTGGATTTTTTTTATTCTGTCTGTCACAGTTGAAGTTACGTACGATAAAAATTACAGACCTCTCAATTCTTTGTAGGTGGCAAAACGTGCAAAATCAGCAGTGTATCAAATTATTTTCCTCTGTGTGTGTGTGTGTGTGTGTGTATATATATATATATATATATATATATATATATATATTTATCTTTTTTTAATTTGTTTATTTAGTTATTGTTAAAGTGGAAAAAGTGTGTGCGGGTAAAGTGATTCTAATTTTGATGTCTTAATTTTGTTTTTTAAATTATTCTGCTTCCTTTGGGAATTTGTGCCTGTGATCGTCTTGATGGCTTGTTTTGTATAGTGCAATACTACCTTATTGAGATCTATATAATGTTCAGTCTCTGGGACAACCAACATTAGCAGCAGATCACCTTGCAACACAGCACACCCCAGGGATCGTGCACCTTCCTTAAAAAAGTGGTTCACCAATTTTCATTATTTGCTACATCAATACAACCTTGAGAAACAAGGTTTCTCTCAAATACCTTCTGTTGCCAATAGTGAGTAGTGCTGTGAGTGGCGCTATTGCGGACCACGGTTCCCCATTGCCTGACCCCCTAGGCTCCGTGACCTTGAGGATGCGGTGAGGTCACGTCAACTTTCTATTCACTTGACATCACCGCGGCCGGCCCCAGTGACTGGGCTGTGGGCGGCGTTTCACTGGTCATCACAGCCCAGCGTGTCTCCTGCTTGTGCACTCGGCAGTGAAGGAGGAGGGAGCAGGGAGATGCTGGGTTGTGCTGAGTGGTGAAACGCCCACAGTCTTGTCACTCACGGAGACTGCGGCCGGCCTCAGTTGACATGACCTCACCGCATCCCAGAGGTCATGGAGCCCGGGCGGTCACACAATAGGGATGAGCAGATCACAATAGTGCTGCTCACAGGCACTATTGGCAACACAAGGTATTTGAGAGAAACATTGTTTCTCAACGTAATATCGATGTGGCCAATAATGAAAAGGGTTGAACCACCCCTTTAAATGCTGCTGTTAGAGATTGACAGTGGCTTTTAAAGTGTTATTATTATTATTTATTATTATAGCGCCATTTATTCCATGGCGCTTTACAAGTGAAAGAGGGTATACGTACAACAATCATCAACAGTGCAAAACAGACTGGTATAGGAGGAGAGAGGACCCTGCCCGCGAGGGCTCACAGTCTACAGGAGGAGAGAGGACCCTGCCCGCGAGGGCTCACAGTCTACAGGGAATGGGTGACGGTACAATAGGTGAGGACAGAGCTGGTTGCGCAGTGTTGTATAGCACTTGCAATCATTGATCGGCCAGTTAAAACAGTCCTGTAAATGGTTGACAATCCACTTGTATACAGTCGGTCGGTGCTTGATTAACATCCTGAAATCATCAGAGTGAGTGCACCATAAATGATTCTGTGTGATGTTGCAACATTTTAGAATTGAGCATCTAACATTGAAATTTCCTCAGGGCCACAGTCTTTAAAATCTTCCCTGACCCCGACCATAGGGTAAATGAAGCATTAGATGGCATCCATTGCATCAGTACCCAGGAGAGGGACAGGACCTTTGGAGTCAGACACTCTGTGTAATCGCTCTCCACTCTGACCGAGAAATGAGGATCCCCTAGATCCATTCAGAGTTTATTAATAGTGTATATGAGTATAGGTTTTCTAAACTGGACACAGCCCATGTAATAAACTATACCATGTGCATTCTATTTTAGGCTCACTGTAAGAATAGCTCAGCTCCAACACAAACAACATCTTTGCTCATAAAGTACAATGAAATGCAGAATGTCGCAGTTATTCGGCTTGCATGCAGCTTTTACATAACTAACTACATTCCTGGGTTTAATCCAACTCTGGTAAAGACTAGAAAACGTTATTCTGTTCTTTGCATTAAAGAGGATCTGGCAGGATAACATGTTGTGCTGTTCATGCCTGGGTCAGCTGGTAAAAAAAATATTTTGTAGTTTGTCTAATACTAACTTAGGCCTCTTTCGCACGTCCGTGAAAATCACGCACGTTTTTCACGGACGTGTCAAAGGTGCGTATTGTCCTCCGTGAGCCATTTTTATGGCACACATGAGTTCTCCATGTGTTATCCGTGATAACACACGGAGAACGTGAACTTTCTGCTCACCTGTCCCTCGCGTTGCTGTCCGTGGTGCTGATCTTCGGTCTCCGGTCTTGCTGACTCCCCGCTGCTGCTGCTTCCGACCCGCGGTGAGGTGAATATGCAATGAGCATAATGAGCGGAGGTCAGAAGCAAGTGACAGCAGCGGCAGAGACAGAAGGGCTGGAGAAGGTGAGTAAAGTTTTTTTATTTTTTTTACAGACACGTGTGTTTTCTCCGGTGCGTGTCACACGGAACATCTCTGTGTGGTCCGTTTGCGGTCCGTGTGACACCCGTGATGCCGGAGAAAAACGGACATGTCTATGGTGTGGAGCACACGGGCACACTTATGCTCCACACATACACACGGTCCATGGCAGAATACACACGTGAGCGCAGACCCATTGATTTTAATGGGCCTACGTGTGCCCGTGTCTCCGGTACGTGAGGAAAAGGACCAAACACGTACCGGAGACAGGGACGTGTGAAAGAGGCCTTAAAGTTAATATGTAGTGATGGGTGCGCTGTATTAATTTAGATGTAGCCAGTAATTAAGGAAAATGTAAACCTGTATAGGTTGTTGTGCATGGACATCAGTTACAGAAATCACTAATCACATTGTCTGGAAAAATGCGCGAGGTCCCCATTGACTTACATTATACTCGGTAAACAAGTTGGGCCTGTCTGATCAGTAAACTGCTTGTTACGAGTATCAAGCATCTGAGCATGGTAGTGCTCACTCATTAGTAGTTACGAGTACTGAGCACCAGATCATGGCAGTGCCCGCTCATCACTAGTTACGAGTACCGAGCACCCGAGCATGGCAGTGCCCGCTCATCACTAGTTAGGAGTACCGAGCATGGTAGTGCTCGCTCATCACTAGTTAGGAGTACCGAGCATAGTAGTGCTCGCTCATCACTAGTTACAAGTACCGAGCACCTGAGCATGGTAGTGCCCGCTCATCACTAGTCACGAGTACCGAGCACCCGAGCATGGTAGTGCCCGCTAATTACTAGTTATGAGTACTGAGCACCTGAGCATGGTAGTGCCCGCTCATCACTAGTTATGAGTACTGAGCACCTGAGCATGGTAGTGCCCGCTAATTACTAGTTATGAGTACTGAGCACCTGAGCATGATAGTGCCCGCTAATTACTAGTTATGAGTACTGAGCACCTGAGCATGGTAGTGCCCGCTAATTACTAGTTATGAGTACTGAGCACCTGAGCATGGTAGTGCCCGCTAATTACTAGTTATGAGTACCAAGCATCAGTGCTAACCACTGAGTCAACAATTCCTGCTGCTGTAGTCTGTCACATGAGTCTGTCTTATAATATAGAGTAGAGTTGTTGCCTGAATTTTATCTGGATCTTCAGGACCTAAATAGCTGCTAAATAAGGCCGGAGTCACACTTGCGAGTGCCTTGCGTGTAACTCACGTGAGTCTCTCATTGAATCACCCGGCATGGCCGCACACTCTGCATACAGGAGCGTCTCAGCTGCATAGACATACATGCAACCGACCCGCTCCTGTCAGGAGAGTGTGCGGCCAAGCCAGGTTATAACATGAGAGACTCGCGCGAGTTACACGTGAGGCACTCGCAAGTGTGATTCTGGCCTAAAAGTAGTTATCGCCTACAGTGCATCTATAGAATAAGCCCTCTCATAATAGTGTGGCGCCCCTGAGGCTTCCGTCGCCACAGGTCATTGCACCCCATCCAGCGGTGTGATGCCCCATTCTGAGTGAGGAAGAGAGTGAACTCCGGTCCCCTGGTAAATCCACACTACACCCATTGTTAGGTACATACTGGGACCAGGGAAGTGGCAGGCAACCCTCCCATGCTGGAAGTGTATGTGTCTTATGTAACCAGGCCATTGGACTTAATGGCTGGTTGATTTTGTCCCATTGTTGATTGAAAGAAACGAACTGTCGGGCTACTTGACTTGTTGTAGCCAAAAATGTAATTAGTTGCACCCGTTGTGCCCCCTACCAGAATTAAGGGGGATGTGCCTGAACCGTGCAATGAACTGGAAGTGCACACGTAGTTTTCTTTATAAGAAGTTCGTAACGTTTGAATACTTGTGCCTCCCATAAAGGGAAGAAATGTTTTATTGTTTTATGTTATGCATACCAAAAATGTTTTGCAGTTCTTCCACATGTTTTTGTTTTTCAGCCCGAGGACGTGCTGGGATTTGCTGTGGGGGAGTGTGGCGCCCCTGAGGCTTCCGTCGCCACAGGTCACTGCACCCCATCCAGCGGTGTGATGCCCCATTCTGAGTGAGGAAGAGAGTGAACTCCGGTCCCCTGGTAAATCCACACTACACCCATTGTTAGGTACATACTGGGACCAGGGAAAGTGGCAGGCAACCCTCCCATGCTGCATGCTGAGAGGGGCTGTAAGACCCATCCCTGCTCCCATAGGGTGGTAGCTTAGCAACTGGGGAGGTGGGAGGAGCCACCAGAGAGCAGACACAGAGAGGAAGGTCTAGTGAAGTCAGTTTACCTCAGAGAGTGAGAGAGTGAGGAGCCAGCATGTAGTTGGGAAAGAAGAACGAGAGAAAGGAGGGAGGAGGAGGCCTGCTGGAGGCAGGCAAGGAGGAGGAAAGAAAGAAAGAAGGAAAGAAAGCTCCAAGTCAGACAGGAGCAGAGAAACAGAAGGAGATGCTTCCTGGTGAAGATCCTGGGACCCAGAGGTCCAGGTGACACCACGCAGAAGACAGAAGGGGTCGCAGGGCCACGAGCAGTCCTAGAGGTACCACGGAGAGGGCCCTAGAGGTGCCACGGGTAGTTGTAGGCTGCGGTGGCCTGTTCCACATTAACATCGGTGGAGTGATTAAGCTGCGACAGGGGACGGTCCCTAGAGACTGGAGGAGTGCAAAATCATCTCCAAACAGTAAAAACCGAGGCCCAGGGACGTTGTAAGCTCCCAGGGCCAGAACCCATAGCAGAACTTCCAGAAAAGGGGTAATCAGCCGACAGGTGACCCCCCAGCCTGGAGGCTGTAGTGGAGGCCAAGCCAGGTCCATCCTAACAAAGGCAAGGCTAAGGAAGACAGCAGAAGAAAGAGACACTAAGAGAAGGGTACCGGCTTTCACTCTCAGAATCACCCAGAAACGGCGGAGGTCCCTGACAGTGGTCCCAGCAGTCCAAGGGTCCCTACAGCTGTGACAAGAAGTGTGAGTAAAGAACTTGAACTGCACCCTTGAAGTGGTCTCTGTTATTTCAGCTGCATAGACATTCACAAGCACCAACTGTGCCCCGGGCATTGCTCCACCTGTGGGGAGCAGTACCACCATTGCTGCCATCACATCATCCCGGTGGCCTCACACAGCAGCGGCGGCTTAATAGTCGCATACCACAGGTGGCGTCACGAACACAACCATTAACAAGCAAGCCACATATTCTACTGACACCCACCAGGGCCACGGAGCCGGGCCCAGCCACCACTGACTACCACCGGACTAGTCCGGCCCGGCACCGGGTGTCCCATAGCCCTGGGGTGGGCGAGTCAATAGAGTACAAAAAAAACCCCAAGGTGGAAATCTACAGGGAGACTGAAATGACCATTCCCTATCTGACATCTATATTAATAGCATAGTTTATTAAAAAAAAGAAAGAAAAAAAAGATGAAATAAAAGTAATAGTAGCAGGAAAGATGCAGCTTGTAGAAAAAAAGAAAGGCGAAAAAGGGGAATAAAATGTGACACAGAACCAATCAGTTAGGGTCTCTTAAGGCTACTTTACACACTGCGATATCGGTCCCGATATCGCTAGTGTGGGTAGCCGCCCCCATCTGTTGCGCGACACGGGCAAATCGCTGCCCGTGCCGCACAACATCGCCCAGACCGGTCACACATACATACCTGTCCGGCGACGTCGCTGTGACGGGCGAACCGCCTCCTTTCTAAGGGGGCGGTCCGTGCGGCGTCACAGCGACGTCACTGAACCGCCGCCCAATAGCAGCGGAGGGGCGGAGCTGAGCGGGACATAACATCCCGCCCACCTCCTTCCTTCCGCATAGCGGCCGGGAGGCAGGTAAGGGGAGCGTCCTCGTTCCTGCGGCGTCACACGCAGCGATGTGTGCTGCCGCAGGAACGAGGAACAACCTCGTTACTGCTGCAGTAACGAGATTTGAGAATGGACCCCCGTGTCGCCGATTAGCGATTTTGCACGTTTTTGCAACGATGCAAAATCGCTTATCGGTGTTACACGCAACGGCATCGCTAATGCGGCCGGATGTGCGTCACGAATTCCGTGACCCCAACGAGTTCGCATTAGCGATGTCACAGCGTGTAAAGCCCGCTTTAGCACGTTTGTCAATCATGGACCAGTAATAATAGAATATATAATAAGTATGTGATTCTACAGATTCTTTGAACTGGGAATATCAGAGGAGCAGATGTTTCTCTGCTTTTGTCTCTTCATTGAAGACGGCCGCAGTCAGCCTCTCCCCAGTCTGAAATATAATAATAACATAAAAGAGTTGTAACTTTTTGTCAAATGTAGTTTAACTGTGCAAGAAAATGTAAGAGAATCCTCCCTGCTCGGGAGAACGGCTCCTACAGACATTGACGTCCTGTTTTTATGCCATGTCCCTGACTCCTCCATAATATCCACAGGGAACATAACAGCTGCTCTGGAGATGTCACCTCCAGTCTCCGGTGTATTGATGATCTACATTCACAAAAGCGGTGATTGAGGTCACAAATTGCTGCCTTAAATGCCATTTAAGAACAGCGCCTGATAGGAGGTAGCTCATGGTTACCAGTAACAGAAGGGATCAATAAGAAAGATGCTAAAGAAAGACACTTGTATTTAGATCGGGCTTTTATGTAGACACACAGATACAGAATTAATGTCATATGTTCGCTGTCATTTTCAAAATGACATTTTCTTAAGACAATTTCTATGGACGCCGCATAAGGTTGTAAAATCAGCTAAATTTAGACTTGTGCAACATTTAGCACGTATGTAAAGGGGGTCTCTGGACGTTAGCACGCATGTAAAGGAGGTCTCTGGACGTTAACACGCATGTAAAGGGGGTCTCTGGACGTTAGCACGCATGTAAAGGGGGTCTCTGGACGTTAGCACGCATGTAAAGGGGGTCTCTGGACGCTTAGCACGCATGTAAAGGAGGTCTCTGGACGTTAGCACGCATGTAAAGGGGGTCTCTGGACGTTAGCACGCATGTAAAGGGGGTCTCTGGACGTTAGCACGCATGTAAAGGGGGTCTCTGGACGCTTAGCACGCATGTAAAGGAGGTCTCTGGACGTTAGCACGCATGTAAAGGGGGTCTCTGGACGTTAGCACGCATGTAAAGGAGGTCTCTGGACGTTAACACGCATGTAAAGGGGGTCTCTGGACGTTAGCACGCATGTAAAGGGGGTCTCTGGACGTTAGCACGCATGTAAAGGGGGTCTCTGGACGCTTAGCACGCATGTAAAGGAGGTCTCTGGACGTTAGCACGCATGTAAAGGGGGTCTCTGGACGTTAGCACGCATGTAAAGGGGGTCTCTGGACGTTAGCACGTATGTAAAGGGGGTCTCTGGACGTTTAGCACACATGTAAAGGGGGTCTCTGGACGTTTAGCACGCATGTAAAGGGGGTCTCTGGACGTTTAGCACGCATGTAAAGGGGGTCTCTGGACATTTAGCTTGCATGTAAAGGGGGTCTCTGGACATTTAGCTTGCATGTAAAGGTGGTCTCTGGACATTTAGCACGCATGTAAAGCCTATGATGATGCCCACCAATCAGCTCATGGACTAACACATTGTTCAACCCACTGACCAATGAACACATCCAGGTAGAGAAGACCATGCCCCTTTCCTCGGTTATATAAGGGTATATGTCAGTTGAAATAATCTCTGTTCTGTGCCACCTCTGATCGAGGAAAGATGAACATCCGACGGTGTGTGTCTGATATCATTTTTCAAGCTTGCACTTGATTCAACACCAATTAGGTCAGCACCAGGCAACACGAGTGAACCCTGGTTAAGTGTTCACCTTAACAAGCCATGGTACTGCTGCAGTCAATCACTGTTTGAGTAATGGGATATCGTTACTGCAGGAGTGACAGGGACCAAGAGCACTGCACGAGATTGAATAAGTAAATTATTTGATTATTGAAACACATTTTCCAATCTTAGACTATTTTTGAAAAATCCCCGACAAACTCTTTAAAAAAATAGATTAGCGTACTTATGTTCAGAAAATCTGCACCCTCTTTCTCCAATGACGTGCCAGCACTTCGGCCAGTTGCTGATACTGTGGTCATGTATTGTCCATGGACCATGACTATTGGGTTATTTGGCGCCTGGAGAAGAAGCGGCAATGTAGAAATGGTGCTGAAGTTTGGAGTAAGTACATTGGGTACGGAAAGTATTCAGGCCCTTTTACATTTTTCACTCTTTGTTTCATTGCAAACATTTGGTAAATTCAAAAAAGTTCATTTTTTTCTCATTAATGTGCACTCTGCACCCCATCCCCCATCTTGACAGAAAAAATACAGAAATGTAGAAATTTTTGCAAATTTATTACACAAGAAAAACTGAAATATTACATGGTCATAAGTATTCAGACCCTTTGCTCAGACACTCATATTTCAGTCACATGCTGTCCATTTCCGTGCGATCCTCCTTGAGATGGTTCTACTCCTTCACTGGAGTCCAGCTGTGTGTAATTAAACTGATAGGACTTGATTTGGAAAGGCGCACACCTGTCTATATAAGACCTCACAGCGCACACTGCATGTCAGACCAAATGAGAATCATGAGGTCAATGGAACTGCCCAAGGAGGTCTGAAGAATCTTTTTGTACATAATGTATATTAGAATTTGCAGATTTCCCTATACAAGCTGTTGAAAACTATATTTGGAGCTTGAAAACACTTTACATGAGTTGTTCCACCAGGAAAGAGCCTCATTATTGTAAACTTTTATCAGATGATCTGCTTAGGATCTGCTACAGAAATCCACAGAGCAAGTTCGTAGTTACATAGTGTCACGGGCGGGGGTGCAGACCATGGCAGGGGGCTACTCGAGATCCTCTGATCCGGGATCGTGGCTGTGGCTCGAGTGGCAGCCAGATCCGGGGCTCGTGCAGTAGCCCGTCGCGCACAACTCAATAAAAGGGTTATTTACAGGGGAGAGTTTGTCAGTGACACCACCCGTGGGTTGCGATGATAGTTGGTGAAACCGCCGCTGCATTGGTATGGGCTGATGGAGCGGGGCAGCAGGATGGTATCCCCTCCACGGGTAGGGGAGGTGTTGTCCCGGGGCCCACTTGTAGGTGGAGTTGAATTCTGGGACACAGTCTGCAGTCTGGACCGGATGATACCGGTGTACTCACTATTTTTGAATAAATCACACGGAGTCCAGATAGTAAACCAAGTGCCAGATACCGGTAGCCTCCGGAGGGGTGTGCTCGGGTCCCGCACATCGGTGAACAGAACAGGGGCCCTTCCTCCTGCACTTTAGTTTGGTGTCTCGTGTCTTGACTAGTCCGCATGAAACGGCGTAAGTCCACTTCCGGTGTCCTTGCTGTGGGAGCTGTGGCCCGCGAGATCTGACCCTTGGGATTTTTGCAGGCACTTGCAGACACCCTATCTCCCGCGTTGGGCTTCCGTCTCGCTCTATCTGGGCTGCTGGTGGGACAAGACTTGGAATCTTGTCCCCTGCTGGCTAATTGACAAGGTGCTTGAAGCTGTCCTCGCCCTAGGGTCCAGGCACCCTGACTATGCACGGCGGATTCCCTCAGTCGGCACCGGACGGCTACAACCCTGCCCCGGTCCACTTAAGGTCTCCCGCGACCGGATCTCCATCGCCTTTGGCCCTGCTCTGCCGTCTGCCACCTAGTCAGCTCAGGTAGTCCGGGAGCTGCAACCCCCGACTGCCACTTCACTCCTCTCACTTCCACTGTCAGCACTAGACTAACGGTCTTATCTCTGTGTTCCCTCCCCTGACATCTCAGGACCCCTAGGTTGGCATCACCATCTGCCTGGCCCGCCCACTGGTGTGTTCCTATTGTTCTCGGGGGGGTGACTAGGCTTTTGTGGCTGTTGTATGTACCTGTGTGGGGTTGTGTTGGTAGGACAAGGAGGAGAGAGTCCTGCATCTGGAAGATGGATGCAGTCTTCTGTGACAACCTGATTTTGTCAGGGCCTCACACGTAGTCTCACTGATCCTAGAGCAAGAAGACCTCGTGCAGCTCTCCAGTGTCTCTCACGTTCCTCGGGGTTGTACTTGATCAAAAAGGTCACTTTTAATTTTGTGGTTAACCGTGATATGATATACATAATGCCTATAATCAGTAGGATCCAATTGGTATTTTGTGAATCATCCCTTTAAAAGTAACCAGCAGTATAAAAAGATTATCCTGCATCACATACTGATAGCTGAGATCATTGCTCTGAAGTGTCTGCTTGTGCAGGAGGGTGCGCACAAAGCAGTGTACAGGATTCAATAGTAAGTAATGGTAATAGTAATAGTCTATAGGTCGATATGGCTGTCTCAGGTCAGTTTCAGATGTCCGTGTTTAATCAGGTACAAGCCACACACATGGGTATGGTCATACGTGTGGCACGCGTGTGTCATCTGTGTTTCCATACATGTGACACGTACCAGAGAAAACACAGGTCTTTGAAATAAAAATATTTTCTACATTTACCTGTATCCAGCGCTGCTGTCTCCTGCTTCTGACCCCTGCTCATGGAATATTCACTGCACCTCAGACCTGAAAGCAGGAGCATTGCAGAGGACAGCGCCGGGGGCAGCATCGCCAGGACAGCGCCGGGGGCAGCATTGCCAGAACAGCGCCGGGGAAAGCATCGGGGACAGTATCGCCGGGACAGCTCTGTGGACAGCATCGGTGACAGCATTGCCGGGACAGCATTGCCTGGGACGGCATTCTAGAGACATCGCCGGGACATCGCCACAGCATCCTGGACAGCACCGAGGACAGCATCGGGGACAGTATCACCAGGACAATGCTGGGGACAGCATCGCAGGTACAGCAGGATAGCATTAGGGACAGCATCGCTGGGACAGTGCCGGGGACAGCATCGACGATGCTATCCCCGGTGCTGTCCCCGGCAATGATCCTGCTTTCATGTCCGAGGTGCAGTGAATATTCCATGAGCATAAATAGCGGCGTCTCCTCTTTCAGCCATCTTTGTCCTCCTTCTACTGAAGCCTGGGTGCATGATGCGTCCTAAAGGCCGCTTTACACGCTGCGACATCGTTCAAGCGATCTCGTTGGGGTCACGGGATTTGTGATGCACATCCGGCCGCATTAGCGATGCCGTTGCGTGTGACACCTATGAGCGATTTTGCATCATTGCAAAAACGTGCAAAATCGCTCATCGGTGACATGGGGGTCCATTCTCTAATATCGTTGCTGCAGCAGTAACAAAGTTGTTCCTCGTTCCTGCGGCAGCACACATCGCTCCGTGTGACACCGCAGGAATGAGGAACCTCTCCTTACCTGTCTCCCTCCCGCAATGCGGAAGGAAGGAGGTGGGCGGGATGTTCGTCCCGCTCATCTCCGCCCCTCCGCTTCTATTGGGCGGCGGTTCAGTGACGCAGCTGTGGCGTCACTGTGATGCTGAACGAACCACCCCCTTAGAAAGGAGGCATTTTGCCGGTCACAGCGACGTCGCAGGGAAGGTAAGTAGTGTGACGGGTCCGGGGGCGATGTTGTGCGCCACGGTCAGCGATTTGCCCATGTCACACAACCGATGGGGGCGGGTACCCACGCTTTTGATATCGGTACCGATATCGCAGCGTGTAAAGTGGCCTTAAGTCATCCACACAAGCCGCACTGCGGACCTGCGCAGGACCTCAATGTCGGCTAGTGTGGATAATATAGGACACGTCACACATCCAGGCTTCAGAAGAAGGAGGACAAAGATGGTTGAAAGAAGAGGCTCCGGTGCCGGAGAATGGAGACACCCATCCAACCAGTCTGCACCGCACCGCTACTTAGGTGAGTATAATAAAGTCATTTTTACGTTCTACACAGCGGCCTGGGCTCTTATATACAGTATGTTAGAATGCTGTATATAAGAGCTCACTGGTGGTGGCCGTTGCTTATACGCCCCAAATCTGGTGACAGGTTCCCTTTAAGTGTGCTTAAGCACAGTATGGACAAATTATGTGAATATTCTATTTTAGAAAACTTTGTATTAATCTTCGTGTGCAGAGTGCAGAAGTGTTGCCTCCTATCAGATACAGAACTGCAAGTAGGATGTAGCTGGCTGCAGCATGTAATTGCACCGTGATGGATGTGTCTTCCTATCTCCAGCAATCTCTCATGATGCAGCCATTATGTTCATTTTCTCTGTTACATTAAGCAAAGTAGATATTCTAATAATAGAACATGACAAAGTGATTTTGGAGGAAAATAAAGCTATTTTCCATGCACAAGAGGCAACATCTTATTGCTGACTTAAAAACTGTCAGTGCACAGCTATTTTCGTCATCTTTTCGGATTGCTGCTTTTTGCTCAAATCAAGAAAATTTGACTCTGATGATGAAAACAAAGCAGAAAGCTCATAGTTTACTCAGTTTTTCACTGACTGCATCTCCGTGCAGCGTACACGCGTGTCCGTGATTGCCGCACGGAGACATGTCCGTTTTTTTCTGGCATCACTGATGTCCCACGGACCACGCTATGGTGTGGTCCATGAGACACGTACCAGAAAAAAACATACATTGAAAATAAAAAACATTTTCAACTCACCCGGCTCCAGCGATGCTCTGTGCAGCCTCTGCTGTCTGCAGCTTCCTGCCCGGCTCATTATGGCATGCATATTCATGAATGCAGCCAGAGCCGACCCGGAAGTAGCTGCAGAGGTGAGAGACAGCGGCCGCCGGATGAGTATACGTCCATGTGCATCCACGGACCACGGCTAGTACATGGACTACCCACATGTGTGTGAATCACAGCACACGGAGAACCATATGCGTTTTTTACACGTCAGTGAAAACGTCTGTGTTTTTCACTGACATGTAAAATATTCCTTAGGTAAATACAATGATTCTTAGGCCTAATTCAGACCTCCATGTTGGACTCATGTGTTGTATCTATTTTTCTTCACAGACATACCGCATGTTCCCATTATAACTAGGGATGAGTAAACCCACACTGTAAAGTTCAGGGTTCGTACCGAACACCGGGTGTCCAGATCTCGGACTCGAACACGGAACTAAAACAAAAAAAAGTCTGTGTTCAGTGTTTGGGTGCTGTGCATATGTTAATAAAGCTTGTTGAAAGGGGACGCTTTATTGCATGCAGAAGTTGCATATCTGCTGCTGTGAACCACAAAGGTAAAAAAAAATGACTGGGCTACTGTCTAATTTTGATAACCAGAGCCGGAAAAAACAGACAATTGTGGGCTGTAACCCTCAACTGTCATAATGTGCCAATTCTGTCGCTTTACTCGGCTCCTCCTGGTTGCCCTGGTGTGGTGGCAATGGGGGTAATACTTGTGGGGTTGATGTCAGCTGTGAATTGACAGCTGACATGAAGCCCAGGGGTTAGTAATGATGAGGCGTCTATCAGTCACCCCCATTACTAACCTGGTAAGCATACAGTTAAAAAACAAACACAGGAAAAAAAGTTTATTTGAATAAAATAAAGTCAGACTCGGAATTTCTCAAGAGTAGTGATGTCACCGAAGTCATGGGACATTGATCCATTGGATTACATTGGAACTTTCAGGATTTATTTTGTAATAATAAATAGGAGAATGAGGGAGTGTGGTCGGAGTCTTTAGTCACCAGTTGGAGTACGTTAAAACGTCATGGATTTTTTAATTAATAAATTGGTGAACAAAGGCGTGTGGGTGAATGTTTATTCAAATAAACTCTGTATTCCTGGGTATGTCTTTTTAACTCTATACTTGCCAGGATAGTAACGGGGGTGTCTGATAGATGCCTATCCATTACTAAATGCCAGCTTTAAATTCACAGCTGAAATCAACCCCACAAGTATTACCCCGATTGCCACCGCACCAGGACAATTGGGGAGAACGAGTAAAGGGCCAGAATTGGAGAATCTAATAGATGCGACACCACTGAGGCAGCTGCAGGCATCTATTTTCAGACTGGGAGGGGCCAAATAACCATGGTCCTTCCCACCCTAATAATTCCAGCCCCCAACTGTCTGCTTTACCTTGGCTGTGTGAGGGCCGGGGAGGACTGGTAGGCCCAGGAGGTGGATCCACTAGACCGAGCACCCTACCTGAAGGGCAGGGTACACGGTAGCTGGAGCACTAACGTGGCAGGAACGGGTGCAGGTATCAGGAAGCAAAGACAGGACCAGGTCACTAAGGTCACAGCATACTTTAAGGCAGTAACAGGAAACAGGAACGAAGACCTGAGCACCTAGGTCACAAGACAAGGCATAGAAACACAAGCGATGATCAGGCCCCGCCCACATGGAGAGGCCAGTCTTATATACTCAGCACAGCCTCAGGTCATTTCCTGTTGCAGCAGTGCTGGGGCTATAAGACCAGGTGAGTGGGCGCGGCCCGGTCCTATACAGAACATTAGTCAGAATCAGACTCCTGAGACCAGGAACAGGACTCTGGGGAGCATGAGCGGGAATGGCAGGCGTGACCGGTGGACGCATGGACTGGACCAGTGAGGAAGGAGCGGTGGTACGCTGGCGAGGCTGGATCAGTGGGTACAGAGCGGTGGCGTGACACAGGTGTGACTGACTCAGTGGTTACGGAGCAGTGCCTGGATGTTGAGACCGGCTTAGTAGGTAAGTGTCGCGGGCGGGGAGGAGGGTGTCAGCACACTACACTCACCCCTTCTGCTCAGGTCCGGCGGCTGCCGCTGCTCAGTGGTGGCTCGAGCTGTGGGCCGGATCCCGGGGGTTCTCGAGCGGCGCTCCTCGCCCGTGAGTGAATGAGTGAAAGGGGATTTGGGGTGTTGGGATAATGTCCGTGACGCCACCCACGGTTGTGGTGATTTGTAGCACCACCGCTGCTGAATATGGGGATCCCGGGAGTGGTGATGTGGAGCAGCTAGTTGTTGTGTTGCCCCTCCGTGGGTAGGGGTTGGTGATCCCGGGGCCCGGTGATGAGGTGTAGGATGCAGGGCCTGGTGGGCGCAGGGACGCGGGGGCAGCGCTGTGCCTTGCGGCACTGTGGTACTCACTCAGCCTGAGACGGTGACACAGTTCTCGGTAAACAAACGGCTGGTTGGTCGGTCCCACGGACGGCTGCACTTGCTCTCCCAGTCGGTAGCGGTGATGTCCCTTATCCTTGCACCTAATGTTCGTGTGTTGGTAGCGATGGGTTCCCACCGGTAACCCGCTCCCCGGCTTCAAGCTGGACCGGAGGAGCTCTACTCTTTGCCCGCAGGCGCTGGCCCTCAGAAACTGGTGCCCTGGCGGTGGCGGTGTCTCTATTGTAAAGGTTGGGCTGTTGCCTTCAATCGGGACTTGGTTGTTGGGGGCTCTACGTCCCCTTCACTGACGGATTTGGCAAATTATGGCGACTCCTAGCCTTGCCGGGGTCCGAGAGGCCCCTGCCCTGGTGCTGACTGTCCTTTGGTACGCTGCTCCAGACCGCCGGGTCACTACCCGTCCGCGGTCCTTCCAGGAACTTCCAAACGGTCACCCCTTCAGACAATCACCACCGTTGCTGACCTTGCTGACCCTGTCCTGCACACAGCTGGACTCACTTCAAGCTTCCTTTCTGTAACTGTTCTCACTTTCCTCCTTTACCACTTTACTTCCTTCACTTCCTTAGCTCATCTTAGCTGTTTACTCCTTTCCCTCCCTAGCTTGACTCTTCTCCTTGTTTACTCCTTTCCGTCCCTAGCTGGACTACCGGTTTTTCCCGCCTCCAGAGCTGTGAACTCCTCGGTGGGCGGAGCCAACCGCCTGGCCCACCCCCTGGTGTAAACATCAGCCTCTGGAGGAAGGCAACAAGGATTTTTGTGTAGCTTTGGTGTTCCTAACTGGGATGTAGGGTGTGATGGTGCAATGACCTGTGACCCCTGGCTTGCCCAGGGCGTCACATAAGGAGCGCTGCTGGGACACCGGGAGCGTGACAGGCTGGTTATCAAAACAGGGTGGAACCCATGCCATTTTTTTAATTATTCATTTAAATAATTTAAAAAAATGGAGTGGTACCCCCTCTATTTTTAATAACTAGCCAATGTAAAGCTGAGGGTTGCAGCCCGCAGTTGTATGCTTTACCCGCACTGGTTATCGAAAATAGGCGGGAGCTAACGTCTTTTTTTTATTTATTCTCTATTTATTTCCTATCCTCATTTGCTTGCAGAGCAATTACCCCCATGTTGCTTCCTTTTGTATCCCTCTAGCCCTTGCTATGATTATTTTACAGCCATTTTACAGCACACAAGTGTGGGTCTCCATTGAGTTATAAAGGGTTCAGGATCCGGGATCAAGTCCGGGTCCCTAATCAAACTTTAATTTAAAGTCCAGCTGAACCAGGTGAACCCGAACATCCAGGGATCCGCTCATCTCTAATTATAACCTATGGTACTATTTACAGTACATGCCTGTGTTTTTATGCAGACATTGTGACATTGTGTCCATGCAGAACATATGGAGACGTCTGTTTTATCCCGGCAGCACAGATGGCATGTGCCAATACAAGTCTATGAAAAATACATGCAGCACATGGATGGCATCAGTGTACTCTGCATGTGCTGTCCGTGTTTAACTATGAAATGCATATTAGATGCCATTGTAATTTCTTTCTCTTTTTATCCATACTGGAACAACACAGATGGCATTGATGGTAAAAACGGACGCACTGATGCAAAACGGTGATAGACACCGAAACTATTTTTTCATGTTCAGTGCCTTGCAAAAGGATTCACGCCCTCATAACATTTTTCGTGTTTTGCTACCTCACAACCTGGAATTTCACTGTTTTATTTTGAGGGTTTGCGTCAGTTCATGTAAGGAACATGTCTACAACTCTGAACATCTGGTTTTCATTTTATTGTGAGGCAAACAACACATAGGACAAAGTAAATGAAAACTTCAGTGTGCATAACTATTCAACCCCTTAAAGTCAGTACTTTGTAGAGCCTCCTTTTGCAGCAATTACACCTGCATGTCGCTTTGAATAAGTCTGTATGAGCTTTCCACATCTTCCACTGGGATTTTTGCCCATTCCTTGAGGCAAAACTGCTCTAGCTCCTTCAAGTTGGATGTTTTCCTCTGGCAAACAGCGATCATCAAATCTGCTTGAGTGTGTACAGGGACAATGCCAGCAGCCCGAGGAGTGCATGATAGGAACTGCAGGCGAATTCTGATCATGGGCAGTGAGCGCCTTTGAAGCCAGGGTACATACACCCGGTGCCAAAGAAACTGATTGCTGACGGGTACTAAACCGCGCAAATGACAGGGGCGGGGTAACAAGCTAAGTGGGCTGACTAGTCAGGGAATTAACACCCCTGCGACTAGTCCCTGCGCTCATTAGCATTTCGTAAATGTTCTTTAGAAATACTTTATCTAAAGATCTCTTTATCTATGCTAGTGTATACAGGAAGGGTTAGGCAGGGATTCTATATTTGCACACAGGACTGCTAGTGGTTTTGGGTGCATATTGCACCTGACAGGTTCCCTTTAAAGTTTTTCACCTTAGCTGTTACACTTTTATTATATCACATTGTTTTTGTTCAGTATTTTATTGACTGATGAATACAATTCTTTTATGATACAATGGTTTATTTACTTATTTGTTGGTTTAATATCTATTGAATTTGCATTTAAATATGATAAATACTACACTATGGTGTGATCCGTGAAACACGTACCAGAAAAACACATAAATTGAAAATAAAAAGCTTTTTATACTCACCTTCTCCAGCAACGCTGTCTCCAGCCACTGCTCTCTGCTGCTTCCACGCCGGATGCTTATTCTCATGCATATGCAGCTATGTACCACACATCCGACCCGGAAGTAGCTGCAGCAGTAA
Organism: Anomaloglossus baeobatrachus; assembly: GCF_048569485.1. NCBI lineage: Eukaryota > Metazoa > Chordata > Amphibia > Anura > Aromobatidae > Anomaloglossus > Anomaloglossus baeobatrachus. The sequence goes on along the minus strand of NC_134357.1, from coordinate 51,486,087 downwards.
GAGACATATTGGCTGAACATAGCATTCGGGAGAGTTCAGCACCACGGACAGCAGGAGCGGGACAGGTGAGTTTATCTCCATGTGCTATCACTGATTACAGATAGCACATGTAGAACCCACTTGTGCCGTGTATCACAGCACACGGAGGGACATATGCATTTTTAACACATCAGTGAAAAATGTCTGTTTTTTACTGACTTCGTCCTCCTTTGCCTGTACTTTGTGATTTTACAATTGCATGTCTATATTTTGTAAAGCACTTTGCACTTTTACCTGTTATTATAATTGCATAATAAATTTTGAAGTATTAACTGCTTGTCCTCTGGATATTTAATATTTGTTTTTGGGGTTGCTTTTTTCAGAGATGGGTGTAATATATACTACCTTTGATTAATTTGATATGGATAGAATTTATCTAACTTTGTTACACCATGCCTGATGAAGAGACCTGAGGAGTCTGGAAAGCTTGCTTTGTAACATAATTTTATTTTATTTTTGTTAGCCATTAAAATGTATCAGAACTACAAGATTATAATTTTGTTTCTGTTACTAAGAGCAATCAATCATTTTTTACCTGACTAATACGGTACCGAAACCTTTTTTTCTTTTAAGAACATATTCGACACTGTCCTCTGGTGGTCAAAGTGTTTGTGCTTTCTTTGTGCTTGAGTAAAACTGCAAAACAATGTGGTGTTTACACAGATTGGCTGTAATTACTAAAACCACCTACCTAGTGCTGTTTAGGTTCCAATTCTATTGCCAAAATAGTTCTTGATAAGCCCTCTGAAGGCATCTTGTGTTATCTGGCACCAGGAAATGAACAGCAGATCTATTAACTCTTGCATAGAGATAAGTAAAAAGCTTTGCATGACCCTGGAGCATTGGCCACATCAGTAGACTGATCAGTAGACCAAGGCTTGCAATCCCCCTCTTAAGCTGGTGTCACACACAGCGACAACGACAACGACGTCGCTGCTACGTCACCATTTTCTGAGACGTTGCAGCGACGTCCCGTCGCTGTCGCTGTGTGTGACATCCAGCAACGACCTGGCCCCTGCTGTGAGGTCGCCGGTCGTTGCTGAATGTCCAGCTTCATTTTTTCGTCGTCACTCTCCCGCTGTGACACACACAGATCGCTGTGTGTGACAGCGAGAGAGCGACGAAATGAAGCGAGCAGGAGCCGGCACTGGCAGCTGCGGTAAGCGGTAACCAGCGTAAACATCGGGTAACCAAGGGAAGTCCTTTCCCTGGTTACCCGATGTTTACGCTGGTTACCAGCCTCCGCTCTTGCTGCCAGCGCCGGCTCCTGCACTGTGACATGTGGCTGCAGTATGCATCGGGTAATTAACCCCATGCATACTGTAGCAAAGAGAGCAAGGAGCCAGCGCTAAGCAGTGCGCCGGCTCCCTGCTCTCTGCACTGTGACATGTAGCTGCAGCACACATCGGGTTAATTAACCCGATGTGTACTGTACCTAGGAGAGCAAGGAGCCAGCGCTAAGCGCGGCTCCCTGCTCTCTGAACATGTAACACAGCGACGTTATGATCGCTGCTGCTTCTGCTGTGTTTGACAGCTAAGCAGCGATCATAACAGCGACTTACAAGGTCGCTGTTACGTCACAGAAAATGGTGACGTAACAGCGACGTCGTTGTCGCTGTCGTTTAGTGTGAACCCAGCTTTAGGGTGTGGGCACACAGTGTGCTTTTAAATGCAGATTTGGTGCAGTTTATCTTGCAGATTGTTTCCCACATCTGTATATCTATCCTTATTTAAACACCAAACCCATGAAAAGCTCAATGCATATAACCGACAAAAACACCAATCAACCAATGCAGGCCAGTAGATATGAAAATATCAATAAATCTTTATTACAGGCAAATATAAAAGTTAATAAAACGAATGGACTGACCCAAGTGACGGATAAAATGGATACACCACCACTATAGTATACAGGACCTACAATACATAGGCTGTTTGGATGTTAAAGCCAAAAAAAGTGCAGCAAAAGATAACCTGCATCACTGTAATCGATAGAGCGTATATAATACATTCACTATTGTGGGAGCCTATATGGGCAACTCTAAGGTATCATTCAAAACACAAATAGTAATACTGTATTATTACCAGCATACAATGGTCCAAGCAAAGTGATGGTGCGGCGTCCCCACGCACGGACGCGCGTTTCGCAACAACCGTGCTTCGTCCAGGACTGGGGCACAGTTGTTGCAAAACTCCTGGACGAAGCGCAGTTGTTGCGAAACGCGCATCAGTGCGTGGGGACGCCGCACCATCACTTTACTTGGATCATTGTATGTTGGGAATAATATTACTATTTGTGTTTTGAATGATACCTTAGAGTTGCCCATATAGGCTCTCACACTAGTGAATGTATTATATGCGCTCTATCGATTACAGTGATGCAGGTTATTTTTTGCTGCACTTATTTTGGCTTTAACATCCAAACAGCCTATGTATTGTAGGTCCTTTCTATTATAGTGTTGGTGCCGGATCCCTTGTATCAATTCCATCCGGGTCGGTCCATTCGTTTTTATTAACTTTTATATTTGTCTGTAATAAAGATTTATTCATATTGTCATATCTTCTGGCTTGCATTGGTTGATTGGTGTTTTTGTCTATCCTTATGTTAGCAAATGAGAATTCTGAAGTGCTGTGCACACGTTGCTTCTTTTTTCCTTGCAGTTTTGGGTGCAGAAAAAATAAGCAGCATGTTAATTATTGGGGCATTTTTTTCCTGCATTTTTTAGCCCTTCCAGCCAATGATTTCACTAAAAATCCGCATGGCTCAAAAACACACCAAAAAACACATTTTTGTGCCACAAGATGCGTTTTTTGGTCAAGAAACTTTTTGCACCTAATTGGCAGCGTGTGCATATAGTCTAATAGGTCCGGCAGCACTCGGATGTTGTCACACTAGACTCAGTAATTAGGTACAGGGGAGAAGGTACCATTTTTCCCCAGACAAGTGACGCACTTGCACCTGTCCACAGATTTAAGGGGTATTTACAATGCAAGATAATCGTGAACGACACACAATGAACGAGCAAAATGCATATGCATATGTAGAATAAAAGATCAGTATTCTCGGTATCACAAGGGTTGTTAAATATTAGAAAAAAATATATATTTTTTTCTTTTCTCCCAGTGTCCATAGATTGATTCCTGACATTACCACTCAGCCCCCTAAAAATACAGAGCCAAGATACAATAAAGAGGCACAAATGTGATAGTAGAATAGCTCTGTGGATGTTCCCAAAGTGCAAATCTACTGCACCGAATCGGCAAATACCAGAAAAAAATCTAATATATAAAGCTGAGTGTATGTGTGTGTGTGTGTGTGTGTGTCCGCTAAAGGAATCCGCACCATCGCATTCACAATCTTGAAATTTTGCACAGACGTGTGACTCATGTGACTCAGGGAACATCATAGACTATGTTTTGATGGGAAAATTTAACCCCGCACTTTACAGTTACTCTCCAAAAAACCTGCCTACATTAAAGTCTATGGAGCTGTGAGCTATAGCTTATTAATAACAGCTGTCAGTGGTTGCTATAGGAACAAAATAAATTGTTAGTATAAGAAGCTTATGTGTGAGGTAATAAGATGTCGGTGGGGAGACAGATAGAGAGAGACAAAAAGAGACAGAGAGAGAGAGTCAGACAGTCAAGAGCCAGACAGAGGCAGACAGACAGGGAAAGAGACAGACTGAGAAAGCGACAGAGAGAGACAGTCAAAGAGACAGAGACAGACAGACAGGGAAAGAGACATGGAGACAGGGAAAGAGACAGGGAAAGAGACAGACAGACAGAGAAAGAGACAGACAAGGAAAGAGACAGACAGGGAAAGACACAGATAGGAAAGAGACAGCCAGGGAAAGAGACAAAAACATGAAAAGACACACAGAGACAGACAGAGAGACACAGAGACAGACACACAGAGACAGACACAGACAGAGAGACAGAGAGACAGTTACTATCCCAGGCAGCGCCCGGGTACTACAGCTAGTATATATATATATATATTGTTACGAAAATGGTGCAAGGTAATCAGCACATTTCACTCCTTGCACTAAATCCGGGGCGCTGGTCAATACACGTTGCATATATTTTCAAAATACCTCTACTACTATATTGATTTTTCTTTGTTGAATATACGGTCAAGCTTCTTTCATACACACTATTTTTCTATGTTTCAAAATGTAAAAGCTTGGTTAAAAATAATGGCCCTGATTTACCAAAGTGATTACTAAATGCTTTGAAAAGTGGCAAAAATTTTCCACAATATGGAGTTGTGCAAAAATGTTGTGACTTTTGCTATTCTCACACCAGATTCGACCAGCTCCACCAAAATGGGCCAACCTGGCGCTGGACAGGGAGAGAAAAAGTGTATGGCAACGCTTGCTCGTCAAATTCATTACCAGCTGTGGCATGCCTTATGCCCCACATCTTATTCTAGTCCACGACTGGAGTAAGGTTTCTGGTAAGTATCACAAAGGCACATGCCATTTTTAAGGCACGACTCCAACACACCTCCTGATTAGTGATGGGCGGATCCGCAGATACTCAGGATAGTCCAACTGAGTTTAAAAAATGAAATCCAGTTCTGGCCCAGAAGTGATCCTAGATATCTGTCCGGATGCCGGTTACTATATATGGGGACCAAAATTCGATGCTTTAAAATGCTGGTAGAAGGGATAGGGGGATTAGAGCAGGAGCGTTATACTTACCATGCTGTAACGCTACTTTAAGGGTTGCTCATTAACCTCATGCATATGCACTGCTTTCCCCGCCTACCAACAGTCCCGGTGTCTCTGATGGTTGCAGTTAGATGTGCCCCCACCCTATTTGTCAGTGTGTCTGACTGCAACTACTCACAGATGCTGTGTGCATGACTACAGTATAGAAAATAAATAAAAAATTTGGTGTACCCAGCACAGATAAAGCATACAGCTACAGGATGCAGCCCCCAGTTGTGCACTTATTCTGGCTGTGTATCAAAATAAGAGTGACCGCATGCAGCTTTTTTTTTTAATTATTTTAAATTACTTTGATCCCTCACTATGATAACATCCAACAGTTGGGGGCTGGTAGTCTCACGCTGGGGAGGACCCATGGTTATTGCGTCCCTCCAACCTAAAAATAGCAGCTCGCAGCCACCCAGGATTGTCGCATGCATTAGGTGCGACAATTCCGGAACTTCACCCGGCTCATGCTGATTGCCCTGGTGTGGTGGCGTTTGTTGTAGTAAGAGGTTAATGACATCTCACAGCTGCCACTAAGCCCTAGATTAATAATGGGAGGTGTCTATGAGACCCCCATTACTAATCTGTAAGTGAAAATAAATAAAACACAAAACAGAAAAATCCTTTATTTAGAAAAAAGGCCAAAAAAAGGCCCTCTTTTTCTCCTTTATTAATCAGATTTCAGCACCAAATTTGCACCTCCTGGCAGAAAACCGCACCAAAATGGCGTCAAAACCTTTTCTTCATTTTTTCATTTTTTTTCCCAAGTGATGCAGATTTAGTGCTGAAATTTATACACCATATTCCTGTACCAAATCTGCATCTCATGACAAAAAAAAAACTGCATCAAAACTGCATGCGTTATGATGTGGTTTCGATGTGTTTTTTTTTTGCCATAAGATGCAGATTTAGTGAAGGAATATGGTGTACATATTTCAGCACCAAATCTGCATGTCTTGGCAAAAATATAGCTTTGGCAAAAATTAACCACTGCAAAATTGTCAGTTTTTTCTCTTCATAGGTATATTTTAGAGTAAAATGTATATATATATATATATATATATATATATATATATATACATATATAATATATAAAGCTGAGTGTATGTGTGCATGTATGTATGTATGTATGTATGTATGTATGTCCACATGTCCACTAAAGGTGCACTAATCTGCACCGTCGCATTTACAATCACGAAATTTTGCACAGATGCCTCATGTGAGCCAGGGAACGTCGTAGACTGTTTTGACAGAACAATTTAACCCCGTGCTTTACAGTTAGTCTCTAAAATCCTGCCACCATTAAACTGAATGGAGATGGGAGCTATAGGTTATTAATAGCAACTGTCAGTGGTTGCTATAGGAACAAAATAAACTGTTAGTTGAAGCTTATGCGTGAGGTTATATGATGTCAGTGGAGAGATGGATAGAGAGACAGAAAAAGACAGACAGCAGAGAAACAGACAGAGACAGATGGGGAAAGAGACAGACAGACAGCCCTGGAAAGAGACAGCCCTGGAAAGAGACAGCCCTGGAAAGAGACAGCCCTGGAAATAGACAGACCTAGAAAGAGACAGACAAGCAAAGAGACAGACGGGCAAAGAGACAGACCTAGAAAGAGACAGACCTGGAAAGAGACAGACTAGGAAAGAGACAGATGGGGAAAGAGACAGACGGGGAAAGAGACAGACAGGGAAAGAGACAGACGGGGAAAGAGACAGCCCTGGAAAGAGACAGATGGGGAAAAAGACAGACGGGGAAAGAGACAGACGGGGAAAGAGACAGACGGGGAAAGAGACAGACGGGGAAAGAGACAGACCTGGAAAGAGACAGATGGGCAAAGAGACAGACCTGGAAAGAGACAGATGGGGAAAGAAACAGACGAGGAAAGAGACAGAACTGGAAAGAGACAGATCTGGAAAGAGACAGACCAAGACAGATGGAAAAGAAACAGACGGGAAAAGAGAAAGACAGACACACACATAGAGACAGACACAGAGATAGAGAGAAACAGGCAGACACAGAGATGGAGACTGATACCAATACAGACAGAGATAGAAATAGACAGAGACATAGACACAGACAGAGACTGGGAGAGAAACAGAGAGACAGTTACTATCCCGGGTAACGCCGGGTACTACAGCTAGTATATATATATAAAACAAAAAATGTTTTACATTGCGTGTCCTATTACATAGTGAGTCGAATGAAAAATGTGGTGAAAGGTCTTCTTTAACTGACATTGCCTGCAGAACACACCAGTCTTACTGTAGTACAATCTATATTGCTGCTGAAATAGAATAAAAGTAACATAGCCCCATAGCCTCCATCTACATGTTTCACTGCATGATGCTGCTTCTTCAGGGAATAAGAGCCTATAGCATGGAAACCAGGCCAAGCAGGGTTTTTTATGAATTATAAAGTCCCTCCTCCATGTGCATGAACCTATCACAAGATGGAAATACACTCCTTTCAATAGTAGTTATAGATACGCCTAAATATGAACCACAGCCAATGAAAAGAAAAGCACAACTTACTGATTTTACTACTGTGGTTCTATAGCCAATCAGCTACAAGTTTGATAGCATCCCACCATACATGTCTGTGGCTGTATCACCAACCAGCTGGCCACTGGAAATTTTTGTAAAATTTAATTTATATATTATAACACTAATTATTGGTCCTTTTTCTTGTTTATTTGCGCAAAACAAATTTATTACCAGTCTCTGATGTCATTATGATGTTATTTTTGAAGAAAGGCATTTCATAGGAACTTTGCAATGACAAATGTGTTTTTGTTGCTGCACGTCTGCCACACCCTGCTACACAGAACATTACTCCGAGGTTTTGTGCACACAGCAGCTATGTGACTGGTTTAATGGGTGACTGCTCAGCTAACCCTGCAAATATTCTGTTCCCCTAGCTTTCAGCACCATTACCTCCTGATACGCCGCCAAGTATAGAAAAGATGTCAAAAAATTTGCACTTTGACATGTGATTAAAAAAGACATACATTAGACTTGCATACTATATAAAGGCAAAGATAGTCTCTATAATTTGGCTTCTGATGAAAAACGGCACAATTTTTTTTCAGCTAGATTCCGTGAAGGTCGGTCTGGTTCAATAGATCTGAGTAAGGCCAGAGTCACACTTGCGAGTGCCTCGTGTGAGTCTCTCATTGAATCACCCGGCATGTACTCACACTCTCCGGACAAGAGCATCTCAGCTTCATAGACATACATGCAACCGACCCGCTCCTGTCAGGAGAGTGCGAGTCCGTGCCGGGTGATTCAATGAGAGACTCGCGCGAGTTATACGCGAGGCACTCGCAAGTGTGACTCTGGTCTAAGGGCTCATTCAGACGTCAGTTTTTCACTATCTGGCCGGAGTCATACTTGCATGTGACTCGCACCTCATCACCTGGCCCTGCCGCACACTCTCCGGATATGAGCGTCTCAGCTGCATAGAAATACATGCAGCCGACCCACTCCTGTCCGGAGAGCGTGCGGCCGTGCCGGGTGATGTGATGCGACACTCGCGCAAGTCACTCTCAAGTGTGACTCCGGCCTTTGTGTTTTTCAGATGGAACACATACCTATAGCCTTTGGGGTTGTTCACATGTCTGTGCATTTTTGTGGCCCGCACTAAAACACTGAGGTATATCCGATTTTAATCAGTCATGGTGGATCAAACTCCTTAATGCAAGTCTATAGAAAAAAAAAATTACGACAGCACTCGGATGCCATTTTCCTTGCAGACTATTTGCAAGAAAAGCTTGAGAAAACTATATCAGGTTAATTTTTGCATACAAGAAAAATCAATGAAAATCAATGAAAATGATGGCTTAAACTGACCGAACACGGATTAAAATTTGTCAGTTTATTGCGGAAGAGAAAACTCACTGACGTCTGAAAGAGACCTAACTCAGAACTTGTTTGCAATGTGCTTGAGGTCTAAATCTGTATGTAAGATTCAACATAAAGATGACATGAGAAACTGAATATGGAAAAACCGTATGCTTCGAATTTGCATGGCGGCACATATAGTCCATGGGCCACTTTCACATTGCATTCTGATCACTGTTCAGTGGTTCTGTTGGGGCTTCTGTCCGAATCCCCCAGAAAACAGGTTTCGAACATATGTACCGATGGGGCTATTGACTATAATGGTGTAGGCGAAGTCATCGTGTTCTCTGTTGTGCACCATTTTCGGGAGTATACACTTTCTGGAGGCAGACACGCAGACTTAAGGGGGCTCTACACGCTACGATATCGTTAATGTTTTATCGTCGGGGTCACGTCGTTAGTGACGCACATACGGCGTCATTAACGGTATCGCAGCGTGTAACACTTACCAGCGACCTTAAACGTCCTCCAAAGTGGTGAAAATCGTTCACCATGGAGAGGTCGTCCTAAAACCAAAAATTGTTAATGGTTGTTTATAGATGTTGTTCCTCATTTCTGCGGCAGCACAAATTGCTGTGTGTGACACCGCAGGAGCGAGGAACATCTCCTTACCTGCGTCCTGCCCGCAATGAGGAAGGAAGGAAGTGGGCGGGATATTTGTCCCGCTCATCTCCGCCCCTCCACTTTGATTGGCCGGCCGCTTGGTGATGTCGCGGTGACGTCACCGTTATGCCGAACGCACCTCCCCCTTGAAGGAGGGATTGTTCGGCAGTCACAGCGACGCCGCCGACCAGGTATGTGCGTGTGACGCTGCCGTAGCGATAATGTTCGCTGCGGCAGCGATCACACGATATCGCATGCACGATGAGGGCGGGTGCTTTTGCATACGATATCGCTAGCAATTGCTAGAAATATCATAGCGTGTAAAGCCCGCTTAAGTATACCAGATCTTGGTGTCCTCCTACAGAAAGCCAAAAATAGTGCACCGCAGAGCACACGGTGACTCATTTGCACCATTATAGTCAATGGCCCCTTCGACACATACATCTGAAACATGTTTTGCAGGGGGTTTGGATGGAAGACCCAATGAGACCACTGAACGGAGATTATAACGCAATGTGAAAGGAGCCATATAGATCTGTTGTGATCAGGAAGTCGTTCCGTGTGTTATCATACAGTCTCTAAAATCACTATTAGCACATATTACAGTCATGGCCAAAAGTTTTGAGAATGATACCAAAATTATATTTTCACATGATCTGTTGCCCTCTGGTTTTTAATTGTGTTTGTCTGATGTTTACATCACATACAGAAATATAATTGCAATCATATTATGAGTACCAAAAGTTTCTATTGACAGTTAGAATGAGTTAATGCAGCAAGTCAATATTTGCAGTGTTGACCCTTCTTCTTCAGGACCTCTGCAATTCTCCCTGGCATGCTCCCAATCAACTTCTGGAGCAAATCCTGACTGATAGCTGTCCATTCTTGCATAAGCAATGCTTGCATCTTGCCAGAATTTGTTGGTTTTTGTTTGTCCACCCGTCTCTTGATGATTGCCCACAAGTTCTCAATGGGATTAAGATCTGGGGAGTTTCCAGGCCATGGACCCAAAATCTCTATGTTTTGTTCCATGAGCCATTTAGTGATCACCTTTGCTTTATGGCAAGGTGCTCCATCATGCTGGAAAAGGCATTGTTGGGCGCCAAACTGCTCTTGGACAGTTGCGAGAAGTTGCTCTTGGAGGTCATTCTGGTACCATTCTTTATTCATGGCTGTGTTTTTAGGCAAGACTGTGAGTGAGCCGATTCCCTTGGCTGAGAAGCAACCCCACACATGAATCGTTTCAGGATGCTTAACAGTTGGCATGAGACAAGACTGGTGGTATCGCTCACCTCTTCTTCTCCTAATAAGCTGTTTTCCAGATGTCCCAAACAATCGAAAAGGGGATTCATCTGATAAAATGACTTTACCCCAGTCCTCAGCAGTCCACTCCCTGTACCTTTTGCAGAATATCAGTCGGTCCCTGATGTTTTTTCTGGAGAGAAGTGGCTTCTTTGTTGCCCTCCTTGAAACCAGGCCTTGCTCAAAGAGTCTCCGCCTCACAGTGCATGCAGAAGCACTCGCACCAGCCTGCTGCCATTGCTGAGCTAGCTCGGCACTGCTGGTAGTCCGATCCCGCAGCTGAAACAGTTTTAAGATACGGTCCTAGCGTTTGCTGGTCCTTCTTGGGCGCCCTGGAGCCTTTTTGTCAGCAATGGAAGCTCTCTCCTTGAAGTTCTTGATGATGCGATAGATTGTTGACTGAGGTGCAATCTTTGTACCTGCGATACTCTTCCCTGTTAGGCCATTTTTGTGCAGAGCAATGATGGCTGCACGTGTTTCTTTAGAGATAACCATGGTTAACTGAAGAGAAACAATGATACCAAGCACCAGCCTCCTTTTAAAGTGTCCAGTGGTGTCATTCTTACTTAATCATGACTGATTAATTGCCAGCCCTGTCCTCATCAACACCCACACCTGTGTTAATGGAACAATCACTAAAACAATGTTAGCTGCTCCTTTTAAGGCAGGAATGCAATGATGTTGAAATGTGTTTTGGGGGTTAAAGTTAGTTTTCTTAGCCAATATTGACTTTGCAAGTAATTGCTGTTAAGCTGATCACTCTTTATGACATTCTGGAGTATATGCAAATTGCCATTAGAAAAACGTAAGCAGTAGACTTTGTAAAAATTAATATTTGTAGCATTCTCAAAACTTTTGTCCATGACTGTATAAAGACATATAGTGGAACCTTGGATTACAAACATAATTGGTTTCGGGAGTGTGCTCTTAAACCAAGTTACTCTTATATCAAAGCGAATTTCCCCATAGAAAATAATAGAAACGCAGACAATTTGTTCTACAACCCAAAAATATTTACTGTATTTATACAAACTTATTACAGTAATACAAAATAATGTACTGTATGCATATAAAATTATTACAGTACACTAATACACAATACTGTACAGTAAAAAACATAAAACAAATTGAACTGCACTTTAGCTTCTAATAGAATTGTTGGTGTGTGGGAGACAGTATAAGCAATGTGCTGCACTGGTTAGCAGAAAGAAAGTACAATACTATATCCACAAATGCAAATTGATAGACATGCTATATAGTATATACTGTACAATGATATACTGTATACAGTACATATGTACAGAAAGTTACCTCCAGAGCGGGTCAGAGCGCGGTGAAAGGACAGAACAGGAAGTGTACATGGTGGGAATTTGCTCTTATTGAAAAGCATTGCTCTTAAACCAAGTTACAAATTTGTAAAAAGCTTTGCTTGTTTTGCAAAACGCTCTCAAACCAAGTTACACTTAAACCAAGGTTCCACTGTATAACACAGATCGGTAATACTGCCATACGTACGAGCCTGGGAAACATCGCTATTATGAATGAATGCCATAATGCAGACATGAAAATAGCCTTTATTAGAAGCTAAGGAGTAATTTAAGAAATGGCAAAACATTTAACAATCAGTCAGTAAAAATGCTCTTAACCATTTATTTTATCTATAAAGCATAGGATGCCTATTTGCAGAGCATTCTTTGGCTGAGTGTTCCTCTGTGAGGCAAAGTCCAGACAGGCTGTAAACAACTATGAGGTGACATACATATAAAGATGTGGTCCGGCTCGTCTGTCTGCTCCACTTTACTAAATAATGACCTTCAGTTCGATCTCGAGCCATGGAGACTTGATGGATGAACACTTTGTAGGAAGATCAATGTTGTGCAAGCCTAGACAGGTCCACCAGGGTGTTACCTTGATTGTATCAAGCCACTGGGTTTTGGTCTTCCTCTTCGCCTTGTTCCTTCAATTCTTCCGACCATGATGTCCTCCTCCAGTGATTGCGCTTTTCGTACGATGTGTCCAAGGAAGGCAAGTTGTAGCTTGGTGATCCTTGCTTCCAGTGACACGTTTGGCTTGATTTGTTCTTGGTAAAAAATAAGCGATAGCTGAGAAGTGGTGAGGCAAATCATTTAATTATGTGATTGGTCATTTTTAGGGACGTAACAACCTTAACCTACTAGGGTTCTCCTAAACCAAACCCAGATCATCATAGGTTACAGCTTCCATTGTGATCTTAATTTTGAAAAGGATAAGTCCACACAGGCTGAAAGATCAGTGCGCTCTCAGGTTGTTGGGTACAACTGGATGACCTCGGCATGGATTGAGAGCCCTATCGGTTGTGGTCCATCATGCGCTGTGACGTCCCCTGTGGGTGTGGTGAATAGGCCCAATGGACTTTATGACCCGGTATCGTGCCAGTGTGAAGCGTAGTGGTGAAAGGAGAGGCCTAGTGGTCACGGAAAAACCCAGGTGCTAGGAAGACGGACTGCTGCTAAAGTTTATGTGTGACTTATATATGATATATGAAGAACCCCTATGGGAGGAATGCCGGTACCATGAAGAGCGCACTGAAGTAATGCTGGAAACAGAAACATAAGAAAATAAAGTTGATTTGCTTAAAAGATACGATTACTGTTGGACTCTATTTCTTGTGAATGTGTGCTGCATGAGACTGTACCGGAGTCTGTCCTGTGAGTGGTCTGGTGACGGGGAGGTAAGGAGTTAACTGCAAGGTGCGCTGAGATCTGTGGTGCCCCGAACTACCCCGACTACATTACTGCCTGCCCCGTACCAACCACCACATGCTGTCTCCAACAGAGTGCAGACCAGAAGTAGCCTGCATTCTGATCAAAAAGTGCTTCAGATGCCCTTTGCATACTTTTCCTCTTCATTTCAATGTAAAATCAACATCAACTTTGTTGTTCATAAGTGGAGTTTTACAGCTATTTTTTGACAACATGGAAAAAAGGAAGAGGCATGTCATCTGGAATCTACTCCAAACCTGTGAAGAAAAAAATGGTGAAAACGCTTCATTATAAAAATATGCCTCCACCTCCCCAAAGAAAGATGAGGATTACTCATGATAAACTTTGAATATTTTTCTGCTTCCAAAAAAATTCTGTGAAACTAGGTGTTAAGCGGGCTTTACACGCTACAATAGATCTAACGAGATGTCGGCGCACATCCGGCATCGTTGGTGATATTGTAGCGTGTGACAGCTACAAGCGACTCTGAACGAGCAGAAATACTCACCTTCTCGTTCATTGCTGAGATGTCGCTCATTTTCTAAAAATCGAACATTCTGTTGTTCATCGTACCCGTGGCAGCACACATCGCTCCGTGTGACACCCCGGGATCGATGAACTGCAGCTTACCTGCGTCCCGCCGGCAATGTGGAAGGATGGAGGTGGGCGGGATGTTTACGTCCCGCTCATCTCCGCCTCTCCGCTTCTATTGGCTGGCCGCTGTGTGACGTCGCTGTGACGCCGAACGTCCCTCCCCCTTCAGGAAGTAGATGTTCGCCGCCCACAGCAAGGTGTTTCGGGAGGTAAGTACGTGTGACGGGGGGTTACAGCATTGTGCGACACGGGCAACAAATTATATCATTTTTTTCCATTAATCAGAAGGAAAAAAAAAGTTTTCCAACTTCTCCTATCAGTCAGGGAAAAATGGCTGGCCGATTTTTTTTTTATAAATTCACAGACTTTCATTGGTGTTTGCTCCGACAAGCTCCATGATTTTTGACAGACCGCTCAGTCCGAGGAAAAAATCAGACATGTGAACTGCGCCATAGATAGGTACAAGTACTATGCGTGAAAAAAAACAAACAACCAGATACCACTCGTGTGTGAAAAGCTGACGTGTGAATGAGTCCTTGGTCTTAATTTTTTTATGCATTTTTCCAGCTATTTTGAATTTGTTTTTCAAGCATTGTTTGCCACGTAGTGTTTTGCAGCTTTTTGACTTGATCGTGCAAGTTTGGAGCAGATTCCACAAGGGTTGACAAAACACTGCCCATATCAATAGCAAAGTGCATTTTCCATTAAAATTAATAGAAATAGTATTCAAAGTTTATGTGAAGTGGTGTTTGATGTGGACTTTGGAAAAGCTTCCTCCCTCCCAAAAAACTGTATGTAAACCTAGCCTTAGGTATATAGAGTTGGCCCAAATCAATTCGCAATACACAGTCAGTAATCTGTGGCCATTGGATAGGAGCCCTGAGAACCACCTACAACCTCTCGGCATCCACAACTCTTCTTCTGTTTAGTTGACTCGGTGCGACATCATCGTTGCGGTATGACCCTCCTGACGTTGCGCCAGACTGGATGATCAAAAGAGCTGTGGATGCCAGTAGGTGGGAAGAAGTAGGAGATTGCTCTCTGGCTGCTTGATCAGGACCCGTGAATCGATTTGCACCAACTCCCGTTGTGTAGAATTGGATGTGGTTGTAGAATCTGTTCCCATAACTGCTTTTCTCAATGACTACCTTCAATTTTATTATCAATTAATTTTTAGATTTACCATTCTGTGCTAATTAATATGAAGAGTCTGATCGAAGAACGATCAAGGTTCAAAAAAAAAAAAAAGCTGTTTGCTTTGTTCTTTCTACCTGGACTCTGATTGTTATTCAATCTGACTACATATTTGCACCCGTAAAATATAACTGGACCATGATCAATTTTTCTAACTTTTCAAAGGTAGCGTATTGGTACAATTACCAATAGCCAGGTGGTACTAGTGTCTTAATTTTGAAAATTCATGAACCCTGATCGTTCTTCCATCTGACTCTTCATATGTTTGATAATTAAAATACATTTTAGTACAAGGGGTAGCTTAGTGACTTGAAGGTTATGCTACTTTCGCACAAAAATTTCCTTTAATAATTGCTTCTTACAGTCACATGATTGATCCATTTTCAGCCCGAGTGCAGTCTGTGAAAAAAACTGACCTCACATGGACAGTACTCAGACCAATCTTACTCCACAGGGCTGTTTAGATGACAGTTTTTTGTCACACGGTCAACGGCGTAAAATATATATATGTATACTGTGCAAAAGACTTAGGCAGGTGTGAAGAAATGCTGAAAATTAATAATGCCCCCAAAAGAAGTTGCGGAGATGTAAACCTCACAAATAGAGATTATATATATATATATATATATATATATACAGTTAGGTCCAGAAATATTTGGACAGTGACACAATTTTCGCGAGTTGGGCTCTGCATGCCACCACATTGGATTTGAAATGAAATCTCTACAACAGAATTCAAGTGCAGATTGTAACGTTTAATTTGAAGGTTTGAACAAAAATATCTGATAGAAATTGTAGGAATTGTACACATTTCTTTACAAACACTCCACATTTTAGGAGGTCAAAAGTAATTGGACAAATAAACCAAACCCAAACAAAATATTTTTATTTTCAATATTTTGTTGCGAATCCTTTGGAGGCAATCACTGCCTTAAGTCTGGAACCCATGGACATCACCAAACGCTGGGTTTCCTCCTTCTTAATGCTTTGCCAGGCCTTTACAGCCGCAGCCTTCAGGTCTTGCTTGTTTGTGGGTCTTTCCGTCTTAAGTCTGGATTTGAGCAAGTGAAATGCATGCTCAATTGGGTTAAGATCTGGTGATTGACTTGGCCATTGCAGAATGTTCCACTTTTTTGCACTCATGAACTCCTGGGTAGCTTTGGCTGTATGCTTGGGGTCATTGTCCATCTGTACTATGAAGCGCCGTCCGATCAACTTTGCGGCATTTGGCTGAATCTGGGCTGAAAGTATATCCCGGTACACTTCAGAATTCATCCGGCTACTCTTGTCTGCTGTTATGTCATCAATAAACACAAGTGACCCAGTGCCATTGAAAGCCATGCATGCCCATGCCATCACGTTGCCTCCACCATGTTTTACAGAGGATGTGGTGTACCTTGGATCATGTGCCGTTCCCTTTCTTCTCCAAACTTTTTTCTTCCCATCATTCTGGTACAGGTTGATCTTTGTCTCATCTGTCCATAGAATACTTTTCCAGAACTGAGCTGGCTTCATGAGGTGTTTTTCAGCAAATTTAACTCTGGCCTGTCTATTTTTGGAATTGATGAATGGTTTGCATCTAGATGTGAACCCTTTGTATTTACTTTCATGGAGTCTTCTCTTTACTGTTGACTTAGAGACAGATACACCTACTTCACTGAGAGTGTTCTGGACTTCAGTTGATGTTGTGAACGGGTTCTTCTTCACCAAAGAAAGTATGCGGCGATCATCCACCACTGTTGTCATCCGTGGACGCCCAGGCCTTTTTGAGTTCCTAAGCTCACCAGTCAATTCCTTTTTTTCTCAGAATGTACCTGACTGTTGATTTTGCTACTCCAAGCATGTCTGCTATCTCTCTGATGGATTTTTTCTTTTTTTTTCAGCCTCAGGATGTTCTGCTTCACCTCAATTGAGAGTTCCTTAGACCGCATGTTGTCTGGTCATAGCAACAGCTTCCAAATGCAAAACCACACACCTGTAATCAACCCCAGACCTTTTAACTACTTCATTAATTACAGGTTAACGAGGGAGACGCCTTCAGAGTTAATTGCAGCCCTTAGAGTCCCTTGTCCAATTACTTTTGGTCCCTTGAAAAAGAGGAGGCTATGCATTACAGAGCTATAATTCCTAAACCCTTTCTCCGATTTGGATGTGAAAACTCTCATATTGCAGCTGGGAGTGTGCACTTTCATCCCATATTATATATATAATTGTATTTCTGAACATGTTTTTGTAAACAGCTAAAATAACAAAACTTGTGTCACTGTCCAAATATTTCTGGCCCTGACTGTATACAGTGCCTACAAGTAGTATTCAACCCCCTGCAGATTTAGCAGGTTTGATAAGATGCAAATAAGTTAGAGCCTGCAAACTTCAAACAAGAGCAGGATTTATTAACAGATGCATAAATCTTACAAACCAAGAAGTTATGTTGCTCAGTTAAATTTTAATACATTTTCAACATAAAAGTGTGGGTCAATTATTATTCAACCCCTAGGTTTAATATTTTGTGGAATAACCCTTGTTTGCAATTACAGCTAATAATCGTCTTTTATAAGACCTGATCAGGCCGGCACCGGTCTCTGGAGTTATCTTGGCCCACTCCTCCATGCAAATCTTCTCCAAGTTATCAAGGTTCTTTGGGTGTCTCATGTGGACTTTAATCTTGAGCTCCTTCCACAAGTTTTCAATTGGGTAAAGGTCAGGAGACTGACTAGGCCACTGCAACACCTTGATTTTTTCCCTCTTGAACCAGGCCTTGGTTTTCTTGGCTGTGTGCTTTGGGTCGTTGTCTTGTTGGAAGATGAAATGACGACCCATCTTAAGATCCTTGATGGAGGAGCGGAGGTTCTTGGCCAAAATCTCCAGGTAGGCCGTGCTATCCATCTTCCCATGGATGCGGACCAGATGGCCAGGCCCCTTGGCTGAGAAACAGCCCCACAGCATGATGCTGCCACCACCATGCTTGACTGTAGGGATGGTATTCTTGGGGTCGTATGCAGTGCCATCCAGTCTCCAAACGTCACGTGTGTGGTTGGCACCAAAGATCTCGATCTTGGTCTCATCAGACCAGAGAACCTTGAACCAGTCTGTCTCAGAGTCCTCCAAGTGATCATGAGCAAACTGTAGACGAGCCTTGACATGACGCTTTGAAAGTAAAGGTACCTTACGGGCTCGTCTGGAACGGAGACCATTGCGGTGGAGTACGTTACTTATGGTATTGACTGAAACCAATGTCCCCACTGCCATGAGATCTTCCCGGAGCTCCTTCCTTGTTGTCCTTGGGTTAGCCTTGACTCTTCGGACAAGCCTGGCCTCGGCACGGGTGGAAACTTTCAAAGGCTGTCCAGGCCGTGGAAGGCTAACAGTAGTTCCATAAGCCTTCCACTTCCGGGTGATACTCCCAACAGTGGAGACAGGTAGGCCCAACTCCTTGGAAAGGGTTTTGTACCCCTTGCCAGCCTTGTGACCTTGATCTTGTCTCTGATGGCCTTGGAATGCTCCTTTGTCTTTCCCATGTTGACCAAGTATGAGTGCTGTTCACAATTTTGGGGTGGGTCTTAATTAGTCAGAAAAGGCTGGAAAAAGAGATAATTAATCCAAACATGTGAAGCTCATTGTTCTTTGTGCCTGAAATACTTCTTAATACTTTAGGGGAACCAAACAGAATTCTGGTGGTTTGAGGGGTTGAATAATAAATGACCCTCTGAATAAACTTTTCACAATTTAGAAAAAAAAAAAAAAAAAGAAATAACATTCTTTTTTGATGCAGTGCATTTCACACTTCCAGGCTGATCTACAGTCCAAATATCACAATGCCAAGTTAATTCTGAATGTGTAAACCAGCTAAATCTGCAGGGGGTTGAATACTACTTGTAGACACTGTATATATATATATATATATATATATATATATATATATATATATATATATATATTATAACTGGATCATCTTTGTCAGCGCTGCAGCCAATTATATTATATGGTGAGACACTCCAACAAGAAAAAAATCTTCCAACTGTATTTCTCAGGGTCTGAACATAAATGAAAGACTGAAGAATCAAACTTGCAATTTTACTTGTTCCATGTCACAACCTTTAGGCTATGTGCGCACTAGGAAGTGCCATTTTCTTAAGAATAATCCGGACCCTTTTAAAGAATCCCACACCTGTGGTAAAAAACCGCACCAAAACAGCAGTGAAATCTGCATGCGGTTTTGCCGCGGATATACCACGAATTTTCCGCAAGTTGGTCCCTGCAGAATTTTACCATTATCTATGGCAAAAACCGCAGGTACCTGCGGAAAAGAAGTGACATGCTCATTAATTCCGCAGCGGAAAATCCGCGGGTAAATCCACAGGTTTAGAAAACGCAGTGTGCCCACAGCATTTTAAAAAACCCATTGGATTTGCTGGGGAATGACTGCAGCAATGTTAGACACATTTTCTGCAGCAATGCCAAGGCAAATCCGCTGCAAAATCCGCGGTAAATCCGCAGTGTGCGCACAGGGCCTAAAATCATATGGACCAATTACTTTATCGAAAGGAGAGTTGCATAGAATACCATACAATTAGCTCGCCATTTTTGCCCAGCTCCGACAAACTGAGCAGAGCTGAAGCAGCACTGACGTGATGACACCTGCTCATCAAATACATGACGAGCAGCAACGTACTTTATGCCACAAATCTTAGGGGTACTTTGCACGTTGCGACATCGCTAGCCGATGCTAGCGATGCCGAGCACGATAGTAGCCGCCACCGTCGCACATGCGATATCTTGTGATAGCTGCCGTAGCGAACATTATCGCTACGGCAGCTTCACACTCACCTGCCCTGCGACGTTGCTCTGGCCGGCAACCTGCCTCCTTCCTAAGGGGGTGGGTCGTGCGGTGTCACAGCGACGCCACACGGCAGGCGGCCAATAGAAGCGGAGGGGCGGAGATGAGCGGGACGTAAACATCCCGCCCACCATAGCCGGAGGAGGCAGGTAAGGAGATGTTCCTCGCTCCTGCGGCTTCATACACAATGATGTGTGCTGCCGCAGGAACGACGAACAACATCGTATCTCCTATTGGTGCGACATTATGAAAATGACCGACACTACACAGATCACAGATTTTCGACTCTTTTGCGATCGTTTATCGGTGCATCTAGGCTTTGCACGCTGCGACGTCGTTACCGGCGCCAGATGTGCGTCACTTTCGATTTGACCCCGACGATATCGCAGTAGCGATGTCACAACGTGCAAAGTACCCCTTACTCCAGCCCGTGGAATCCCTTACACCTCTTAAAGAGGACCAACCACCAAGATTTTCCTATATAAACTAAAGCCAGTGCTATACTGGCGCTATCATGCTGATTCTATACATACATTTAGTTGTGAGATCGGATTTATACTTTCTGAAGTATAGGTATGTATTCCTATAGATATTCTGCAGCACCTATCAAGTAAGTGCATTTCACAAACTTTACTTGCCTAAATTTCAGAAACTATACATCTGATCTCATAACTAAAGGTATGTATAGAATCAGCATGATAGCGTCAGTATAGCACTGGCTTTAGTTTATATAGGAAAATTCAGGCAATTGGTCCTCTTTAGTGAATCAGGCATCACCGCCTCAAGACCGGCATGAAATCGGGGTCTTAATATTAAGATTTGCACTAAAAGGGTTGCCCCACAACTGACATTTATCCCCGATCCACAGCACAGGTAATAAATGTCTGATCGCTAAAAAAAGGTGGCGTTTAAATGGGGCAGAAGTTATGCACACACAGTGTTTCAGATTATGAAGTGGGCAGAATGAGGGTCTCAGTGCCTCGGTTGTAGTTATCGGTAGGGGTTCCAATGATTAGATAATATATCTGGTGCAAAAATAATAAAAATTAGCTTTTGTGGAACAGCTCCTTTGGCGGGAAACTGGCTGGTCCACTGGGACTTGAGAAATCATTCAAATTGCTAGCGCCCAATACACCTAGTAAAGAAGAAAAACTAAAAATAAAAACATGTACTTAAGTTTATTGTAGACATTTATTTCTGGCAGACGGGAGCATTCCTCAGGCGTCTGCCACAAACAGGATTTAGCAAATCTGCTTCTAGGGCTCGATCCTGGTATAATAATGGTCAATGACTTGTCCTTGCTTGTGGCAGATGATGAAAGCTTCCCTTGTACACTGTGCAGTAAGCCCCACACCGAGATATCAGACATTCCCAGGAAAACCAGATTGCCTACATAATCTTACCCTGAGGCCAGCTACCATGCAGGACATGCAGCCACGTTTTTCTAATCCGGGTCAGCCCCTTTAAGGAGAATCCGTCAGCTCTACTGACAAGTCTGTTTTAGTAAATAACTTCATCACCCAACATAATTCCTACAATATGGTCAATATTCAATGAGTCAATATGGTCAATATTCAATTCAATATTCAATACATTTACAGGAGGAATAACAGAGGAACAGCCCAACATAATTCCTAAAATATGGTCAATATTCAATGGATATTCATACATTTATAGGAGGAATAACAGAGGAACAGCCCAACATAATTCCTAAAATATGGTTAATATTCAATGGATATTCATACATTTATAGGAGGAATAACAGAGGAACAGCCCAACAGAAATTCTTGAGGAAAGATGCATTTGAATTTTATTTTTTATCAATTACACACATCTGGAGAGTTTAAGATGGAAACAAACTACATTATTATCATTTCACAATCTGAGCCACACAAGAAGGTCAGTACAGGATAGTCTGGGTTACACTTTTTGTAGCTTAAAGAGTAAAAAAACCCCTACAATAACAATTTTGTTTTAAAAACAAACAGATACCGAAAATGAATCACATTGTTGTTGCAAAAATGTTCTGAGGTCCTCCTCCTGGGATATCACCTGGGGAAACATCACCTGTGAAGGCAGTAAATCGATATTCCAATGCTACGTCTTGTTCTCGTTTTCTTTGTAATAGTTCTGCTTGAAGCAACGAAGCCTTCAAAAGATAGAAGATAGAAATAGTAAGGCATACAACACATGACTACGGTAATATACAAGACTCATCATGGATCGTTAGTGCGGGCATTTTCCCTCTTCTGCCTAAAATGTTTCCTCTCTGTCTGTTTTCATCACTTTCGATCTCAATAACCACTAAGTCTTGTCTCCCATGACACTTTACTTTTGAGGTCAAAGACTATAGTATAAATAGAAGCCAATAACAGTATAATAGTGGTTCAACCCATGAAGAGAACAGGGCAGCAAGACTCCACCCATTAGGAGAACAGGGTAGTGAGACCCCACCCATGAGAACAGGGCAGTGAGACCCCACCCATTAGGAGAACAGGGAAGTGAGATTTCACCCATGAGGAGAACAGGGCATGAAAGTTTCACCCATGAGAACAGAGCAGTGAGACTCCACCCATGAGAAGAACATGGGAATGAGACTCTATCCAAGAAGACAACAGAACATGAAAGTTACATTCATGGGGTGAACATAGTAGTGACACACCACCCATGAAGAGTACAGGGCAGTGAGACTCTAGCCATAAAGATAAAAGACCAAGCAGACTCCACCCAAGAAAAAAAAGGAGATGGGAGACGTCACTCATGAATAGGACAAAACATAAAGTTTTTATCCATGAGGAGAACAGGGCAGCGAGACTCCATACATGAAGGGGAGAGCATAGGTTTCATACATGTGACGCCACCCATGAAGAAAATAAAACATGAAGGTTAGATCCATGACGAGAACAGGGGAGCGAGATTTCAACCATGAAAAGAAAGGGGATGGGAGGCTCCACCCATGAAGAGCTCAGAACATGAAAGTTCCATCCATGCGGAGAACATGTGAGCGAAACTCCACCCATGAAGGGGACAGAACAGGTTTTATAAATGAGAATAGGGCAGTGAGACTCCACCAATGAAGAGAATAGAACATGAAGGTGAGATTCATGAGGAGCACAGGGGAGAGAGACTCCACCCATGAAGAGAACAGAGCAAGGGGACTCCACCCAACAAAAGAAAGAGGATGGGAGAATTTCCCCATGAATAGGACAAAACATGAAGTTTTCATTTAGGAGGAGAACAATGCAGCAAGACTCCACACATGAAGAGAACAGTACATGACGGTTACATCCATGAGGTGAACATAGTAGTGATACTCCACTCATGAAAGCAACAGGGCAGAGAGACTCCAACCATGAAGAAAACAGCACATGAAGGTTAACTTCATGAGGTGAACATAGTTTTGAGACTTCACTTATGAAGAGAATAGGGCAGTGAGACTCCACCCATGAAGAGAAGCAAGCAAGGTGACTCCACCCAAGAAAAGAGGATGGGAGGCTCTACCCATGAATAGGACAAAGCATGAAGCTTTCATCCATGAGAACACAGCAGCGAGACTATTCCTGAAGAGAACAGAACATGAAAGTTACATCCATGGGGTGAATATAGTAGAGAGACTGAACCTATAAAGAGAACAGGGCAGTGAGTCTCTAGCCATAAAGAGAACGGAACATGAAGGTTCCATCCATGAAGAGAACAGTGCAGTGAGACTCCATCCATGAAGAGAACAGGGCAGTGAGACTCCATCCATGAAGAGAACAGGGCAGTGAGACTCCATCCATGAAGAGAAGAGGGCAGTGAGACTCCATCCATGAAGAGAACAGGGCAGTAAGGCTCCATCCATGAAGAGAACAGGGCAGTGAGGCTCCCCATTAAGAGAACAGGGCAGTGAGGCTCCATCTATTAAGAGAACAGGGTAGTGAGGCTGCATTCATTAAGAGAACAGGGCAGTGAGACTCCATCCATGAAGATAACAGGGCAGTTAGACTCCATCCATGAAGAGAACAGGGCAGTTAGACTCCATCCATGAAGAGAACAGGGCAGTGAGACTCCATCCATGAAAAGAACAGGGCAGTGAGACTCCATCCATGAAGAGAACAGGGCAGTGAGACTCCATCCATGAAGAGAATAGGGCAGTGAGACACCATCCATGAAGAGAACAGAGCAGTGAGACTCCATCCATGAAGAGAACAGGGCAGTGAGACTCCATCCATGAAGAGAAGAGGGCAGTGAGACACCATCCATGAAGAGAACAGAGCAGTGAGACTCCATCCATGAAGAGAACAGGGCAGTGAGACTCCATCCATGAAGAGAAGAGGGCAGTGAGACTCCATCCATGAAGAGAACAGGGCAGTAAGGCTCCATCCATGAAGAGAACAGGGCAGTGAGGCTCCCCATTAAGAGAACAGGGCAGTGAGGCTCCATCTATTAAGAGAACAGGGCAGTGAGGCTGCATTCATTAAGAGAACAGGGCAGTGAGACTCCATCCATGAAGATAACAGGGCAGTTAGACTCCATCCATGAAGAGAACAGGGCAGTGAGACTCCATCCATGAAAAGAACAGGGCAGTGAGACTCCATCCATGAAGAGAACAGGGCAGTGAGACTCCATCCATGAAGAGAATAGGGCAGTGAGACACCATCCATGAAGAGAACAGAGCAGTGAGACTCCATCCATGAAGAGAACAGGGCAGTGAGACTCCATCCATGAAGAGAAGAGGGCAGTGAGACACCATCCATGAAGAGAACAGAGCAGTGAGACTCCATCCATGAAGAGAACAGGGCAGTGAGACTCCATCCATGAAGAGAAGAGGGCAGTGAGACACCATCGATGAAGAGAATAGGGCAGTGAGACACCATCCATGAAGAGAACAGAGCAGTGAGACTCCATCCATGAAGAGAACAGGGCAGTGAGACTCCATCCATGAAGAGAACAGAGCAGTGAGACTCCATCCATGAAGAGAACAGAGCAGTGAGCCTCCATCCATGAAGAGAACAGGGCAGTGAGACTCCATCCATGAAGAGAAGAGGGCAGTGAGACTCCATCCATGAAGAGAACAGGGCAGTGAGACTCCATCCATGAAGAGAAGAGGGCAGTTAGACTCCATACATGAAGAGAACAGGGCAGTGAGGCTCCATCCATGAAGAGAACAGGGCAGTGAGGCTCCATCCATTAAGAGAACAGGGCAGTGAGGCTCCATCCATTAAGAGAACAGGGTAGTGAGACTCCATCCATTAAGAGAACAGGGCAGTGAGGCTCCATCCATTAAGAGAACAGGGCAGTGAGGCTCCATCCATTAAGAGAACAGGGTAGTGAGACTCCATCCATGAAGAGAACAGGGCAGTTAGACTCCATCCATGAAGAGAACAGGGCAGTTAGACTCCATCCATGAAGAGAACAGGGCAGTTAGACTCCATCCATGAAGAGAACAGGGCAGTGAGACTCCATCCATGAAGAGAATAGGGCAGTGAGACTCCATCCATGAAGAGAATAGGGCAGTGAGACTCCATCCATGAAAAGAACAGGGCAGTGAGACTCCATCCATGAAGAGAATAGGGCAGTGAGACTCCATCCATGAAAAGAACAGGGCAGTGAGACTCCATCCATGAAAAGAACAGGGCAGTGAGGCTCCATCCATGAAGAGAACAGGGCAGTGAGACACCATCCATGAAGAGAACAGGGCAGTGAGACTCCATCCATGAAGAGAACAGGGCAGTGAGACTCCCTCTATGATGGGAATAGGGCAGTGAGACTCCCCCTATGAAGAGAACAGGGCAGTGAGACTCCATCCATGAATAGAATAGATCATGAACTTTAGATCCATGAGGAGAATAGGGCAGCGACACTCCTACTCCACCCATGAAAAGAACAAAGCAAGAAGACTCTACCCAAGAAAAGAAGGAGGATGGGAGACTCCACCATGATGATGCCTGGACTGATGATGCAGTCAGGTGACTGGAGCAGTAGAACATCGGAGGATTCTCTGCCCCACATTAACCCTCCTGTGTTTGTCAGTCATTGCACTGTCCAGGAGTGCGGAGCTGTGGAAAGGGTCAAAGGGCCGCCCGCACGCTCAAGTTCTGACCCGTGTACATGCAGATATTTCTTTATCTATTTATAATTCATTGTGGCCTTACTGTCTCAGTGAAGGATTAAATACATGTTTATGTATGAAGGCAATTCACCGCCTTAGTGAACTGGAGCGTGACTCACCACTTCTAATTCTTTCCTTGCTGCCTCCATTTCTTCCTGAGCTGAACACTTGGGGTTTTTCTTCCTCTCCTGCATGGTCTGGATATGTTGTTTGATGCGGTGTTCCAGTCGGAGATCTCTAGAGGCTCTACACATATAAAAAAAAGACAGATTACTAATTTATGGCACAATGATCCTCTTGTCTTATAATAGACAACATTGGCCTATTTTGTTTTTGGGACATTTGCCAAAGGAACGGTCTGTCAGAAAATCCATCAATAAAAAGCCCTTATTATGTATAAACTGGCATGAACGTTAGAGTGTATGAATTAGCACACTGGTAAAATAGCGACATTTTGAGTCAAGATATGCAAACTATTTCTGCTATATAAAAAAAATCTATAATTTTACATCAGTGTAATTAAAGAGGAGGTCTATTTATATAAAAAGAAAAAAAAGTCATGGGTGAGGTTTGAAAAAAATACACCATTACCCATCGAAGCCCCTGTCACCCCAATATCACCCTTCTGCTGCTCTATGCTGGTTTTTGTTGACAAGGCTGCAGCAGTGAGGTCCCATCTACAACACATGACTGCTGTAGCCAATCACTGGCCTCTACCTTGGCATGATGACGGAGTCCAGTGATTGGCAGCAGCATGCACATGTTGTAACTGTGGAACCTTGTGAATAAAGACCTTCAGAGAACAGCAGAGAGGTGGCGGTGAAGTGACAGGGACTTCAATGGGTAAGTTCCACAGTGTCACGGGTGACAGTCATGTGGTTTCTGGGAATAGAAGGTCACAGTGTTTGGCTGCGCAAAATGCTCACTGACTTTCTGTTGTTCTTGCTGTTAGTATTCATTGTACTAGGTAGCTTTCCAACTGGGTTTTCCTCTCTTCCCCTTTAGGACCCAGAGGAGCTCTCCTTTCATCCAGCTGCTGATTATCAGTATTTCCCTTGTGCTCCCATACTCCCATCTTCTCTGGACTGGTGCTGGTGATATTATTCAGTTCATTCCAGCTCTTGATGCAAGCAGGTGGCTTGCACACATTTGTGGTATTGTTGATGAAACTTTACTGAACTTCTTCCTGAGTTATCTGTGGATAAGTTCATGCACTTTTTCCGTGTCTGTCCTCCTTGTGTCTTCTTTAGCATTTAGTGGGGTTGACGAAGAACTCATCATTTCTCCTGTTCCCCACTTAGGGCCCAGCACTAGGGATACCTAGATGCAGGTATCTGGCATAGCGCATATGTGTGGAACCTATCTAGGGTGGTGAGAGAGCCCAGAGAACAGACGTAGATTTGGTCAGAGATCACCATCTCCCCCTTCCTTAGACAAAGGGTTTCCCTTCCCTTTTGCTTGGTACTTCCCCGTACCTAATGTAGCCCCCCTGAGGTACCAGGTGCCACAAATGTAACCCGTGGAAATCCAAACCCCGGAATATCCGTGCCAGAGCAAACACACCAGCACCTTCAGGCCACAGATACAACCCCAACACCAACCTGGGAGACTGCCTAGTAACAGGTAAAAGGGGAGGGCACTGATTGGATAGTACCACCCAGCCTGTAGGGAGAGATGCAGCGATGGGGAGGGGCCAGTGGTCAGTTGGAAAAGGCGGGAGGAAGTGGTGTGCAGTCTGTCAGGAGAGTCTGAGGAGAGGGTCTGTGAAAGTCAGTCAGAATGAGGTAAAGAAGGAAGCAGTCTCTGTCAGGAGAGTCTGTTAGAAAGTCTGAGGAGAGGAGGAGAGGAGTAGTAGTCGTAGGAGTAGTAGAAAGTGAAAAGACAGAAAAAGACCTGCAGTGAGAATGGAATGCTGTGAAAAGGAGAGAAGACCGTGAGGTGAGGAACTCCAGGACCTGTGGGCTTCTATGAAAGTGAAATTTTTTGGGGCGACTGCGGACTGGAAATCGCAGCGGGTGGCCCATAAAGCTTGAGCCACCCTGCGCTGAGGATTCCAATCTGCAGCTACCTAGTTGTACCTGGCTGGACACAAAAATTGGGCGAAGCCCAGGTCGGGTTTTTTTTTAATTATTTCATGAAATTCATGAAATAATTAAAAAAAGGGCTTCCCTATATTTTTGGTTCCCAGCCGGGTACAAATAGGCAGCTGGGGGTTGGAGGCAGCTTGTAGCTGCCTGCTGTACCTGGCTAGCATACAAAAACAAAAATAGGGCAAAGTCCACATCATTCTTTTTTTAGTTTCTGGGCAAAACGTAAAAAAAGGGCTTCCCTGGATTTTCCTTTGCCAGTGAAGGTAACACAAAGCAGTGGGGGTTAGCAGCCAGTAGCTACGCTTAGCAATAGAAAATGCAGCTAGAGCCCACTCATTTTTTTTTTTACCCCTAACTCTAGGGTTAGGGTTATGTGTTTGGGTTGTTTTTTTTTAATTATTTTTTAATGAATTTAAAAAAAGAAAAAAATCGACATGTTCGCTGTTGTGAATACGTTTTCCAGTTTGGGGCTCCCTCTTGTGATCAGTGCTGGCGGTGCAGTTGACTTGTGAAATGAAATCCACACACCTGTAGAGGACTGGCAATCAGGGTCAGATTGGGCCTATATAACTGAGTAGTTTTCTCTTACTTGCCGATGCTAAATGGTCTCCTGTGTGTTAAGGACATTCTGTAACCAGCCCTGCTTACAGCCAGAACTCCTCTCAGATAAGTGGTCTTTGTACCTCTGCTGTTTGTTTTCCACTTTCTTGTTGTTTTTTTTCTGCTTAATACTAATGCATGATTCCTATTTTGTCTGTGTGGAGTTCTTGGTGGAATGGGATCATTCCCTGCTGGGAGTGTCTGTATACTTAGCTCCATGATTCTGCAAGGTATTGTGTTTGTCATGCTTGGTATTAATTCAGTCCCGCATCTGTATTAGTGTTTTTGGATCCCAGTAACATTTGAGTGCTGATTCAGTGGGGGAGAGGTTGTGTGACCTCAGGATTTTTCCATATCAGAAATGCTGGTATTTATTAGGGTTTTTTATGGTTGCAGACAGTGCTCCTTCCTATCCTTTTCTATAAAGATAGTTTGGGCCTCACCTTTGCTGAATCTGTCTTTTCTGGCTTTATATTGTGTTTTTCTATATCACCATAGCCTTTACATGTGGGTGGCTATCTATCTATCTGTGGGGACTGCTCCGAGGCAGATTAGCTTTTTTATATTTCTATATGTGAGAATATTTAGTTCTCCGGCTGTGTTGAAACGACTAGGTCATCGTAGGCTCGTCCCATGGCTACTTCTAGTTGTGTGTCAGGATTAGGTCTGCAATCCGTTAAGGTTCCAGCCACTCTGTTACTATTTGGGATTCTGCATTTTTTGATCCTCCTCGGTCCCTGAATCATAAGAGTTCGCCCATCGAGCACCCGAGCATTCTACTGCTCATTCATCCCTACTCCTGACCACACAGCCAGCAGAACAAGTAATCATATCAGCTGACTCCAGTGTCGGCCGATTACTTGTTCTGTGTCCCCCTGCATCCATCGCAGCAAGTGTGGGCTGTGAGGTCAGCTGAGTTCGGCCGCTACTGGAGTCCGTTGATTTGAACTCAGCTGACCTCACAGTCCGCACACGCTGCAATGGATGCAGCGGGACACAAAACAAGTAATCAGCCGACACTGGAGTCAGCTGATCTGATTACTTGTTCTGCTGGCTATGAGGTCAGGAGTTCAGCTGAGTTCAGTTCAGCTGACTCCAGTGCCGGCCGAACTCAGCTGACCCCACAGCCCGCACACGCTGCGATGGATGCAGGGGGACACAGAACAAGTAATCGGCCGACACTGCAGTCCTCAGCTGATCTGAACTCAGCTGACTCCTGATCATACAGCCCGCACACGGTCAGACGTGATAGGCAGCAGCCAGTGACTGCCGTTAACCTGCATCCATCACAGTGTGTGTGGGCTGTGAGATCAGGAGTTCAGCTTACTCCAGTGCCAGCCGATAAATTCTGTGTCCCGCTGCAGAAGCATCCGGTAAAATAGCAATTGCGGTTGCATGCGTTGCACATTCAATCCACAGAATCCGGTCATATGCGAGCATGTACAAGCACCCTTATCTGTGGTCTTTCTGTCGCTGACCTCTGTCCTTGACTTTTGATTAGTTTACAATAAACCATCTGGTTCATCCAGACATTATGGAAACCTTTGATGTTGTTTATAGCAGCCGTATTACTGAGGAGTCAAGATTTCATGCTATAAAAACATCCTACAAACTTTATTCTTCTCCCGACTTCTTCTTCCTTGAAGAAATAATGTGACTATTTATTTTCCGGACTCTAAATAACTCGGAACGGAGAAATGAATTTTGCAGCAACATAATTAAGACACAGTAAATACCGAGAGCGGTCGTGCAGCCAAAAACTTTCTATTTGCTGTTTGGGACCTTTGAATATGATCCAGGCGAGGCAATGCATGTGTACCACGGGGCACCTAACGATGTGGTTTACATTTTAACCCCCTGAATATGGTCACTGTTGATTAAACAAACCTTGCTTTTTCCATTTCTTTCACAGACGTGACCCTTGGCATCATTTCCTGTTTTTCGGCTGGAAGACTCTTCTGCTTATCCCAGCTATTCTTGTGTTGGGATGTGTCCAGATCTATGGCGAATGGAGGAGCAGTGGTGGGCACCTAGGCACGTGTAATAATGACAAGGGGCATTAACAAAAAGACCGTTTATTTCTACGGGAAAATTAATGGACACCTGAGTCTACAAAAAGCTATAGATTGCATGCAGGAGGTGAAGTATCAAAAATATCACAACAAATTAAAATTAATATATAAAACATGTCAGATTGAAGGCCAGAACGTAGCGCTGGTAAAGAGGCACAAAGAGCCTTTATGACTACTGAGGTGTATGCAGAGCAGCTGAGCCCAGTGATTAGCTGCAGCGGTTACATGCACCATAGTTAAAACCTAACCGCTACAGCCTGTAAACAACGACCGTAGTCGACTAAGTTCGGGTGTCCTTCTGCAGAAAATGTATACAGTGCCTACAAGTAGTATTCAACCCCCTGCAGATTTAGCAGGTTTGATAAGATGCAAATAAGTTAGAGCCTGCAAACTTCAAACAAGAGCAGGATTTATTAACAGATGCATAAATCTTACAAACCAACAAGTCATGTTGCTCAGTTAAATTTTAATAAATTTTCAACATAAAAGTGTGGGTCAATTATTATTCAACCCCTAGGTTTAATATTTTGTGGAATAACCCTTGTTTGCAATTACAGCTAATAATCGTCTTTTATAAGACCTGATCAGGCCGGCACAGGTCTCTGGAGTTATTTTGGACCACTCCTCCATGCAGATCTTCTCCAAGTTATCTAGGTTCTTTGGGTGTCTCATGTGGACTTTAATCTTGAGCTCCTTCCACAAGTTTTCAATTGGGTTAAGGTCAGGAGACTGACTAGGCCACTGCAACACCTTGATTTTTTCCCTCTTGAACCAGGCCTTGGTTTTCTTGGCTGTGTGCTTTGGGTCGTTGTCTTGTTGGAAGATAAAATGACGACCCATCTTAAAGGTCCAGTCACACTAAGCAACTTACCAGCGATCCCAACAACGATAGGGATCGCTGGTAAGTTGCTAGGAGGTTGCTGGTGAGATGTCACACTGCAACGCTCCAGCGATCCCACCAGCAACCTGACCTGGCAGGGATCGCTGGAGCGTGGCTACACAAGTTGCTGGTGAGCTCACCAGCAACCAGTGACAAGCCCCCAGCGCCGCGTGGAAGATGCTGCGCTTGGTAAGTAAGGTAAATATCGGGTAACAAACCCGATATTTACCTTGGTTACCACCACACGGAGCTGCAAGTGCAGAGAGCAGGGAGCAGCGCACACTGAGCGCTGGCTCCCTGCTCTCCTAGTTACAGCACACATCGGGTTAATTTCCCGATGTGTGCTGTAGCTACATGTGCACAGAGCAGGGAGCAGCGCACAATGCTTAGCGCTGGCTCCCTGCTCTCCTAGTTACAGCACACATGGGGTTAATTTCCCGATGTGTGCTGTAGCTACATGTGCACACAGCAGGAGCCGGCACTGACAGTGAGAGCGGAGGAGGCTGGTATCAAAGGTAAATATCGGGTAACCAAGGACAGGGCTTCTTGGTTACCCGATGTTTACATTGGTTACCAGCCTCCGCAGAAGCCGGCTCCTGCTGCCTGCACATTTAGTTGTTGCTGTCTCGCTGTCACACACAGCGATCTGTGCTTCACAGCAGGACAGCAACAACTAAAAAATGGCCCAGGACATTCAGCAACAACCAACGACCTCACAGCAGGGGCCAGGTTGTTGCTGGATGTCACACACAGCAACATCGCTAGCAACGTCACAAAAGTTGTTCGTTAGCAGCGATGTTGCTAGCGATGTTGCTTAGTGTGACGGGGCCTCAATTGAGAGGGTAGAGTCCCCGTCACACTAAGCAACATCGCTGCTAACGAACAACTTTTGTGAAGTTGCTAGCGATGTTGCTGTGTGTGACATCCAGCAACAACCTGGCCCCTGCTGTGAGGTTGTTGGTTGTTGCTGAATGTCCTGGGCCATTTTTTAGTTGTTGCTGTCCCGCTGTGAAGCACAGATCGCTGTGTGTGACAGCGAGACAGCAACAACTAAATGTGCAGGCAGCAGGAGCCGGCTTCTGCGGAGGCTGGTAACCAATGTAAACATCGGGTAACCAAGAAGCCCTGTCCTTGGTTACCCGATATTTACCTTTGATACCAGCCTCCGCCGCTCTCACTATCAGTGTCGGCTCCTGCTCTGTGCACATGTAGCTGCAGGACACATCGGGTTAATTAACCCCATGTGTGCTGTAACTAGGAGAGCAAGGAGCCAGCGCTAAGCATTGTGCGCTGCTCCCTGCTCTGTGCACATGTAGCTGCAGCACACATCGGGAAATTAACCCCATGTGTGCTGTAACTAGGAGAGCAGGGAGCCAGCGCTAAGCAGTGTGCGCTGTTCCCTGCTCTGTGCACATGTAGCTACAGCACACATCGGGAAATTAACCCCATGTGTGCTGTAACTAGGAGAGCAGGGAGCCAGCGCTCAGTGTGCGCTGCTCCCTGCTCTCTGCACGTGTAGCTCCGTGCGGTGGTAACCAAGGTAAATATCGGGTTGGTTACCCGATATTTACCTTAGTTACCAAGCGCAGCATCTTCCACGCGGTGCTGGGGGCTGGTCACTGGTTGCTGGTGAGCTCACCAGCAACTTGTGTAGCCACGCTCCAGCGATCCCTGCCAGGTCAGGTTGCTGGTGGGATCGCTGGAGCGTTGCAGTGTGACATCTCACCAGCAACCTCCTAGCAACTTACCAGCGATCCCTATCGTTGTTGGGATCGCTGGTAAGTTGCTTAGTGTGACTGGACCTTAAGATCCTTAATGGAGGAGCGGAGGTTCTTGGCCAAAATCTCCAGGTAGGCCGTGCTATCCATCTTCCCATGGATGCGGACCAGATGGCCAGGCCCCTTGGCTGAGAAACAGCCCCACAGCATGATGCTGCCACCACCATGCTTGACTGTAGGGATGGTATTCTTGGGGTCGTATGCAGTGCCATCCAGTCTCCAAACGTCACGTGTGTGGTTGGCACCAAAGATCTCGATCTTGGTCTCATCAGACCAGAGAACCTTGAACCAGTCTGTCTCAGAGTCCTCCAAGTGATCATGAGCAAACTGTAGACGAGCCTTGACATGACGCTTTGAAAATAAAGGTAGCTTACGGGCTCGTCTGGAACGGAGACCATTGCGGTGGAGTACGTTACTTATGGTATTGACTGAAACCAATGTCCCCACTGCCATGAGATCTTCCCGGAGCTCCTTCCTTGTTGTCCTTGGGTTAGCCTTGACTCTTCGGACAAGCCTGGCCTCGGCACGGGTGGAAACTTTCAAAGGCTGTCCAGGCCGTGGAAGGCTAACAGTAGTTCCATAAGCCTTCCACTTCCGGATGATGCTCCCAACAGTGGAGACAGGTAGGCCCAACTCCTTGGAAAGGGTTTTGTACCCCTTGCCAGCCTTGTGACCCTCCACGATCTTGTCTCTGATGGCCTTGGAATGCTCCTTTGTCTTTCCCATGTTGACCATGTATGAGTGCTGTTCACAAGTTTGGGTAGGGTCTTAATTAGTCAGAAAAGGCTGGAAAAAGAGATCATTAATCCAAACATGTGAAGCTCATTGTTCTTTGTGCCTGAAATACTTCTTAATACTTTAGGGGAACCAAACAGAATTCTTGTGGTTTGAGGGGTTGAATAATAAATGACCCTCTGAATAAACTTTTCACAATTTAAAAAAAAAAATAAAAAAAGAAATAACATTCTTTTTTGCTGCAGTGCATTTCACACTTCCAGGCTGATCTACAGTCCAAATGTCACAATGCCAAGTTAATTCCGAATGTGTAAACCTGCTAAATCTGCAGGGGGTTGAATACTACTTGTAGGCACTGTATGTGCAAAAAAATGGTGCAAGACAGAGCACACGCTAATGGAGCCTGCTCCATTATAGTCAATGGCCCTGTCGGTGCATGCGTCCAAAACACGTTTTGCGGGGTGGGGGAGGGGCAGTTCCCGACGGGACCACTTAACGTAAGTAAAAACGCAGTGTAAATGTAGCCTAAGGGTATGTGTGCATGCTGCGTTTTTTTCTGACCACAAAAAAAGCATCTACAGGAAAAACGCATAAAAAAGCATGCATTTTTGTGCTTTTTTGCTGCGTTTTTTGCTGAATTTTTGTCCAATGCATTCAATGGGTGAAAAACGCTGTGAAAACCGCAAAAATAATTGACATGTTGCATCTTTGTGGTCACCACAAAGACGCAACCAAACAAACTGCAATGTGCGGACAGCAAAAATAATATTTCATAGACTTTGCTAGGGATGGAAAATCATGTAGATTTGAGACCAAAACTGCACCCAAAGAACACGCAAAAACACGGCAAAAAACGCAGCGTGCGCACACAGCCGAAGACGCTGTGTTTTTGTTGCAGCAAAACTCAGCAAAAGCTCATTGTGGCAACATAACCTAATGGTATGTGCGCCCATGGCGTTCTGCCTTGACAAATATTCTGCAGCGTTTTGTCACTGCAATGTGCGTTTCAAAACGCTGTGTTTTGGATGCATTTTGAATGCAGAATTCATGCTTTCTGGATGCTCTACCATAGGCAGAGAGGGAAAAGCATCCAAAACGCACAAAAGAAGTGACATGTTGCTTTTTAGAACGCATCAATTTTGTAAAAAATTTCGCATCCAAAACGCTGCGTTTCAAAACACAACATGCGCATGGAATTTACTGACTTTTCATAGACTTTGCTGGGGACGCAGAACGCATGCGTTTATGCTGCAGTTTAAAATGCTGCGTAAACGCATGAAAAAAGCAACTTGCACACACAGCCTAAGGCCTGCGACACACATCCGTGCCGCCGGTACGTGTTTGGCAGTTTTTTCACGTACCGGCGGCACGGAGACACATGGACCTATGTTTTCATTATTGTTTGGACACACGTAAGTATTTTGGAACGGAACGTGTGTCCGTTCTGTACTTACGTGCGTTCGTGATTTTCTCACACTGACATGTCCACGTATTCTCCGGCAGCACGGGTGTCACACGGCCCGCACCCGTATATCGCGGATAGCACACGGAGAACACACGTGGCCCGCACATACCCGAGACACGTACTTACCACACGCAACACGCAGGGGAAGTACGTGTCTCGCAGCACGTGCGTGATTTTCACGTGAGTGTGTTGGAGGCCTAACAGATTTTATCAAAATGTCCTCAGTCTACAATGGACAAACATGTTTGCATTGAAGATAACTTATTATCAATATATTGCTCTTTACAGCCAGTCCTAAGCCTTGTACGCACAGTGTGTTTTTTCTTGCAGATTGTGGCCCAAATGTGCATGTCTATCTTTATGCGAAAGTTTTGTGCACATGTTGCTTACTTTTTATTTGCAGATTTGGTGCAGAAAATAATCTGCAGCATGTCAATAGTTGTTGTTTTATTAAGCTCTTTCAGCCATTGACTTCATTAAAAAAAAAAAAAAAAAAAGCATGGCACAAAAATGCAGCAAAACGCATGAATTTTTTTGGTGCGTTTTTCTGCTAGAAGGTGAACATTTCATGCAGAAAATTTCTGCACCAAATCTAAAAGATACCATTTTTTAAAAAAGTGTTATCTATTGCAGATTTTTTTAATTTTGTTTTTGGGCAGCAATCTTGCTTGAGCACCCTGTAAAGGGCATTTACTTTACAGCAGCTACCTGGCCTTATACACAGCAATCGTAAGACTGCAGCGGCCACATGGCCAGCGGAAAGCAGGGATGGAAAGGACTAAAACATCGGACCGGGGGCACTTGTGGGGGATCGGCAAGTGAAGTATTACATATTTTATTTTTTTACCCCAATATAAGCATTTTGTTTATTTTTTCCCCTAGACAACACCTTTTAAGCCATTTTTTTATTACTGCTTCACATTGATTGTGTTTTAATGG
Source organism: Anomaloglossus baeobatrachus (assembly GCF_048569485.1). Lineage (NCBI taxonomy): Eukaryota > Metazoa > Chordata > Amphibia > Anura > Aromobatidae > Anomaloglossus > Anomaloglossus baeobatrachus. Next base: position 51,449,501 of record NC_134357.1, on the reverse strand, counting down.
GTTCCTAAAAACAGGACTCCTGGAGCTTAGAAAACAAGGAATTGTACCCTACAATATGCTGCCATATAAACGTCATCACCACTACAAGTAGTTTCTACCATGTTAGGGCTGCAGAATAGGATTTATCTCACATTGTTATAATAAGGGCATGTCCTTGTCAAAATGTTCAGATGATAAATTGTATAAAGCATGTTCTGAGTCACGGCCTTCAGCAATGTACCCGGACATTGAGTCTGATCATAAATGTAGATTTACAGCATTAACGCCCCCGTCAAGGCCTCGTGAAACTGCTCACACTCTTATTTATTTCAGTACAAATACTGAATTGTGTCTAATACAATATATTGTGAGGCTTTGTGATATATATATTACGGGTGAAAAATGTATAAAAAATAAAAAACCCACAATATGTAATTTTGTAAAACCGTATAGAACGTTTCAATAAAAACAAATATACTAGCTGTAGTACCCGGGCGGTGCCCGGGATAGTAACTGTCTCTCTCCTAGTCTCTGTCTGTGTGTGTCTGTCTCTGTCTGTCTCTTTCTGTCTGTGTGTCTCTCTCTGTATGTCTGTTTTTGTTTGTCTGTCTGTCTCTATGTGCCTGTCTCTCTGTCTGTCCCTTTCTCTGACTGTCTCTGTCTGTGTGTCTGTCTCTATCCATATGTGTCTCTGTCTCTATCCATGTCTGTCTGTCTCTGTATCAGTCTTTCTGTCTGTCTCTGTATCAGTCTCTGTCTGTCTCTATCTGTCTCTCTCTGTGTCTGTCTGTCCCTATTGTAGTGCCTGGTCCCACCAGACCCCGTGGGGGGCGCGCTCCCTCACATGTGCCCAATCCCAGCATGGCTCCCACTAGCACTCCCAGTCATAGCCCCAGGCAGCGACGGCCTTCCTCTTACCGGTCCCATGGCTCTGCAGGAGCTGCTCCTGCTCCGGGTCCTGATGTACGTCCTGCTCCCAGGCCTGCTGCAGCCTCTTCCTGTCTCCCTTCCTTACACAGAGCTGCAGTAAGTGACTCTAGGCTGCGCGCGAGGCCACGCCCCCTTTCTTAAAGCGGTATGCCCCGTTTTCTGGAAGTGACCTCAGAGGTCACCTGTTACCTAATGGGTATTTAGGTTCACCTCCCCCAGCAGCAGGCACCCGAGCAACGCTTCCATTAGAGCCTTGCCAGTGTCCAGACCCCTTGTGCTGTTTTCTGTGCATTGATACCTGGTTCTAATCCCTTGTCTCACCGTAGTGCCATCCGTACCATTCCGGCTGTGGACGTCACCGCTCATACCGACAGTGGACGTCACCGTGCCCTACCTACCGTGGACATTATCTGTGCTGTACCTGCTGTGGACGTCACCGCTCATACCGACAGTGGACGTCACCGTGCCCTACCTGCCGTGGACATTATCCGTGCCGTACCTGCTGCGGACGTCACCTGCTGTGAACATCTCCGGTGCAGTTTCCGTGTCCTGCCGGCTGTGGACGTCACAACCTTGCTACACCTGGCCCTACAGAGACTCCTACTACCGGTTCCTGGCTGCCGTGCATTTAGGCCTTCTGGGGAGGCGCCGCACAGTCCCTGTATAGGGGTTCGCTGCTGGTCGCCTTCTCAGGGGAGTCCGGTGCACGGTCCAGTGGGTCCACCTCCGGACGCTCGCCGCTTCTCGGTGAGTGTAACAGTTTGCTCGGGCCATGGACTCCGCCGGGATCAAGCTTACTGACCTGCAACAGGAGCTCTCCCGTCAACGCGAGACCCAAGCAAGATTAGTGGCTCACATGAAGTCTGTGGAATCCCGTCTGGCATCCATGCAAACCTCCGGATCCTCCGACGGCTCCCAGTTAAGTGAACTACAGAAGGAACTGTCCCGCCAGCATGAGGCCCAGAGACGAATGGCCGAATATATGGCGTCCGTGGATTTCCGTCTATACGCCCTGCAGAATCCGGCCTCCTCAACAACCCCCGACTCTGCGGCATTATCGACATGCATGTCTCCTTCCTGCCTGGCCTCCCCACCCATGTATGGAGGGGATCCCCGTTTGTGTCGCGGTTTCTTAAACCAGTGCTCCCTGCACTTTGAGCTGTCGCCGCTGCAGCGAGCGACTGATCGCTCGAAAATCGCATTTATCATGTCTCATCTGACTGGTCAGGCTCTGGCTTGGATGAATCCGCTCTGGGAGAGGAATGACCCGACCGTTCAAGTCCTGTCCGTCTTTCTGACCACCTTCCGTAAGGTGTTCGATGAGCCAGGCCGTCTCTCGTCTACTGCCTCTTCGCTCATGAGAATCCACCAGGGGAATCTCACCGTGGGACAGTATGCAATCGAATTCCGCACTCTGTCCTCCGAACTCAAATGGAACAATGACGCCTTGGTAGCTGCCTTCTGGGAAGGGTTATCCGGTAAAATCAAGGATGAACTGGCCGGCCGGGATGTACCTACCACCCTGGAAGAGCTGATCTCTCTGGCTACCCGTATTGATCTCCGTTTCCAAGAGCGTGCCAGAGAAGTCACCCGGGCGAGAAGAACCCCGCGCCTTGCACCCACCTTCCAAAGGCCGATGTCACCTCCCTCCACCCGGCCTACTGCTCCGCACGATCCCATGGAGGTCGATCGCGTCAGTGAGTCCAGACTGCGACAGAGGAATCGGAGAATGGCAGGAGAGTGCTTCTACTGCGGAAGTGCCAAACATCTGATTCAGGACTGTCCAGTAAAGCCGGGAAACTACAGAGCCTAGGGTCCATCGGAGAGGCCACCCTAGGTCATGTCAAGTCCTCTCCTTTTCTCCATGTACGTGTATCCCTGTCCTGTGGTTCCATCCGGTTGTCAGAACATGCGTTCCTGGATTCAGGCTCTGCCGGGAACTTTATCCAACAATCCGTGGTGGACCTACACCAGATTCCCGTCCGATGTCTTGCTACCCCCATCAGTCTTTCTTCCGTGGATGGAAAACCGCTATCCGAACCCATCCGGTACATCACGGAGAACTGTACTATGCAAGTGGGGTTGCTACACTCTGAGACCATCGCCTTCCACGTACTCCCTGGCATGACGCATGCCCTACTACTGGGAATACCCTGGCTTCGGTCGCATAAGCCAGTACTGGACTGGGATTCTTGAGACATCCTGCAATGGGGTGCGTCTTGCCACAGCAACTGCCTGAAACCAGTGCATCCTCCGCACCGACCCGTTGAACCGGTCACCCTTCCCGGGTTACGCCCTGCCTATTGGGCCTATGCCGATGTCTTTGACAAGAAGGAGGCTGAGACGTTGCCACCACACAGACCCTAAGATTGTCCCATCGACCTGCTCCCCGGGGCAACCCCTCCGCGTGGGCGCATCTACCCTCTGTCCCGAGAAGAGACCCAAGCCATGTCTGATTACATAAAGGAAAATCTAGCACGAGGCGTCATCCAAAAATCCTCCTCTCCTGCCGGAGCGGGCTTCTTCTTTGTGGAGAAAAAGGACGGGAGTCTACGGCCTTGCATTGACTACCACGGATTGAATAAGATCACTGTGAAGAACAGATACCCGCTACCCCTGATACCGGAACTGTTTGACCGCTTTCAAGGTGCCAAGATCTTCTCCAAAAACGCCGGCACTACAGCGGCTCAGTCCATGGTGGCTTCTTTCCGCCCACTGCCCATGACTGGCAGGTCTCAGCCTATACATAAACGCAGGGAGAGACCTGTCACTAGAGGTGAGCGGTGGGGAGAGGCCACCGGGGACCTGCCTGTCTGACTAATCATCGGGGCAGCTCAGTCCCTGGAGTTTCTTTCCACTCACTGCCTATGACTGACAAGTTCCCCTATACATGCACGCACCTGCCACTCGAGGGCAGTGGAGGGGAGAAGTCGCCGGGGACCTGCCTGTCCGACTAGTCTCTCGTACGGCTTTCCCCAGTGGCTTTTAAAATATATTTGTCTCCGACACACTGCAAAGCCAAACATACCTGGCTGAAATCATCCATCCAGTGTCTGATACATGCTTCCCATGATGTATTAGCTGTTAGGACCAAATTGAGCATGCTGCTATATTTAAATATGTGCTGTTGCAGCTGCTGCCTGACATGGTGTACTCTCATTCAGCTTGTCTGTGAATAAATGGTCTTTCAAATGTTAGCAATTGCTAGATCTGGAAATATTTATAACTAACTGTACTACCCGCCTTCGCCCGGGTTAATAACTGTTGTTAACAAAATAGAATGTATTAACATTCCCGGGATAGAATGTATAAATCGAATGTATTAACGCCTGGGTTAGTAACTGTCTCTCTGTTTCTCTCCCATTCTCTGCTCTGTCTGTCTCCCTCTCTGTATATATCTCTCTGTCTCTCTCTCTCTTTGTCTGTCTGTCTCTTTCTCCGTCTGTCTCAATATCTTTCCCTGTCTGTCTCTTTCCCTGTCTGTCTCTTTCCCTGTCTGTCTCTTTCCCTGTCTGTCTCTTTCCCTGTCTGTCTCTTTCCCTGTCTGTCTCTTTCCCTGTGTCTGTCTCTTTACCTGTCTTTGTCTGTCTCTTACCCTGTCTGTCTCTTTCCCTTTCTTTCCCTGTCTGTCTGTTTCCCTGTGTCTGTCTCTGTCTCTTTGTCTGTGTCTGTCTTTTTCCCTGTCAGTCTGTCTCTTTGTCAATGTCTGTCTCTTTGTGTCTCTCTTTTACCCTGTCTATGTCTGTTTCTTACCATGTCTGTGTCTGCTTCTTTCCCTGTCTGTGTCTGTCTCTTTCCCTGGCTGGATTGTGACACGCCAACATTCCATATAAGGGCGTGACTGTGCATTCTTCTGAAGTTCTGGCTGCACTGTGGCTCCCAGCTCCATTCGCTTTAATGGAGGCAGGTTTTTTGGTGAATAACTGTAAAGCGCAGGGTTAAAAGTTCCCCTCAAAACAGAGCCTATGACGCTCTCGGGGTCCAGACGTGTGAGTGTGCAAAATTTTGTGGCTGTAGCTGCGACGGTGCAGATGCCAATCCCGGACATACACACACACACACACACACACACACACACACACATACACATACACATACACATACACACACATACACACACAGCTTTATATATTAGATTCACCTTTATTCGTCTGTCTCCAGATTTCACACTACAAACTGCATACATTATGAAATCGATCTCTTAGGGTTGATGAACTTGTTTCAAATCCATGTACGAATGGTAGTATAATCATGCTTATGCCATAATGGAGCTCATCAGTCAAAGTTAACTTTATTTCTGGGCACAGAAGTATGAGAACTGCAGCTTGTACTGAGCAGTGTGAGATCTCAGCAGGGAGGAGGGACATTGAAGAGCTTTGAGGGCACAGACTTTTATCATTTCAAAATGCATTATACAAACATTCTGACATGGAAATTCTCTGTAAGTACACCTGCCTTATCATGACTAATAGATCTATTTAACCCCTCTTTGCACTTTGACATACATTAACATGGGCACTAGGTGTGGATGTAATGAGTGGGCTCAAGAGATGACCACCTAAGGCCCCCTTCACACGTCAGTGATTCTGGTATGTATGATGCAGTTTTTATACATATCGGAATCCTGGACATACGCAGACCCATTAAAATCAATGGGTCTGAGCAAACAAACAAAAGGCCGTTTTTCTCCAGCAGCATTGATGTCACACGGACCACACAGTGGTGTCATCCGTGTGACACGTACCAGAGAAAACTTGTGTCTTTGAAATATAATTTATTTCTATACTCACCTGTCTCCAGTGCTGCTGTCTTCGGCACTGCTGTCAGGGCACGTTCATGATGGTCAGGAATATTCACTGCACCGAGAACACACGTGTGCCAAAATCACGGCACATGGATGGGCCATACGCACCTTCAACGCATCTGTGAAAAACGTGTATTTTTCACTGACTTGTGAAAGAGCCCTTACATATAGGACAGGTGCTGGCTGTGTGACACAGCCAGCACCTGTCTCTGAGACTGCATTCATTCATCCTTATATTATGGTCTATGACCGGGGTTCTACAGAATAAACTATTCTGCCACATAGCTGTACATGAGTTTGTCAACTTCGGGTCAGAACACCAGCAGCCAGTCCACGTATTGCAGTCTGTACTTGGACCACAACACACAGATGTGTGAATCCAGCCTAGCAGCAGTGATCGGAGATGTCAGTCACTCGGTTAATGCAGGTGGATCGTGTAGTAGAGCAGTCAACCACCCACGACTCTCTATCCCGTAGTAGACTGAAGAAGGGGTACCAAACATCAGCGTCCCGCCGCAGGCTGTGCAATGACGTGCAATGACTGCATTGCGCCATTTATACCCAGCTGCTAAGTATACAGGTGAGAAGAGGAATTGGACACTTCATTTTTTTGCGAGTGTGGCATTATTACTTTTTGAGTTCTCATTCCAAATGCATTATTACTTTTTTAGGGGGTTATAAAACTTTCTAAAAGGGGTAATACTTGTTTTAAGAAAACACTCGGGGGGTTATTATCGCTGAGTTAGGGGCTGCAATACTTATCTTGCCTCGGAGATGGCAACACATGATAAATCACCGTCCTATCTTCCATACAGAACACATACAGGCTTGGCTGAGCCTAATGCATGTTTATGGGGAGGTCGGAAGCCATAGCCATCAGCTGCATGACAGCCAGTCAACATTTATGGATAACTCAACTCTATGGTCTGTATTGGGAAATGTGCCGTTCTCTCCATCTATAGGGCCAATACATATATACAAAGGGCTTCATGGCAGCAGCCAACACATATATATACAGGGCTACATGGCAGTAGCCAACACACATATATAGGGCTTCATGGCAGCAGCCAACACATATATATAGGGCTTCACGGCAGTAGCCAACACATATATATATAGAGCTTCATGGCAGCAGCCAACACATATATAGAGGGCTACATAGCAGTAGCCAATACATATATATATAGGGCTTCATGGCAGTAGCCAACACATATATATAGGGCTTCATGGCAGCAGCCAACACATATATATAGGGCTTCATGGCAGCAGCCAACACATATATAGAGGGCTACATGGCAGCAGCCAGCACATATATAGAGGGCTACATGGCAGTAGTCATACTGATGGCCCGTCCATCTGAAGGAGTTTGCAGCCTCCATTGTAAATGTTAGAGGGCTGTTTTTGCCTTTCTAAGGCTGGCTTCACATCTCCGGTATTTTTCCAGATGCCGGATCCGGCACAAGTGCAGTACAGTTACATTAATTTACAATGGAAGCGTGACACTATGCGGACACATGCTTCATACACAACCGCATGGCGTCGCGCTTCCATTGTAAATGAATGTAACTGTACTGCATTTGTGCCGGATTCGGCATCCGGAAAAATATCGGAGATGTGAAACCAGCCATAAGCTTAGCGTATTGCATTTTGTTAAATGTATTATACTAAGAGCAATGAAACATCTTCCCTCACTGTATTACATGACCGCCAGCTGTTCTATGTCTCCTTTATAAAGCAAATCTATCTAACTCTTATCCATTTAGGTAAATGAGGCTCCTCCATATGACGGGGATCTGCGACCTCTGCAGTCAGGCACATGGTACCACACTGCCCTCTGGTGGCCACGTCTCTTGTGTGTTGGTCACAAACATACCTGATGATGATTTTCTGTTCTTTTGCTCTTTGCTTTCTGATCTTGAATGAGTTTGGTCTGTTTTTGCCAATCTTTGAGGACATCTTGATTCCTTACAAGAAAAAAATATTATTTATTTGATGTTAAAATGAAAAGGTTGTAGAAGGAAAGTAGGAGTCATTAGTGGGATTAATGTGCCGTGTCCAAGCACATTTCGCTTTCTATTTTTTGCATACACTTCGCTATGTATTGTGTTACGTATTCCAGAGCTGTACTGCTCTATGGTGTATGTGGACAGCGTGAGGACAAACTGTAATTGTTTTAATACTTTTATATGACTTCCAATTTGTAACCTGTTGGATCTTGCAACTCTTATTAGGCCATGTGCCCACAGGACAACGTACCCGTGGATTTTGCGGCGGAAAACCTGCGGATTTATCTGGATTTTCTAGATAAATTTGCAGGTTTCAGCATGTACAGACACTCCCCATTTTATCCTATGGGACATGGGGAGTATCTGTGTCCATGCTGTGGTATGTGCGGCTGCGGAATATGGTGCGGATGTCCCGCAGCCGCACATAACTGTATGTCAATTATTCCTGTGGAAATACCTGCGGATGTCCCCCCTCTCCACTATGGAGATAGAGGCCGGGACATCCGCAGGTAAGCTGCATGAATGTCCGTAGGTTTACCATAACTATTTCGCTTGAATCCCGCAGCAATGGATAGCTGCGGATTCCGGGGAGCAGCTGCGGGAAACCTGCGGATATATCCGCGGGTACATGGTCCCGTGGGCACATAGCCTAAGTGATTTTCTGGACAGTTCATGACACTAGCTCCTTGGGAACCCATCATGCAGTAGTAAAGGACCTGGCAGCATAAAGGCATAACTTTGGATGTCCGGTGGATGCCTTCTTTAACCCCTATACTTAACCCCTTCCTGGAAATGTACTGTATGTCCACGTCTTGGGAAAGGGTCCTCATCATGTGGGGAGGGAGCTCAGGAGCTGATCGCCCGCCACATGAGACTGATGCCGGCTATATTAAATAGCTGGCACCCATCGCTCGCGGCGAGTTCCATCTGTGGCTGTTAACCATTTAATTGCTGCTGGACAATCTCTGATACTGGCATTTAAGTGGAATGATCGCCGATGCCTGCACACACAAACCCCATTGCCCCCATGACACAATATCAAACTGATAGGTTCCTTAGACAGCATAAGACCCTCATCGCTGTCAGCTCAGTCCCCCTGTGACTGAGAATTTCACTATATAGTTACATAGTTTCTTAGGTTGAAAATACCTACTTCACCCTTCCTCCACCAATTAAACATTTTGTCATTAAGTCATTTATAACCAACAATGTTGTATATACTGCGGAAATCATCCAGCCCTGATATAAAAGCTGTTATAGAATCTGCCATTACTACCTCTTGTGGTCGGCATTCCACAGTCTGACTGCTCTAACTGTAAAGAACCCTTTCCTATTTAGCTGTCGGAATCGCTTTTCTTCCACTCGCAGTGTATGCCCCCTGGTCCTTAGTATTGTCTTTGGAAGGAATAAGTCATGTGCCAGTCCTTTATATTGACCACACATGTATTTATACATATAAATGAGATCTCCTCTGAGACGTCTTTTTTCTAAGCTACACAAATCTAACCTTTTCCACCTCTCATCATACGGGCGGCCTCCATTACTCATCATACGGGCGGCCTCCATTACTCATCATACGGGCGGCCTCCATTGCTCATCATACGGGCGGCCTCCATTCCTTGTAGTAGTCTAGTTGCCGCCTTTGAACTGACTCTAAGGCGGGCTTTGCACACTACGACATCGCAGGTGCGATGTCGGTGGGGTCAAATTGAAAATGACGTACTTCCGGCATCGCATGCGACATTGTAGTGTGTAAAGGTTCGATGATACGATTAACGAGCGCAAAAGCGTCGTAATCGTATCATCGGTGCAGCGTCGGCGTAATCCATAATTACGCTGACGCGACGGTCTGATGTTGTTCCTTGCTCCTGCGGCAGCACACATCGCTGTGTGTGAAGTCGCAGGAGCGAGGAACATCTCCTACCGGCGTCACCGCGGCTTCCGTAGGTTATGCGGAAGGAAGGAGGTGGGCGGGATGTTTACATCCTGCCCATCTCCGCCCCTCCGCTCCTATTGGCCGCCTGCCGTGTGACGTCGCAGTGACGCCGCACGACCCGCCCCCTTATTAAGGAGGCGGGTCGCCGGCCAGAGCGACGGTCGCAGGGCAGGTGAGTGCATGTGAAGCCGGCGTAGCGATAATTTTCGCTACGCCAGCTTTCACAAGATATTGTACCTGCGACGGGGGCGGGG